>NC_041380.1:551697878-551710565 GCF_002162155.2 Triticum dicoccoides | reverse complement strand
CGAGGAGGGAGAAGATAGTAGGACGGAGGAGGAAGGCGGAGCGAGGAGGGGCTGGCTGGCGGCGAGTGGAGGGAGGACGGATCGAGGAGGAAGGCGGAGCGAGGAGGGGGCGGCCAGCGCCGAGTGGAGGGAGGACGGAGGAGGATGAGGCGACAGCGGCGCAGATCGGGGGAGGGGCGACGGGGGAGGACCAGCAGTGCGGGGGGTGAGGAGGAGACCGTGAGTGTGTGTGAGTGTGATCTATGGATGAGGCTAGAGATCTGTAGTTAATTTAGCAGTAGCGATTATTGCCTGAATGCGCTGCTGCTACGTTACGTAGCAGTAGTGCTATCTATTTTAACGCGCTGCTGCTATAACTGGCCTCGCGGCGGCGTCGTGGGAATTTTAGCAGTAGCTCCGCTTGGAGTGCACGCGCTACTGATAAACTTGTTTCAGCAGCGAGTTTCCACATCCCGCGCTACTGCTACTTACCAGCAGTGCCTGATTTTATAGTGCGCTGCTGGTAAGATTCTGTGTATAGGCTTTTCCCTAGTAGAGGTGGCTTCTCTCGAGAGCATAAGTATTCTACGATGGGTGAACAAATTACTGTTGAGCAATTAACAGAATTGAGCATAGTTATGAGAATATCTAGGTATGATCATGTATATAGGCATCACGTCCGAGACAAGTAGACCGACTCCTGCCTGCATCTACTACTATTACTCCACTCATCGACCGCTATCCAGCATGCATCTAGAGTATTAAGTTAAAAACAGACTAACGCCTTAAGCAAGATGACATGATGTAGAGGGATAGACTCATGCAATATGAATAAAACCCCATCTTGTTATCCTCGATGGCAACAATACAATACGTGCCTTGCCGCCCCTACTGTCACTGGGAAAGGACACCGCAAGATTGAACCCAAAGCTAAGCACTTCTCCCATTGCAAGAAAGATCAATCTAGTAGGCCAAACCAAACTGATAATTCGAAGAGACTTGCAAAGATAACCAATCATACATAAAAGAATTCAGAGAAGATTCAAATTTTATTCATAGATAGACTTGATCATAAACCCACAATTCATCGATCTCAACAAACACACCGCAAAAAGAAGATTACATCAAATAGTTCTCCACAAGAGAGGGGGAGAACATTGTATTGAGATCCAAAAAGAGAGAAGAAGCCATCTAGCTACTAACTATGGACCCGTAGGTCTGAGGTAAACTACTCACACTTCATCGGAGGGGATATGGTGTTGATGTAGAAGCCCTCCGTGATCGATGCCCCCTCCGATGGAGCTCCGGAACAGGCCCCAAGATGGGATCTCGTGGATACAGAAAGTTGCGGCGGTGGAATTAGGTTTTTGGCTCCATCTCTGATTGTTTGGGGGTACGTAGGTATATATAGGAGGAAGGAGTACGTCATTGGAGCAACAGGGGGCCCATGAGGGTGGAGGGCACGCCTGGGGGGGGGGGGGTAGGCGCGCCCCTTACCTCATGGCCTCCTCTTTTCTTTCTTGACGTAGGGTCCAAGTCTCCTGGATCATAATCTTCCTAAAAATCACGTTCCCGAAGGTTTCATTCCGTTTGGACTCCGTTTGATATTCCTTTTCTTCGAAACCCTAAAACAGGCAAAAAACATCAATTCCGGGCTGGGCCTCCGGTTAATAGGTTAGTCCCAAAAATAATATAAAAGTGGATAATAAAGCCTAATAATGTCCAAAATAGTAGATAATATAGCATGGAGCAATCAAAAATTATAGATACGTTGGAGACGTATCAGGGGCGGCCCCCACCCAATTCGGATTGGGCTTGGGGGGTGGGGGGCGCCCTCCACCTGGCCGCCTCCTCCTCTCTCCCACTAAGGCCCAATAAGGCCCATTGACTCCCCGGGGGGTTCCGGTAACCCCTCGGTACTCCGGTAAATGCCCGAACTCACCCGGAACCATTCCGATGTCCAAACATAGCCTTCCAATATATCGATCTTTATGTCTCGACCATTTCAAGACTCCTCGTCATGTCTGTGATCACATCCGGGACTCCAAACTACCTTTGGTACATCAAAACACATAAACTCATAATACCGATCGTCATCGAACGTTAAGCGTGCGGACCCTACGAGTTCGAGAACTATGTAGACATGACCGAGACTCATCTCGGATCAATAACCAATAGCAGAACCTAGATGCTCATATTGGTCCCTACATATTCTACGAAGATCTTTATCGGTCAAACCGCATAACAACAATGTTGTTCCCTTTTTCATCGGTATGTTACTTGCCCGAGATTCGATCGTTGCTATCTCAATACCTAGTTCAATCTCGTTCCCGACAAGTCTCTTTACTCGTTCCATAATGCATCATCCCGCTACTAACTCATTAGTCACATTGCTTGCAAGGCTTATAGTGATGTGCATTATCGAGAGGGCCCAGAGATACCTCTCCGATACACGGAGTGACAAATCCTAATCTTGATCTATGCCAACTCAACAAACACCATTGGAGACACCTGCAGAGCATCTTTATAGTCACCCAGTTACGTTGTGACGTTTGATAGCACACTAAGTGTTCCTCCGGTATTCGGTAGTTGCATAATCTCAGTCATAGGAACATGTATACACTACAAGAAATATGTCAACCTCTTATGACCTTCTGTCAGTGACCCTCGAAGAATTGGTCATAAATTTATGACCATTTTAGACCAATTGGTCAAAAGCTGTCTGGGGGCTCTAAACCCTAAACCATAACAACCATTTTGGTCAGAAAGGTCATAATTTCATTAGAGGAAATGGTCGTAAAGCTAGTAGCACTGTCCACTGCCTCATGCCTAGCTGATAACGACCAATATAAAATGGTCACTACACTTGAGTTTGAATGAATTATGATGATTAGGCAGCCACCTCAGCAACCTCGCTTATGTGTCACTTTCTAGGTGTCATTTTTGCTTGAGTTTTAATATTCAACAGACAAACGGGGCACACACTGACAGGCGGGACCCATTTGACAGGTGAGGCTGAGTGCTTAATTCGCCCAAAAAAGATGCACGAGGCGGGACTCGAACCCACGACCTCGCGCTTGGTTTGCTCGCATGCTACCGCTGGGCTAGAGAGGTGACCTCGCCCACGGCCTCGCGGCGGAAGCAACCGGCAGGGGGCGGAGGCGGGGGCGGGGCCGGCAGGGGGCGGAGGCGAGGCAAGGCGTGGAGGCGGGGGCCAGCAGGGGCGTAGGTGACCGACGGTGGTGGGGCTCGCCGAGCATGGGGGACTCGCCGCCGCCGCAAGCACACCTCCCGGTATGCACCCCTCACCTCTTCCCCCCCTCTCCTCTCTCGTCACCCGAGCAGTGGGAGATGGATTTCAGTCAGATGTTCTTCAGCATAGATGAATTTTGTTGATGCACTGTTAGTAGTTAGGAGATAGCTTGCTTGTTTGGTAGATAATGCATAGATGAATTTTCTTGATGTGCTGTTAGGAATTGTTCAGCTTGTTTGTTAAGAATTCTTCAGGCCTTGTGGTTAGGCAATTAGCATATAATTTTTTTTGGAATTTTAGCTTCCATTACTTCCATACATTTTCATTAATTAATGTTGATGCACTTAGATTGATTTGCTAAGTTGCAACAATTTGTTGTCTTTGGCAGATGGACAGAAGCTGGATTAGAGAAGGAGTTAGAAATTTTTTGAAAGAACATATGAAAGGAGTTGATGATTTCATGGCATTTGTTCGGGCACATTTTGCCAACGATGCTCACATTCTTTGCCCATGTTGTGAATGCCTCAACCGTCCAAGAATGGCTCAAGGAAGAGTGGAAGACCATCTGCTTCTTAATGGGATGGCCAGCACATATGATAGATGGATATATCATGGAGAATCTTTAGACAGACAACCTCAACATTTTGAAGCTGATACAGAGGCCCCTCATATGATGGGTGGTGGTGATGCTGGCATTGATTTCATGGAAAAGGTTTTGCGAGATAATGCTGTTTTGGAGGAAGAGGATGGGCATGAAGATGATAGGATTCCTGACCTATTGAAGGATTTGTACGATGCTGAAGATCGTGCTGATGGACAGAAATCGTTGTTTGCTGAGGTGTTAGAGGAGGCGAAGCGCGCAGCTCATGAAGGGGGTAAATTTTCAAGATTTACCTTCACCGTGAAGTTACTCCACATCAAGTCTTTCTACCGGATTAGCAATGCCGCATTCAACGCAATACTCCGTCTTTTGAGCTTGCAATTCCCTGATAGTTGTGTTCCCAGATCTTATGATGAAGCATTGAGCATAATCCGCAGGCTGGGGTTAGGTTATGTGTCAATACATGTGTGCCCAAATAACTGTGTCTTGTTTCAGAATGATTTAGCAAAGCATGACAACTGTCCAAAATGCAATGCATCTAGGTGGAAAGATGCTGATGGGAAGAAGTCAATACCAGAGAAGGTACTGAGGCACTTTCCCTTGATACCAAGGCTGCAGCGGATGTTCATCTGGAAGAAATCATCGCGTGAGGTATAGTGGCACAAGCTGAAGCGGCAACCTGTGGACAATGAGCTGAGCCATCCAGCGGATGGAGAGGCATGGAAAGAGTTTGACCGTATACATTTAGATTTTGCTGCAGATCCAAGGAACATAAAACTTGGCATTGCCACAGATGGGTTTAATCCGTTTGGGAACATGAGCACGTCTTATAGCATGTGGCCAGTTTTTGTGGTGCCGTACAACCTGCCACCATGGGCATGCATGGATCAGTCCAACTTCATGATGTCATTGCTTATCCTAGGTCCAGATTCTCCAGGAAAGGATTTTGATGTCTTTATGGAGCCCCTCATAGAAGAACTGCTCCAGCTCTGGACTGGTGTACCTACATATGATGCCTTGAGTCCGGAAGAAAAGTTCAATCTACCTTCTGCGATCATATGGTCCATCCATGATTTACCGGCTCTGTACACTCTGTCTGGGAGGATCACATCGGGTTATCAGGTTTGTGTCCATTGTGACAAAGACCCTTGCTCAAAGAGAATAAGGAGCAAGATCTGCTATATTGGGCACTGCCGCTTTCTTCCCCGAAACCATCGCTGGCGAAGAAGCAAAGATTTTAATGGTGAGAATGAAACCCGTGACAAGCCAGCTGAATTCACTAAAGAAGAGCTGGAGCAGCAACTTGAAAAGGTGAAAGATGTGAGACCAGGAAAGCTGGCGAAGAAAAGAAAGCGTGAGGAAGGTCAATGTTGGGACCGGAGGTCTTGTTTGTGGGACCTGCCATACTGGGCTGATATGAAATTAAGGCATAATCTCGATGTAATGCACATTGAGAAAAACATATGCGAGAATCTGCTAGGGACGTTTCTGAACATTGAAGGGAAGACAAAGGACACGGTTAGTTCTAGGCTTGATTTGGAGGACATGGGCATAAGAGAATATTTGCATCTACAGCACAATGAAGATGAAGATTCATTTGAAATTCCACGAGCATGGTATACAATGAATAAAGAACAAAAGCTTGCATTCTGTGAATTCCTAAGAGCGGTGAAATTTCCAGATGGTTATGCTGCTAACCTAGCAAAGTGTGTTACTTCTGATGGTTTCAAGCTTTCAGTACTGAAAACCCATGATTATCACATCCTCCTCCAAAGGATTTTACCGGCGGGCCTCCGAGGAATCATGCACAAGGATATATATGAAGCGGTTGCTGAGCTGGGAAATTTCTTTAGAGAACTATGCTGCAAAACCCTCAAGTTAACTATCCTGGAAAGACTTGAAAAAGAAATCCCAATTATTCTTTGCAAGCTCGAGAAGATTTTCCCTCCAGCTTTCTTCACCGTGATGGTCCATTTGGCGGTGCACTTACCCAAAGAGGCAATGCTTAGAGGCCCTGTGCAATACGGTTGGATGTACCCAATCGAAAGAAGGCTACTTACTTGTAAGCGTTATGTGCAAAATACGGCAAGACTTGAAGGTTCTATTGCTGAAGCATATGTCGTTGACGAGTGCTTGACAAGTAAGCAGCCTGATGTCTCTGTTTGCTCTAGATACTTTGGTGATGTGGAAACAAGATGGAACCGGCCAGGCAGAAATAGAGAGCGGTCTGATTCGCAAAGTGGTGATGTCTCTGTTTTCAACCATGGTGTGAACTTTCTTGGAGCCTCACAATACTTGGAGGCTGGTGATGAGTATGACAAGATGGTTTTGTTTGTGCTCAGCAATTGCGCCGAGGTTCTACCATATATCGAGTACAGTATATCTTGTGCACTCATTATATATATATTTTTTGCTTGGGTTGGCACCAGCCTAATGTTTTAATTCACATGTTTTGTTGGCACTGCAGGAAATGCAAGGAAGAGTTAAATCAGGAAGAAAGCAATATCAATGTTGATAAAAGGGTTGCCAAGGTGTTTGCTAAGTGGTTTAAGAATCATGTGAGATCTTTAGCCACATGTTTTATGTTTTCTGTGTTATTCACCCATTGTTAAATACCATTGTTTGCTAAATGGTTTATTTGTGCAGATTGGAAAGTTGCATGAGGAGAAGAAGGTCAGTGATGATCTATTTGCTTTGGCATGCTTACCGGATAAGCAAGTGAGAGTGTATTCAACATGCATTGCTGACGGTGTCCGGTACCACACCGTTGACTGCGAGGAAAAAAAGGAAGACACAGAATAGTGGAATCATCACTGAGGGGTCACATGATGGTGAGATCATTGACTTCTATGGTCAGTTGAGAAGCATCATAGAGTTGCAGTACAACTCTAGTGGAGGCATCCATCGCTCGGTTGTCTTATTTCGCTGTGACTGGTTTGAGCTTGGTAGCAAGAAGAGGAGAGACTCTTTTGTCAAATATGATGGCCACTTCAAAAGCATCAACACTGCAAGGTGCTGGTATAAGAGTGATCCCTTTATTCTAACAACACAAGCAACAATGGTGTTTTATCTGCCAGACACTCTTTTGCATGGAAAATGGTGAGTTGTGCAAAACTTTCAGCACAGACACTTGTGGAGTGTGACTGAAACTGAAGTGGAAAAGGGCCCCGATGATGGTGGACTAACATACCAAGATGATGACTCTACGGAAGTTCCGTTGCAAGCTGATGATGACTCTATGGAAGTTCTGGTGCAAAGCAGAGTGCGAAGGGACCGGGAACATGTGATCGTTGGTGCTGCAACAGTTGAAGGCATCAAGAAAAGAAGAAAGGTGGTAGAGGATGGACATGAAAGCGAGGATGAGGAAAACCGGACTGATCATACTATGCTGCAATATTGTAGTGATGATGAGGAAAACAGGAGTGGGCATAGAGTTCCTTGTTTTCGTATCGACGACGATGAGTAGCGAATGGACTGGCAACGGTAAATACTATTACTTAATGTTCTTTGTTTTGGTATCTATGGGACTGGTGACCTGATGTGATCAATCTTCTCTCCAGGTAGAAAAATCCTTGAAGATTCTAGGAGCAAAATGATGATCATGATGGTTGTATCAAGATGATGATCCTGATGGTTGTAGCAAAATGATGATCCTGATGGTTATAGCAATAGTGATGTAGTTATCCTCATTCACAGTGCTTTAAGATTCCAGCAGCAAAATTGAGATGTTATGCTTGCTGTTTTCACCTGAATTGAGATGTTATTGTAGCTGTTATGCTTGCTGTCAAAATGTTGTCTTGTAATGCAAAAGATTGCAAAATGATCATACAGAAGATTTTTTGAACATCTTTAGTTCAAGTTTTGGTCAGAATGTTGTCTTGTAGTTGTTGTGATCATTTAGTAGTTGTGATCATCTTGTAATTATTTTGGTCAGAATGTTGTCTTGTAGATGCTATTTTAACTGAATTTTGGTCAGAACTGAAGATGCTATTTTAACTGAATTTTGCTTCAACTGAACCCATTTCATTGTGAGCAAAAAAATATGCGCCAGCGGGGACTCGAACCCACGACCATGCGCTTGTTTCACTATGTTTCTACCACTGGGCTAGGACGAGGCTATTAGTCTTCCACTCTATGCCAACCTTTTTGAATATATCAAACTAGTCAAGTATGAAGCACACACCTCACTGACAAGTGGGCCACTCGACCCACTCGCTGACAAGTGGGCCATTTTGCTATTGTACCCAAGCTACCAAAAATATGCGCGTGGCCAAAAAATATGCGCGTGCGGGGGTTCGAACCCACGACCGTGCGCTTATTTCATTGTGTTTCGACCACTGGGCTAGGAAGAGGCTGTTGGTTTTGTAATCTATGCCCACCCTTTTTAATATATCAAACCAGTCACGTAGCAAACACCAAACTCGCTGATAAGTGGACCCGCTCCCTCTCTTTTCCCCACTTCTCCTCACCACTCGACCCGCTCCTCCTCTCCATCGACGGCGCCGCCCACCGCTGCCGGCTCCTTCCTCTCCCACCGCCGGCCTCCCCACCGCCGCCGGCTCCTTCCTCTCCCACCGCTGCCGACTCCTTCCTCTCTCTCTCCTTCCTGGTTGGATTAGTTTTCTGGTACTGGTTAGATTAGGGTTCTTGCCGTCGCCTAGATTGGATTAGATTAGATAGGGATTGGATTAGATTAGGGTTTGATTTGGTTAGGGTTTGATTGGGACTGCATTAGATTAGATTAGGGTTGGATTATTAGGGATTGGATTATGTTTCCTCACAGATGTTCTTTAATAGATAGATGCTCCTTTCCAGCTAATATAGCATTGGAGGTGAGTTATTACTATGGCTTGCTTTAACCAGTGTTGTCCAGGTCCTTCATCATCCAGTGTTGTCGTCATAGCAGGGCTTCATTGTCCATTTGTACATATGAACTGCATTTGTACAGTAGTTAATTCTCTTAAGATAAGTTGTAATGCATGTTTGTCCTTGGGTGTATCTGACATATTCTGAATATTAAGTGAAAAAGAAACTTGTCTCTGTACACATTGTTGTTTCTTTTTCCTAGAATCATGGGCCGTGGTCTCTGAATTTTTTGTGTGGAATTCTGTATGGTTTATTTTGACGATCAAGAGATGAATGCCAAAGCATGTTGGATGCTGCTAGTTTTATCTTGAAAAACTGGAGGCATCACAAACAAATGGATGTGTTGTTGCATTGAAGCAACTGGCAAGAGGATTATATTAAGGCAGTGAGACACTAGTGTGTTCTAATTTGTTTTTCTTTTTGTAATGTTTTACCCGAGTGGCTAAGCACTGCTATGTAGGTGTACAAATACAATGTGATCATGCTAAGCACTGCTATGTTGGTGCTTATGTTCTGATGTGTACAAATACAATTCTATCTAGGTGTTTGCACTGCTAAGATTTTCTTGGTCTCTTGTTTTTTCTGTTTTGATGTTATATTCATAGAAGTTTGCATATGTGTGCATCATGTAATGTGGTCATGCTAGCTCAAATGATCATAATCTATTGATGATGCATGAAGTATTTCCTGCTATAATTTTCTTTAGTCACACTGTTGTTTTGCTGTGCTTGATAAACCTGAGACTTCTTTCTATTGTAATATTGAAACTGTTGTTTTGCTGTACACTATTGGTCCATTTATAATAGATATGGTTCTGGTCAATTTATAGTAGATATGGTTTTGGTCAATTTATATTGCCGTGTTCTGGTCAATTTATAGTAGATTTTAGTGTTGTTGCTGTTGGTGGTCACCTGATGATGTTGCTGTTGCTGTTGATGTTGATGTGCTTATTTTAGTGTTAGTTTACTATGCTATTGATGTTGATGTGCTTGTTTAATTTACAATGCTGCTTTTCAGATAAGTGAGATGGCTGGCTTGGAAGGTTTCGAGTTCTTCGAGATCGTAACTGAGAAATCTTGCAGTAGGCAGGTATGTTTATCATCACTCTGCTGTCTAGTGCTTGATTGCCACAATTAACAACTGCTTGACCCTTGCTGCAGAGGCTGCCTGACAAGTTTGCGAAGATGCTCGCTGGCTGTGAGCCCCACAAAGTGAAGCTGCGGGAGGCCGGCAGCGGGCTTCACAGGCTGTGGGAAGTGTTGGTGGTGTTTGATGGTGAAGGCCACATGTACCTAGGGCCCGGCTGGGAGCATTTCGCCCGCGCCCATGAGCTACAGCTCGGGTACTTCCTTGTCTTCTGCTACGACGGCGACGCTATGTTCACCGTGAAGATGTTCGACAACACCATGTGCCGCATGTACTACCAGCACGACGACGATGCCAGTAAGCTCTCTGCCTCTCTTCTTCCTGTCCTTTTGGCTTCCTCTACCTGCACGATGACAACACCATGTTCACACTTTGTTGCATTTGGCCAGGCAATGGGAGCAGCAGCGGGGATGACGAGGAGCAGAGCGGGGATGACGACGAGGAGCAGAGCGGGGATGACGAGGAGCAGAGCGGGGATGATGAGGAGCAGAGCGGGGATGACGAGGAGCAGCCTATTCTGGCTGACGACGAACATGCTATGGTGGTGGCTGACGACGACCCTGCTATGGTGGTGGCGGATAACGACCTTGCTATGGTGGTGGTGGACGACGACCTTGCTATCGTGGTGGCAGACGATGACCTCGCGATGGTGGTGGCGGACGACGACCTCGCGATGGTGGCGGCGCCTGCAATCCCATAGCTTGGCGACAGGACCATGCCAATTGTGGTAGAGGAGTACATCTGCGTTGGGATTCGCCACTCTGAGCGCATCAGGTTGATGAAGGAGAAGAAGGAGTGAAGGTGTTAAGAAGGTGTTCAGCATGTTAGGTTTAAGCTTGTTAGTGTAATATGAACATGTCAATGTTAAGTATGTCAGGTTTAATTTTGTGCATGCTCATGGATCCTGTATGACAGTGTCATCTAAACAAGTCATGTTTTTAACAATGAATATTCAGTTTGGTAATTGATGGGAATTGAAATTTTTTATGCATGCTCATGGATGAAAGATAAAATTATGGGTTTTTGTGCATGCTCATGTATGAAACAATATAAGTTTCATTTTTTGAATGCTAAAAACATGACTCAAACCCTAGCCACGGACGACCGCCGTGACTAAATCCGCCGGTTTTTGAAAACACCGTAAAAATTCAAAGGGTGTGTCTAGGGCACATCTAGATGTGCTCTAGTTATTGCACATCTAAGTGAGTGAATCAAGCATAAAGAGAAAAGAAAAATGAAAAACGAAAATATCCACACGAATCTCGATGTAAGATCAATGCCATAGGACTTAGATGTGCAATACTTATGGCACATCTAGATGTGCTTTAGCAAAACTGAAATTCAAAAACCATTTTTCATTTTTTGAATGCAAAAGGCATGCGTTTTTCGTGAAGCGGCTACAAGGAGGGGCACCCCAAACGGTGCCATTCCATGTCTATCTCAAAGTAGAGCCTATTTTACGGACGGTCGCCAAAGCATGCATTTCCGACCCTCGTAGCTACTCCCGGCAATTCGGACCACCTTCGGCCGATTCAGGTGGAACCGGCTAGAATTTGAACTGCGGGTCCTCCATAGCTTACCCGTTATTTTCACTAAAAATGCTTTTTTGCTTCACAGGTAGGCATTTCATCACAGAATCGACAACAGATTTGCACGGCTCAAACCCTAGCCACGGACGGTCGCCGCGACGAAATCGGCCGGTTTTTGAAAACACCGTAAAAAATTCAAAAAAAATCAAAAAAAATGGGAGACCTCCACGTCACATCATCAAATGTGGCCTACCAACTAGAAAAAATACTAAACTTGCAATATCGGTGTTTTCTTGAAAAAGTGTTCTAAAAAACGACCTACCATGAACGAAGATTCATGGCTTTCAAGCCAAACTAGCAATGATATGGCCGCATCCGTTGAATAGTTTCTGATAATATGCCCAAATTGGGCGCATGCCTCCGTCTTGTGATGGCAAAAAATGTTGCCAAAGCGAGGTTCCAACTTGTTTAACAAAAAAACCGTTTTTCATTTTTTGAATGCAAAAGACATGCGTTTTTCGTGAAGCGGCTACAAGGAGGGGCACCCCAAACGGTGCCATTCCATGTCTATCTCAAAGTAGACCCTATTTTACGGACGGTCGCCAAAAAGCATGCATTTCCGACCCTCGTAGCTACTCCCGGCAATTCGGACCACCTTCGGCCGATTCAGCTGGAACCGGCTGGAATTTGAACTGCGGGTCCTCCATAGCTTGCCTGTTATTTTCACTAAAAATGCTTTTTAGCTTCACAGGTAGGCATTTTATCACAGAATCGACAACAGATTTGCACGGCTCAAACCCTAGCCACGGACGGCCGCCACGACGAAATCGGCCGGTTTTTGAAAACACCGTAAAAAATTCAAAAAAAATCAAAAAATGGGAGACCTCCGCGTCACATCATCAAATGTGGCCTACCAACTAGCAAAAATACTAAACTTGCAATACCGGTGTTTTCTTGAGCTACTCGGTATGATTTTAACCATGATTTCTACAAAGTTTACAAAAAACCCCTATTTTTTTCTACACCCAAACCCAAAAGGATTTCCCTCCCACACCAAAATTTTCCCTCCACCAAAATTTCCCTCTCCCAAAATTTCCCTCCACTCCCTCCACTCCCTCTCCCACTACCAGGCGGGTCCCACCACTCCCTCTCCCACTAACACGCAGGATCCCCTTCCCTTCCCTCCCAAAATTTCCCCATTCCCCTCCCCTCCCAAAATTTCCCCATTCCCCTCCCCTCTCCCCGACGAACCCTAGCTTCTCCCTCCCCGAGCCGCCCCGCCGACGACCACTCCCTCCCCTGCTCCGTGCCGC
>NC_041380.1:551664341-551697441 GCF_002162155.2 Triticum dicoccoides | reverse complement strand
CTCCTCCTCTGCTCCTCCCCGCCCCGCTCTGCTCCCCGATGACGAATCGCCGCTCCGCTCCTCTACATCGACGACGGTGGTGACAAGAGAGTAGATGCGAGTGACGACTGCGACAGGAGCCACCGCTGCATCATCTACAACATGACGACAGGTACTCCCCTCGTTAGGGTTAGGATTTTCTGGTGGTTCGGTGGATCTCATGGTGCATCTTCTAGGGTTAGGATCTCATGGTGCATCTTCTAGGGTTAGGATCTCCTGATGGTTAGGGTTAGGATCTCTTGGTGGTTAGGGTTCTTCTTCATGGGGATGGGGATGGGGATGGATTCATGGGGTTAGGATTCATGGGATGATATCCTTCTTGTTCATGGGGTTAGGGTTCATGTCATTGGTAATGTGATTTTGAGATGGGGATGGATTCATGGGGTTAGGGTTTTGTGGGGAGGTGGTTCTTTAATCTAGATTTTGTATGCTCTATTTTGATTTTGCATCCCTGTCAATGTCGTTGCTTGATGTTTTGTGTTGTCATGTGGATGCCCTGTGGCAGCTCATCCATGGCCTTGTTTGTCATGCAGGTCATTGAGCAGTATCAGGAGAAGGAGCTCAAGCACAGCTACCACAAAAGCAGGTTTTTGTCCATCTCCATCTCCCTCTGCTGCCAATCCTTGTTATGGTTTGTTAATCTTTACTTGTCAGAGTGTATTACTTCAGAGCCATTTGCTTTGTTAATCCTTGTTATGCTTTGTTAATCTGTAGTCATAGTGATTTGCTTGCTTGATGACATTGAAGTTGATGTCTGTAAGAGGTCGTTTGTAGCCATACTAATAGTTAACATGATGTAGTAGTTTTCTCCTTGGAATCCCTAGCAGGTACTAAAGTTTTGGATTATATTGCATATTCCTTCAAAATTTACTTGGCTAGTTTAGTGCCACCTCTTGAGTTAAATAAGAACCTGGAGTAAGCTATTGTGCTGTAATTGTTGTGCCATTGTGTGAAGTATTGATATCCATTTGCATCTTCGTAGAAATGGCTACATGTTCTTTGAGAAATCTTCCTTTGAAGCCTTCTCCCTGTTTTGTATTTGCTAGAACAAGGATGTTATTCTTTTTGGGTGTTCGATTTGTTTTGCTTGCTGTGGCACTCTGTTATTTGTTCTTGATTATGGTCGCCACTAAATCTAAAGCTCTGTAGTTGTTGTTCCCATGCTATCTAGGGTTTGTAGGTTCCCATTCATGTTTGGTTTCTATCTTGTGAGCTCCTGCCATGCTCTGGTTTACATATAGAAAGCTTTCTGCTCACTGTACTGCTAGAGTAGTTCATGTAGGTGTGATATATGCTCTCTGGGTTGGTCTAGTTAATTCATGGTGTTCATTACTAAATGATTAAGTCCATCTGCCATTACTGTGAGCTATACTAATACTAGCACGAGACATTGCCATTCCTGCGAGCTATACTAATACTAAATGATTAAGTCCATCTGCCATTCATGGTGTACCTGATAGTGTTGTCACAGTACCAATCATATACTGTAGACCATTGTGCTATACTAATACTAGCACGAGACGTTGTCAGATTTACCACATGATGTATATGTGATCATGTGGGGACCGGGGAAGGAAAGAGAGCATGGGGTGGGCTCTATCAACAGTACATGCTTAATTAGGGTTTCCATCAGCAGTACTTGCTAGTATTAGTATAACTTGGAGAAGAAGCTACTTGCTTGCTTATTAATTAGGGTTTGTATCAATAGTACTTGCTTGCTTCTCTTCAATTTCCTTCATTGCTTGCTTGTTTCTATCAGTAACACTTTGCTTGCTTGCTTGTATTAGTAGCACTTATGCACTTTGCTTACTTGCTACTAGTGTACATGCATGCTTGTTTAGTGCACTTACATGTTTTCTTAATTAATAACACTAGATCACTGTATTGTTTATCCATCAAGTTTGTTTCACATGTATTACTGCATGATGGTCCAAATGCTTTCCTTTATTGATACAAGTGCATCATTTTACTTTATCCCTGTTGTATCTGATTGTAGTTTATTTTATTTTGCAAGCACCACCTCAAGATCATACATGGCAAGGAGGACAAGGTCAAGCATGAGGCCAACCGTTGGTATGCAACTTGCTCCTTGTGGTTATACTGTCAGTTTCATAAAATCTGTGTCTTAATATGCTAAGTGAAATGTATTGCTGCAATCTGAATAAGCTGGCTTAATTGTGCATGTGTGCTGTTAGTCTTCCTTACCTGAATAACTAGGATTAAATGATAATAAAATTTCATAAGATATGTTTGGCTGCCTGTCCATGCATTCCAAACATTCACCTAATAGTTACGTTTCCTTTATCATGCAAAGAAGAGCCTCTCACCGAGTATGAGAAGGTTAGGGCTAGAAATATCATGAGGAACAATCGGATGTTCCAGTCCCTTGGCATCAGTGCAATAGCGTCGATGATTAGGAAAACAAATGGTGTACAAGAAGGTAGAAGTGATGAGGTTCAAGAGGGTAGTGGAGTTATCAATGATGACCCAGAGTACAATCCTAAGGAGGATGAAGTTATTGATGGAGAGGAAGTGGATGATGTTGTAGTCAACAAGATTGTTAAGGTGCAAACTCTGTCTTGCTTGGAGGGTTGGGGTTCTGTTATTCTATGTTATTCCTTGTGCTCACATATTTCTCTTGTGATCTAATGCTTTTTTCCGTGCTGCTTATACAAGGCACTGAAGGAATCTAGGACGAAGAGGCCTGGTGTTAAGAAGACAGTCAGCAAGAAGAACAAGAGCTCAGAAACATCTGCTGCAATGCCTCCAGGAAGGGTGATGGCCCCAGCTCCAGGACAAAAAAGAGGATCCTGGAACCTGATGAACCTGCCCTTGATAGAGTCACAAGGCAGAAAGCAAGGATGGCGACTGCGACGGACCATCAGGAAAGTATGCTGCGCATGGACTCTCAAACCTCGGTGCAAACGGGTGATGAGTTGCCGCCCATGGATGAAGGAACCACTCTCAGCATGGATGGAAGTGGCACTGTCTGCCTAGATGAAGTAGGAACCATCTGCATTGATGAAGCAGACACTGTCCACACATACCTCAGCCCTGTTGCACCTTCTATTGACAGGAACGCTGTCATCAATGAAGAAGAACAACAGCTTGTGCTTCAATCAGGCAAGTTGACCTTTGCAATGCTATCTTTTACTAGTGCATTTTCCAAATGAAATGATCATGTATGCTTTTGTCGATTCCTGCATTTGTCGATTTCTATTCTAATTTATGAGTTCAGTTTCATTTTCAGATGCAATGACTCCCAAGACTAGACTTAGAAAGGGCAAAGGGCTAGAGAGGATCACCAAGTCGCTTGGTAGCAAGGTGCCTATCCAAATTGTCGAAGGGATGATTCGTCTAGAGAAGCCTCTGCAGGCAGCAAAGCTTGCTTCTGAGTGTGGACTCGTTGCAAAAAGCCATCTTCCGGTTCTTCCTCACTTCAAGCTATACAAAAAAATGCTAGTCTATTGGAGAACTACATTGGGAAAGTTGCTGTAAGCTACTTGTTTCATAGTTAATGTGCTATCTATTTTCTGTTACACCTATGCATGATCACTTATATTGTTCCTACCTTGTTTGCTATCTTGGTAGGAAAATTTTGAGATTAACACGGACTCGGAGACCATCAAGACCTCGTGCAAAGATATTCTGCAGAAATATTCAAAGAACATACGCCATCAGATCAAGAAGAAGTATTTTGATACCGTAGCCACAAATAAAGTCAGCATTAAGTCTCCGGTGCCTGATCTAACAGATGGTGAATGGCAAGCTCTGGTGGAGATGTGGTCTACCCCAAGATACAAGGTTTGTCTCTGCTTTGTTTGATGCTTTATGTTTTGCACATGATATGCTAGTGCTAGATCATGCTGACAGTATGCTTTTTTGTAGGAAACCTGTGTGTCGAACAAGATGAATCGAGAAAAAGCCGTGTACAATCACAAAACTGGTTCCAGGCACTACACAGCACACATTTTTGCCACTGTGAGAACTCTTCTCTAGAGACCTTACCGTTTGATCCTCATTGAATAACATTTCTGATTCTTGCTGAATAACATTTTGATTTTTGTTGAAAAACATTTCAGAAAGTAGAGCGTAAGGGTGAGGAGCTGTCTGCGATTGACTTGTTTAAGGCCACCCACAATAGCCAGAAGCACGGGTTTTCGGAGCCAGTCAAGACTGCTATAGTAAGTCACTCCATGCTTTGCCCTGTTTGATTCACAGCCAGCTTTGATGCTTTGATGATTTGATGTTGTTTGATTCGGAGCCAGTCAAGAACACACGTTATGTTCCATGCTTTGATGTTGTTTGATAGTTCAACAAAGATATCAGAACTTGCTGTAGCTATTTGATGCATTTTTTATGATATGATGAAATTTGATCTGAATGTTAGTTTGATGATCGGCTCACTCGGGAAGCCATCTTATATAGAACCACCATTCTAGGCTTAATGAAGTGATCATATTGTTCCAATTGCATGTCTCCAGGTCACTAGTCATCATCTTCTTGTATAGATTTTGTGTGCTGGTTTGGTTACTTCAAATAATCCATTTGTGTGCTGGTTTGGTTTCTCTTGCTTGGTTTGGTTTGCAAAATGTGAAATAGATCTCCCACTAATGCCTATCATTTTCCTCCATATGCTAGCTTGAGATGGAAAAAATGAAGGACGCGCCGGTACCAGAAGGTGAAGAGCCAAAGTCTGCTGTTGAAATTGTCGAACAAGTCCTCAAGACCGAAGTCAAGCAAAGCACATTCCTCAGGAATGTTGGGCTCCAGTCATCTAGGAACAACTCCGGCAAAGCCACAACTGAAGTTGCTGCTCATGTTCGTGACCTTGAGCAGAAGCTGGAGAGGTCTGAGCTTCAAGCTGAAGTGATGCAAGAAGAATTGGCGGCAATCTAGATGAAGGCGGAAGAATCTGAAGCTGCACGCAACAAGGAACTTGAGCTGCTGTGCAAGAAGTCTCAAGAGCAGGAAGAGCAGTTAGCCCACTTGATGGCTCTCTTTGGAGCTAAGGCAGTTTGATGGCTGTGAACCTCTTTGTCTTTGAGAATTTTGTTGCATTGCTGCCTAGTTTGAACCTGTGAAGTTATGTGAACCTGTGAAGTTATGTGATCTAGTGAACCTGTGAAGTTATGTGATCTTTTGAACCTCTGTTTATTTTCTGTGAAGTTATGTGGATCACTTGTGCACCTGGGCCTTGCTGTTTGAACCTGGGCTTGTGGATCACTTGTGCACCTGGGCCTTTCTGTTTATAGTTATGCAAAATAAGAACCTGGGCTCTAAAAAGGCCGAGGCCCAAACAAGATTTAGACTAAAAAGGCTTGGGCCTAAAAAAAGAAATGACTATAATATATTTTTTTACAAAAGGCTGCATAACACAAAATAAAAAGGCCAATGCCCAAATTCGAACTAGATTAAAAAGGTTGTGGCCCAAAACAAAAATAAAAGGCCAAATTATTGGGCCAGGCCCATGCAGATAAGCAAAATAAAGAGAAAAAATAATTAAATGGGCTGAATTATTGGGCTTGGCCCATCAAGACGGCTGAAATGGGTTGGGCTGATTCTATTTTACGACCTTTTCATTTGGTCGTAAGTCTGCCACGGTGGATCTGACGTGGTGTGGTCGGATTGCTAGTGACCAAAACAGTTGGTCGTTAAATCTACGACCTTTTTTTTGGTCATAAACGTTTGCGACCATTCCAGAAGAAAGGTCGCTATAGTCAGTTTATGACGGCCAGCTTTTGACCTTATGTTTTTGGTCACAAAAAAGTCACAAATGGAAATTTGTGACCATTCAGTGACCAATAGTGGTGGTCACAAGTTGACATATTTCTTGTAGTGATAAGTCATGGAGAAAGCAATAGCAATAAACTAAACGATCATAGTGCTAAGCTAAAGAATGGATCAAGTCAATCACATCATTCTCTAATGATGTGATCCCGTTTATCAAATGACAACTCATGTCTATGGTTAGGAAACTTAACCATCTTTGATTAACGAGCTAGTCAAGTAGAGGCATACTAGTGACATTCTGTTTGTCTATGTATTCACACATGTACTAAGTTTCCGGTTAATACAATTCTAGCATGAATAATAAACATTTATCATGATATAAGGAAATATAAATAACAAATTTATTATTGCCTCTAGGGCATATTCCCTTCAGTCTCCCACTTACACTAGAGTCAATAATCTAGATTACATTGTAATGATTCTAACACCCATGGAGTCCTGGTGCTGATCATGTTTTTCTCATGAGAGAGGCTTAGTCAACAGGTCTGCAACATTCAGATCTGTATGTATCTTGCAAATCTCTATGTCTCCCTCCTTGACTTGATCGCGGATGGAATTGAAGCGTCTCTTGATGTGCTTGGTTCTCTTGTGAAATCTGGATTCCTTTGCCAAGGCAATTGCACCATTATTGTCACAAAAGATTTTCATTGGACCCGATGCACTAGGTATGACACCTAGATCGGATATGAACTCCTTCATCCAGACTCCTTCATTTGCTGCTTCCGAAGCAGCTATGTACTCCGCTTCACATGTAGATCCCTCCATGACGCTCTGCTTGGAACTGCACCAACTGACAGCTCCACCATTCAATAAAAACATGTATCCGGTTTGTGACTTAGAGTCATCCGGATCAGTGTCAAAGCTTGCATCGACGGAACCGTTTATGACGAGCTCTTTGTCACCTCCATAAACGAGAAACATATCCTTAGTCCTTTTCAGGTATTTCAGGATGTTCTTGACCGCTATCCAGTGATCCACTCCTGGATTACTTTGGTACCTCCCTGCTAAACTAATAGCAAGGCACACATCAGGTCTGGTACACAACATTGCATACATGATAGAACCTATGGCTGAAGCATAGGGAATGACTTTCATTTTCTCTCTATCTTCTGTAGTGGTCGGGCATTGAGTCTGACTCAACTTCACAGCTTGTAACAGAGGCAAGAACCCTTTCTTTGCTCTATCCATTTTGAACTTCTTCAAAACTTTATCAAGGTATATGCTTTGTGAAAGTCCAATTAAGCGTCTTGATCTATCTCTATAGATCTTGATGCCCAATATATAAGCAACTTCACCGAGGTATTTCGTTGAAAAATTCTTATTCAAGTATCCTTTTATGCTATTCAGAAATTCAGTATCATTTCTGATCAGCAATATGTCATCCACATATAATATCAGAAATGCTACAGAGCTCCCACTCACTTTCTTGTAAATACAGGCTTCTTCAAAAGTCTGTATAAAACCATATGCTTTGATCACACTATCAAAGCGTATATTCCAACTCCGAGAGGCTTGCACTAGTCCATAAATGGATTGCTGGAGCTTGCACACTTTGTTAGCACCTTTTGGATCGACAAAACCTTCTGGTTGCATCATATACAACTCTTCTTTAAGATATCCATGAAGGAATGCAGTTTTGACATCTATTTTCCAAATTTCATAATCATAAAATGCGGTAATTACTAACATTATTCAGATGGACTTAAGCATCGCTACGGGTGAGAAGGTCTCATCATTCGCAACAAGTCAAGCTTTGTAGACAGTAACATTACCATCAGCGTCAGTCTTCTTCTTGAAGATCCATTTATTCTCTATGGCCTGCCGATCGTCGGGCAAGTCAACCAAAGTCCACACTTTGTTCTCATACATGGATCCCATCTTAGATTTCATGGCTTCAATCCATTTTGCGGAATCTGGGCTCATCATCGCTCCCTCATAGTTCGTAGGTTCGTCATGGTCAAGTAACATGACCTCCAGAATAGGATTACCGTACCACTCTGGGCGGATCTTACTCTGGTTGACCTACGAGGTTCGGTAGTAACTTGATCAGAAGTTTCATGATCATCATCATTAGCTTCCTCACTAATTGGTGTAGGAATCACTGGAACTGATTTCTATGATGAACTACTTTCCAATAAGGGAGCAGGTACAATTACCTCATCAAGTTCTATTTTCCTCCCACTCACTTCTTTCGAGAGAAACTCCTTCTCTAGAAAGGATCCATTCTTAGCAACGAATGTCTTGCCTTTGGATCTGTGATAGAAGGTGTACCCAACAGTCTCCTTTGGGTATCCTATGAAGACACATTTCTTCGATTTGGGTTCGAGCTTATCAGGTTGAAGTTTTTTCACATAAGCATCGCAGCCCCAAACTTTAAGAAACGACAACTTGGGTTTCTTGCCAAACCATAGTTCATAAGGTGTCGTCTCAACGGATTTCGATGGTGCCCTATTTAACGTGAATGCAACCCTCTCTAAAGCATAACCCCAAAATGATAGCGGTAAATCAGTAAGAGACATCATAGATCACACCATATCTAATAAAGTGCGGTTACGATGTTTGGACACACCATTATGTTGTGGTGTTCCAGGTGGCGTGAGTATCGAAACTATTCCACATTGTTTCAAATGAAGACCAAACTCGTAACTCAAATATTCTCCTCCACGATCAGATCGTAGAAACTTAATTTTCTTGTTACGATGATTTTCCACTTCACTCTAAAATTCTTTGAACTTTTCAAATGTTTCAGACTTATGTTTCATCAAGTAGATATACCCATATCTGCTCAAATCATCTGTGAAGGTCAGAAAATAACAATACCCGCCACAAGCATCAACACTCATCACACCGCATACATCAATATGTATAATTTCCAATAAGTCTATTGCTCGTTCCATTGTTCTGGAGAATGGAGTCTTAGTCATCTTGCCCATGAGGCATGGTTCTCAAGCATCAAGTGATTCCAAAAGTCCATCAGCATGGAGTTTCTTCATGCGCTTTATACCAATATGACCTAAACGGCAGTGCCACAAATAAGTTGCACTATCATTATTAAACTTATATCTTTTGGCTTCAATACTATGAACATGTGTATCACTACTATCAGGATTTAGTAAAAAATAGACCACACTAATCCCGAAGGTAGATGTATAGGTAGCATGCCGACGACGATCACATCAACTTTGGAACCATTTCCCACGCGCATCGTCACCTCGTCCTTAGCCAATCTTCGCTTAATCCGTAACCCCTGTTTTGAGTTGCAAATATTAGCAAGAGAACCAGTATCAAATACCCATGTGCTAGTGTGAGCATTAGTAAGGTACACATCAATAACATGTATATCAAATATACCTTTCACTTTGCCATCCTTCTTATCCGCCAAATACTTGGGGCAGTTCCGCTTCCAGTGACCAGTCCCTTTGCAGTAGAAGCACATAGTCTCAGGTTTAGGTCCAGACTTGGGCTTCTTCACTTGAGCAACAACTTGCTTGTTGTTCTTCTTGAAGTTCCCCTCTTCCCTTTACCCTTCTTCTTAAAACTGGTGGTCTTGTTGACCATCAACCCTTGATGCTCCTTCTTGATTTCTACCTCCGCAGCCTTTAGCATTGCGAAGAGCTCAGGAATTGTCTTATCCATCCTTGCATATTATAGTTCATCACGAAGCTCTTGTAGCTTGGTGGTAGTGATTGAAGAACTCTGTCAATGACACTGTCATCAGGAAGATTAACTCCCAGCTGAGTCAAGTGGTTGTGGTACCCAGACATTCTGAGTATATGTTGACTGACTGAACTATTCTCCTCCATTTTGCAGCTGTAGAACTTATTGGAGACTTCATATCTCTCAATCCGGGCATTTGCTTGAAATATTAACTTCAACTCCTGGAACATCTCATATGCTCCATGACGTTCAAAACGTCGTTGAAGTCCCGGTTCTAAGCCGTAAAGCATGGCACACCGAACTATCGAGTAGTCATCAGCTTTGCTCTGCCAGATGTTCTTAATGTTGTCAGCAGCATCTGCAGCAGGCTTGTCACCCAGCAGTGCTTCTAGGACGTAATTATTCTATGCGGCAATGAGGATAACCCTCAAGTTACGGACCCAGTCCATGTAATTGCTACCATCATCTTTCAACTTAGCTTTCTCTAGGAACGCATTAAAATTCAATGGAACAACAACACGGGCCATTTATCTACAACAACATAGACATGCAAAATACTATCAGGTACTAATTTCATGATAAATTAAAGTTCATTTAATCATATTACTTAAGAACTCCCACTTAGATATACATTCCTCTAATGATATAAGTGATCATGTGATCCATATCAACTAAACCATGTCCTATCATCACATGAGATGGAGTAGTTTTCAATGGTGAACATCACTATGTTGATCATATCTACTATATGATTCACGGTCGACCTTTCGGTCTCGATGTTCCGAGGCCATATCTGCATATGCTAGGCTCGTCAAGTTTAACCTGAGTATTCTGCTTGTGCAAAACTAGCTTGCACCCATTGTATGTGAACGTAGAGCTTATCACACCCAATCATCATGTGGTGTCTCGGCACGACGAACTATAGCAACGGTGCATATTCAGGGATAACACTTGTACCTTGAAATTTAGTGAGAGATCATCTTATAATGCTACCGCCGTAATAAGCAAAATAAGATGCATAAAGGATAAACGTCACATGAAATCAAATAAGTGATATGATATGACCATCATCATCTTGTGCCTTTTGATCTCCATGTCCAAAGCACCATCATGATCACCATCATCACCGTCTTGACACGTTGATCTCCATCGAAGCATCATTGTCGTCTCGCCAACTATTGCTTCTACGACTATCGCTACCACTTAGTGATAAAGTAAAGCAATTACATGGTGATTGCATTTCATACAATAAAGCGACAACCATAGGCTCTTGCCAGTTGTCGATAATTGTGTTACAAAACATGATCATCTCATACAACAATATATATAAGCACGTCTTGACCATATCACATCACAACATGCCCTGCAAAAACAAGTTAGACGTCCTCTACTTTGTTGTTGCAAGTTCTAATTATGTGGATACTACAGGCTTAGCAAGAACCGTTCTTACCTACGCATCAAAAACCACAACATAGTATAGTGATTGCTTTTTGATCTTCGGAAAGAACCCTATTCATTGAAACTAATTCAACTAAAGTTGGAGAAACATACACCCACTAGCCACCTGTGTGTGAAGCACGTCGGTAGAACCAGTCTCGCGTAAGCGTATGCGTAATGTCAGTCTGAGCCGCTTCATCCAACAATACTGCTGAATCAAGAATCAACTAGTGACGGCAAGCAATATGTATATACCCACGCCCACAACTCCTTTGTGTTCTACTCGTGCATATAACATCTACGCATAGACCTGGCTCGGATGCCACTGTTGGGGAACACAATATTTCAAAAATTAAATCCTACGATCACACAAGATCTATCTAGGAGATGCATAGCAACGAGAGAGGGAGAGTATGTCTACGTACCCTTGTAGACCGAAAGCGGAAGCATTATGAAACACGATTGATGTAGTCGAACATCTTCGCGATCCAACCGATCAAGTACCAAACGCACAGCACCTCCGTGATCTGCACACGTTCATCTTGGTGACGTCCCTCGTACTCTTGATCTAGCTGAGGCCGAGGGAGAGTTTCGTCAGCACGACGGCGTGATGACGGTGATGATGAAGTTATCGATGCAGGGCTTCGCCTAAGCACTACAACGATATGACCGAGGTGGAATTCTATGGAGGGGGGCACCACACACGGCTAAACAATCAACTTGTGTGTCTATGGGGTGCCCCCTCCCCCGTATATAAAGGAGTGGAGGAGGGGAGGGCCGACCCTCATTGGGCGCGCCCAAGGGGGGAGTCCTACTCCCAGTAGGAGTAGGAGAAGAAGGAAGAGGGAGAGAGAGGGAAGGAAAGGGGGGCTGGCCCCCCACCCAATTCGGATTGGGCTTGGGGGGCGCCCTCCACCTGGCCGCCTCCTCCTCTCTCCCACTAAGGCCCAATAAGGCCCATTGACTCCCTGAGGGGTTCCGGTAACCCCCCGGTACTCCGGTAAATGCCCGAACTCATCCGGAACCATTTTGATCTCCAAACATAGCCTTCCAATATATCGATCTTTATGCCTCGACCATTTCAAGACTCCTCGTCATGTCCATGATCACATTCGGGACTCTGAACTACCTTCGGTACATCAAACACATAAACTCATAATACCGATCGTCATCGAACCTTAAGCTGCGGACCCTACGGGTTCGAGAACTATGTAGACATGACCGAGACTCATCTCTGGTCAATAACCAATAGCGGAACCTGGATGCTCATATTGGTTCCTACATATTCTACGAAGATCTTTATCGGTCAAACCGCATAACAACATGTGTAGTTCCCTTTGACATCGGTATGTTACTTGCCTGAGATTTGATCGTTGGTATCTCAATACCTAGTTCAATCTCGTTCCCGGCAAGTCTCTTTACTCATTCTGTAATGCATCATCCTGCAACTAACTCATTAGTCACATTGCTTGCAAGGCTTATAGTGATGTGCATTACCGAGAGGGCCCAGAGATACCTCTACGATACATGGAGTGACAAATCCTAATCTTGATATATGCCAACTCAACAAACACCATCGGAGATACCTGTAGAGCATCTTTATATTCACCCAGTTACGTTGTGACATTTGATAGCACACTAAGTGTTCCTCCGGTATTCGGGAGTTGTATAATCTCATAGTCATAGGAACATGTATAAGTCATGGAGAAAGCAATAGCAATAAACTAAACGATCATAGTGCTAAGCTAACGAATGGGTCAAGGCAATCACATCAGTCTCTAATGATGTGATCCCGTTCATCAAATGACAACTCATGTCTATGGTTAGGAAACTTAACCATCTTTGATTAACGAGCTAGTCAAGTAGAGGCATACTAGTGACATTCTGTTTGTCTATGTATTCACACATGTACTAAGTTTCCGGTTAATACAATTCTAGCATGAATAATAAACATTTATCATGATATAAGGAAATATAAATAACAACTTTATTATTGCCTCTAGGGCATATTTCCTTCAATACTTAGGTTGTTCTAACACAAGTGACATTTGCGGGTATATTTTGGAGGCTAGGGAGCTGCCAATACTTACCATGGTTGACATAATATATAGGTAGCTTATGAGAAGGCATTATAACAAGCAGATTGAATCAGACAAGTGGCCAGGCAATATATGCCCTAAAATCAGGAAACAAGTTGAGAAAGCATGTGAGTTTGCAAACACATGCTATCTGGATTGCTCAGGTGATGGTCTTTTCCTAGTAGGTGACAGAGGGACAGATTACATAGTTGACTTGCATAAGAGAACATGCACTTGTAGAAGAATTCAAAAATCAGGGGTGCCATGTTCTCATGTGGTAGCCTATTGTAGGAATGAAAGAATTGATCCTCTTGAACTGGTAGACCCTTGATACTCCAAGCAAATGTTCAAGAAGGCATATGAAAGCATTATCTACCCTTGCAAAGATAGGAGAGAGTGGTAGGACATGTGTGGGCCCCCAATACTGCCACCATTGTACCAGAAGCATGTAGTAAGGCCATCCACTACAAGAAGACAAGAAACTGGAGAGGTTTACCATAGAAAGGGAGGGGGGAAATCACAAGGCATGGTGTAATCATGCATTGTTCATATTGTGGCGATCCAGATCACAACAAGTCTGGATGCAAATACTTGAAGGCTAGAATTCCACCACCAAGTGCAAATGGTAGAGGCAATGATGCACCCAGTGTGCCTCCCACAGCTCCAGATGAAGGCAATGGTGCACCCACTGTGCCACCCACAGCTCCACATCGACATGATCCAGTCTTAAATCAGGTAATAAAGAGTTACAACTCCTCAAAACCAAATGCATTATCTTCATGATTGCAATACAACTAACACAAAGTGTTTCTGTCTAATTGCAGGGACTTGAAGAGCCAAGTGCTGTGTTAGAAGATCTTATGGTGGATAACATGATTGCCCAGGTATAAATTACTGCATAATCAGTTGCTTTTATTTCCTTACTTTTTTCTAGTATCATATATTTGAGAGAGGCCATTACCTTATCATATATTCTGTAGATGCCAACACCAAGGGTTGTTCAAGAGAGGCCATTACCTTATTCTGGGTTTCTCACTGCTGCCCAAGTGATGCTCAACCAGACTAATGCTAGTCAAGGTAGTCAAGCTAGCTCAAGCACCATTAGGGCAGGTGAGTTGGCACAGAAGCTGGAGGCAATGAAAAATCAGAAAGATAGGGAGCTGGAGGAGAGGAAGCAAGCCATCCTTGCTTCTAGGAGGGAAGAAGAATTGAAAAAAGCTCAAGACATAGCAAGGAAGAAACATGAGGTAGCACAGTAGAAAGCAGAACTAGCTGAGAGAAGAAGATTGGCTGCACTAGAGAGGAGTGCCAAAAGAAAAGAAGCAAAGATAAACAAGAAAGCTCAAGCCGAGACCAGACAAATTATTGCAGAAACAATGAAGACTATAGCTACAGAGAAGAAGGCAAAGCAAGAAGCTTGTTGACACCTGATTTTGGCAAGATACAGATTGCAATGAAGATGGTCTTGAGTGAACGGGTTTTCAACATGAAAAGATTCACATCGCCGAGTGGAACCACTTTGATGTTTCGGTTATATTCATTCGACTTTATCTTACGGACCGAAACTATACTCCGAGTGGCATAATTCAATGTTCCGAGTGGTTTTTGGCCAATCACGTCTTCAAGATGACCTCGGATGAAGGAGCACTCTTAAGAAATTATCTTCGTCTCATCGAGGCAATCGATTTTGATATATAAATCATCTCAATCCGAGTTCATATGCAAAAGTTAGAGGCAATACACTGCAGACCGAACCTCAACGGAAATATGGCGCGAGGTGCCAGACACTTGTCCGATAGGTTGCGTGAGTAATTAGGCCATCAAGACGGCGTTGAATCGAAAAACCTTCAACACGAAAACGTTTTGTCTCGTCGAGCCGATCGTTTTTCATATAAAATTTGTCTCAATCCGAGGTCGTATGCAACCCGGAGAGGCAAATCAAGATCATGCTGTGTTTTCAGTCGGGAAATCCGAGTGAAAAGTTTGCCATCTGAGTGAAAACCTACCGATCGAGTAAAAGGTCGAGTGAAAAACTTATCGATCGAGTAAAAGATTGGCTTCCGAGTGAAAATATAGTAATCCGAGTGAAATTATCATCCGAGTGAAGTTATTCCGAGTGAAAAGATTACCATCAGAATGAAAACTTGACGTTCGAGTAAGATATTGCCTTCCGAGCGAAATATAGTCATCTGAGTGAAAGATTGTCTTCCGAGTGAAATTATAGTCATCTGAGTGAAAGATTGTCTTCCGAGTGAAAGATTCTAACATCCGAGTGAAAAGGTCCAGTCGGACGAAAAACTCTAATATCCGAGTGGATGAGCTCGGATCCGAGTGAAACTGAAGGTGTGCCCGAAAGGTAATCCAAATGACCTCGGATGGAAAAGTGATCAACACGGAAGTTGTGCGCATCGTCAACACGGTGAACTTTGGTTTTGGAGTTATTATCATATGAGATAGTATACGGCCTCTAAGTTCACTACGAGACTCGGACAATCCAGTCCGTTACATGACCGAGTCCGACTGGATATTAAAGATGGCTTCGTAGAATATTCAAGATAGTCTTATTTGGAAAAGTGTTCAACAGAAGGATTGTTCGTCTCGTTGAGGCGCACAAGTTTCATATTTGGGCCATCTTGATCGGAGGTCATATGCAAGCTCGGCAGCCCGCGTGAGGAGGAAGACAGAAGTTGGGCCAGATTCAGACTGAATCTGAGTTGGTATAGAACTAGGACTCTAGGACGTGAATTGATGTAAATTTTTGTAAGGAAAGCCTAGATGAATCATTTGCTTGTACAGGAAGTCCAGCTGCCTCTTATATATGTTGGGGGTGATGGCCGATTGAACAACACACAATCGAAAATATCAATATACTACTTTTTCATCTACGTTTTATCTCTCCACCATTTTTCTATCTCGTTCTTCGCTGTTCTTCGTGTTTGAGAGCTGCAAATCCCGAGGCTCTAGGGGCGAGCGAATCGACCTAGGGCAGCCCATAGCCACCGCACTCGCTGATGGGGTCCCTCCCGGGGGTGTGGGGTTTTTGGGTCTGCAAAAGCGCCTGTCGACTGTTGTGCGTATCACGCTGTCGGTCGGGTCTCCTTCGACGTGAGCTGCGGTGCATCACCCCCGGCGTCGAGGGTACACGTGACGTGTTCGTGTGTTAACACACTTTTTGGCGACTCCGCTGGGGATCAAAGATCAATCATCATCGTCCATCATGTCCGATGTTCCCAAGCCATCTGAGGTAGACAATGATAACATCATTAAGCCCAGTCTTGATGAGATATCGGCCGATCATCGCCAATCTATGAGGAGTACAAGAAGGCACACGAGGAGAAGGACCTGCAGGAGTTCCTTGCAAAATTCAAGAAAGATCGCCAAGGCAACATCACTCCGATTGAAGAAATCAAGTTCCCTCCTCTTCAAACTGAACAGGTTAAACCCTCTGTAAGTACTGCCTTTTCTCCTGAGCAGTGGGCTGAGATTGAAAGTCGTGTTGCTGATGGTAACAATCTAGTCTATCAAACTTTTATAGAAAATACTAATGCTCAGAAGAATATATCTCAATCGTCTAGTGGTAATAATGGTGTAGCTGCTAGTGTGCAAAACCCTAATCTGGCTTTACCTATTGCATCGGTGCCTCCCGTGCCGATGACTTATTATCCTACCCAAACAAATCAGATTGTGGCTACACCCATTAATCCTATTATGAGCATGACAGGTTCGGTGGCAACGCCGAACCAAACTCTACGTACAACTACAACCACTCGACCACTACCAAATTATGGGTCGACATACATGCCACAATTCCTACCTACAGCTAGTAACCATACTCTTCCTATGTCACTGCCACGAACTTCATCGTCCACTACGGATGATGGTCTAGCTAATCTTAGAGAGGAGATGGCTAAGATGCTTAGAGAGAATTTTGGAGTTGGGTTACCTCGAAATCAGATTTACCAAAAGCCGTACCCCGAGTACTTTGATGCCATCCAGTGCCCTCCGGGATATAAGATTCCAGATTTTGTTAAGTTCAATGGAGAGGGCACAAAAACCACATGGGAGCATGTTAGTCAATACTTAGCACAACTAGGTGAAGCAAGCTCACTAAATGCGTTGAAAGTGTGTTTGTTTCCTTTATCTTTACTGGCACTGCATTTTCATGGTTTTCTTCTTTACCACATGGTTCCATTCGTGTTTGGTCGCAGCTAGAGCAGAAATTTCATGATCACTTTTATAGCGGCGACAATGAACTCAAGTTATCACATCTAACATCGGTTAAACAGAAGCATGATGAATCGATCTCCGATTACGTCAAGAGATTCAGAGAAACAAAAAACCGGTGTTTTAGTTTGGTGATAACCGAGAGAGACTTGGCAGACCTAGTGCTGAGTGGTTTGAGAACTCCCATTAGAGAAAAGATAGAAGGTTATGAGTTCTTAAATATCAACCAAGTCTTACAAAGGGCTTTGGCTTAGGAAAGCCGAAGCAAAGATCTCAAAGAAGTGCATAGATACAAAGCCGATCGTCCAAAGATGAATATTGTGGAATATGATAGTGATCACTCGGACGATGAGGGTGATGTTTTTGCTACTGAATTTGTTTGGTCATCTAAGGCCAAACCCTTTACTTGCAATGATCTGAAACCGATTCATAAGAATCGTGATGAAGAGATGAAGTTTACTTTTAACATTGCTAAGTTTGATAGAATATTTGATGCTTTGCTGCAGGCTAAGATTATTAGCATATCTCATACTTTACCGCCGTTTGAAGAGCTAAAACGGCGTGCTTATTGCAAGTATCATAATTATTTTTCTCATGCTACTAACGATTGCAATGTTTTTCGACGACAGATACAATCGGCCATTAATGACGGACAATTGAACTTTTCTGAGATGCAAGTTGATAAACAACCTTTTCCAATGAATACCATGGATTTGGAGGGGAAGAAGCTACTCATTCGGCCTGAGGTAGCCGAATCTGCTAATAAAGCTAATATCATTATTGGTGAGCCTAGGAAAGACATGGAAGGCAGCACAGTCTTGGGGAGACATGTTGTGCTTGATAAGCAGCCCGATGGCAAGGAAGTAATCAAAATCACCATCAAGAATCCTACACTCGAGGGGCAACCGCAAGTGCAAGAAAATACTCGAGTTAAATTTGTCAAACCCAAGAGTCCAGAAGTTGGCAAGTGGAAGAGGAATGAAGCTAAAGTGCAACGCAAGCGGATGAAGCCAACTTTTGATATGTTGCTATCCAAATATGCTAATCGGTCGGCTAGTCCCAGCTCTAACCGGCCATCATACTTGAAGCGACCAAGGTCACCATCAGATGATATGTTTAGTCAGTATATGAAACTGAGTGGACCAAAGGCGTTGTTTCCAGAAGAGCAAAGGCAAACTGTTTGGGGTCGACTTGAATACTCATATAATGGCCGACTGAACATCGGTAACTATCGGTCGGCTGGTCAAAACATGCGACCGGATGGAAATTATCCGAGTGTAAGAATGCGCCCAGGTGGAAGCTATCCAAGTGAAAAAATGTGGCCGAGTAGATTCCATCCGACTGAATTCCATCCGAGTGATATCCATCCAAGTGGATTCCATCAGAGTAAAAGGTGTGCCCGAGTGGAAATTTCATGCATCTGGAAAGTCGAAAAGAATGGCGTGTTAAATCACCAAGTGTTGCAGCAGTTGAGTCGGGAAAAGGCAAGGATAAAATGGATGTCGACTCACTTATCTTGGGCACCGAAACATTCGCCATACAACAGCCGATTGTGCATAGCAATCCGATTGAGTCGATACTTGCTATCGCGCCAAAGCACTCGGCTAATGACCATGAGGAAAGCACCAGCCAGGTAAAAACGAGAGATCCTAAATACACTCAGCCAAAGTGGTGTCCTCCAGGGCTAACAAAGACACAAAAGAGGAAACTACAGAGATTAAGTAGTCAAGAGATGGCAGAACAGGAGGCCGAGAAACAAAGGGATAAGTTGTTCAATGACACTCGACCCATGGTTCCACCAAAACAAGTGTGGATGCCTAAACAAATACAAGATACAACAACTTCTACATCTATCACAACAATACCTACATCACCAAAGGAGGACGATGCAACATATATGACATCGTCTGCGACACTTTTTACTTCTCCTTCACTCGGACAAATTTCAGAATCTGTGGATGCACTCGAGGAGGAGGCTGATATGTTGGACTATGAGTCCATGCCGGTTCATGAAGGTATGGATATCAATATGGTGTATTACTTACCTGCTAAGTTTCGTGCTGTAGACGAAGAAGGGGAGGTGGCTTAGCTCGATTTTGGCCCTAAAAACGCAATATTCAAGAAGCCAAAAGAACCAGTAACGCATCTTAAACCATTATATCTCAGAGGTCATATCAATGGGTCACCGCTCACTCGGATGCTTGTTGATGGTGGTGCTGTGGTAAATCTTATGCCCTATTCGGTCTTCAAGAAATTGGGTTTGCCTGATGAAGAATTGATCAAGACCAATATGGTGCTCAACGGATTTGAAGGCAAAGAGAAAACTGAAGCCAAAGGTGTGATGTATGTGGAGCTTACAGTTGGAAGCAAAACTTTGGCTACTGCATTCTTTGTCGCTGAGGTGCAAGGTAACTACAACATCATACTAGGCCGTGATTGGGTTCATGCAAACCAGTGCGTGCCATCCACTATGCACCAGTTTTTGATTCAGTGGGTTGATGATGAAGTGGAAGTTATTCATGCGGATAACTCGGCATGTGTTGCTTTGGCCGATGCATCGGTGGATTGGCAACATCCCAATGCTACTTGCTTGACGGGACGTGACTTATCAGAATTTGATTTTCTCAGCGCGACCAAGAATGGTTTTGTGCCCGTCTCTTTAAAGCCGAGTGAATGCAATCGGCTCCAAGGTATGATATGTTTAAATGGATCCTAATTCCGAGTGGTTACAAAAACGTCTTGTAAAGTATCGGTCCAATGAGAATGATATGTATGAGTCTATAGAGGAGTTGGATGACATGGATAAACTTGGACAAGGTTTTACATCAACCGATCCGTTAGAAGAGGTAGATATTGGAGATGGTTCAGTCACTCGACCGAAATTTATAAAAAAAAAAAGCCGATTGTAAGGCTAAGTTAATCGAGCTATTGAAAGAATATGTTTGTTGCTTTGCGTGGGAATATCATGAGATGCCAGGGTTAAGCCGAGAGCTAGTGGAACATCGGTTGCCTATAAAGGCCGGTTTTAGACCTTATAAACAGTCGGCCAGAAAATTTAATCCGAAAACATATGACCGGGTCAAGGAAGAGATCAGTCGACTGCTTCAAGCTAATTTCATTCGACCTTGCAGGTATGCCGAGTGGATTTCTAACATTGTCCCAGTAGAGAAGAAATGATGTGGCAAGTTGAGGGTGTGCATTGATTTCAGAGATTTGAATAGGGCTACACCCAAAGATGAGTATCCTATGCCAATAGCCGATATGCTTATTAATGATGCTTCTGGACATAAGGTTATTAGCTTTCTAGATGGTAATGCCGTATACAATCAAATTTTTATGGCCGAAGAGGACATGTACAAAACGGCTTTCCGATGTCCTGGTTTCCTTGGTTTATTCGACTGGACAGTGATGACATTCGGATTAAAAAATGCTGGAGCCACGTATCAAAGGGCTATGAATTTAATTTTTCATGATTTACTCGGTGTCATACTTGAAGTTTATATTGATGATATTGTTGTCAAATCGGATGCTTTTGAATCTCACTTGGCTGATTTGCGTTTAGCTTTCGAAAGAATGAAAAAGTATGGACTGAAGATGAATCCTTTAAAGTGTGCATTCGGTGTATCAGCTGGCATGTTTTTGGGTTTTATTATTCATGAAGATGGCATAGAGATTGATCCCAAAAAGATAGAGGCCATACATGAAGTGGAGGCTCCAACATGCAAGAGAGATATGCAAAATTTTCTTGGCAAGGTCAATTATTTCAGAAGGTTCATAGCTAATCTATCAGGGAAAGTTGATGCATTTACTCCTATCCTTCGGTTAAAGAATGATGCTGATTTCACTTGGGGGGCAAAACAACAAGAAGCATTTGATATGATCAAGAATTATTTGTGTACTTCTCCGGTGATGAAAGCACCCAAGCATAGGGAACCCTTCAGACTTTACATTGCAGCAGAGGAAGGAGTTATTGGTGCTGTTCTAACTCAAGAGACCGAAGGAAAAGAGCATGCCATCACTTATTTGAGCCGCCGCCTATTGGACGCAGAGACAAGGTATACATTTATTGAAAAATTATGTCTATGTTTATATTATGCTTGCACAAAATTGAGACATTATTTAGTACCGAGTGCTTGCATAGTAGCTTGTCAGACCGATGTCATTAAATACGTGTTGCATAGACCAATTCTTAGTGGTAGAATTGGCAAGTGGGCTTATGCTTTGGTTGAATATGATTTGGCCTATGAATCTCTAAAATCCATGAAAGGCCAAATCGTTGCTAATTTTATTGTTGAACATCGGATTGATGACAAGCATGATGTTGATATAAACCTTGTCTCAATAGTACCATGGAGATTATATTTTGATGGTTCAGTTTGTACCAATGGCCAAGGTGTTGGTATTGTTTACATATCTCCTCATGGTGCTATTTTTGAAGCCTCATGCCGCTTAGAATATTTTTGTACAAACAATCAAGCCGAATATGAAGCATTATTATTCGGCCTAGAGATGTTACTTGCTATAGGTGTTACACATATTGAGGCTTATGGTGATTCGTTACTAGTGGTGCAGCAAATATCCAAAGTCTTTCAGTGTTTGGATGAATCACTTAATGTTTATCTTGATAAATGTCTAAATATAATTTCTACTTTGGATTGCTTTAGCATTGCTCATATATCTAGACATGACAATTGGAAAGCAAATAAATTGGCACAACAAGCATCCGGATATCATGTTGATCATGGCATGTTTCATATCTCTCAAAGACCGATGTCTTGTCTTGCCAATATGGGAGAGGCCGAACCTAAACCCACTGATTCGGCCATTAACAAAAAATCTTGTGCAGGTGACAATCCCGACTGGAGGAAGCCCATTGTTGATTACTTGTGCAATCCGAGTGAAAGGGTGGACAGGGCTGTTCGGCGTATGGCTTTCAAGTATACAGTGAGAGATGATGGTCTTTATCGCCGAACAGTCGATGATGTTCTTCTAAAGTGTTTGGATGAGGACCAGGCAAGAGTTGCTATGGGAGAGGTACATGAAGGCATTTGTGGCACTCACCAATCGGCTCCCAAGATGAAATGGTTATTGCGACGTGCTGGGTTTTATTGGCCGACTATGATTAATGATTGCTTCAGATATTATAAAGGGTGTGAAGCTTGTCAAAAATTTGGTGATATTCAATTGGCTCCTGCTGCTATGTTGCATCCTATTATCAAGCCGTGGCCTTTCAGAGGATGGGGTTTAGACTTTATTGGGCAAATTCATCCATCTTCCTCAAAGGGGCATCGGTTCGTATTGGTGGCAACTGATTATTTCACTAAATGGTCTGAAGCAGTACCTCTCAAGAACATGACACATGCAGAGGTAATTCAATTCATAACCGAGCACATTATTCATAGATTCGGTATTCCTCAAGCGTTAACAACAGGTCAAGGTTCATCTTTCATGTCACACCAAGTCAGAGAGGTTGCCGGATCTTATAACATAAAGTTTCTCAATTCCTCTCCATATTATGCCCAAGCTAATGGACAATCTGAGTCTAGCAATAAAATTTTAATCAAACTCATCAAGAAAAAGATTGAATATAATCCAAGGAGATGGCATGAGTTGTTGTCTGAAGCTTTGTGGGCACATAGAATTTCAAGGCATGGTGCTACGAAGGTGACCCCATATGAGCTAGTATATGGTCAAGAGGCCGTTTTACCAGTGGAAGTAAATTTGAATGCTTTGAGATTAGTCAAACAAAATGATTTATCGGCAGTAGACTTTTATAACTTGATGATGGACAATATTGATGAGGTTGCCGATAAACGTTTGGTTGCTTTGAAGTCCATAGAGAGAGACAAGTTGAGGGTTGCAAGAGCTTACAATAAGAAAGTTAAGTTGAAGAATTTTCAAGTTGGTGATCTCGTCTGGAAAGTGATTCTGCCGATTGGTTCAAGAGATAGAAAATTCGGGAAGTGGTCTCCAAGTTGGGAAGGTCCTTTTAGAATTACAAGAGTTGTTCCCGGAAATTCATATTTGGTGGAATCAATACAAGGGGCATTGTTACCTCGAGCTCTCAATGGCAAATATTTGAAGAAGTACCACCCGAGTGTGTGGCAGGAAGCCTAAGTAGGCAATGGCCGATATACGATTATTGCCCTTAGCACAAACATGGCCGATACATAATTATTGCCCTGAGAAAAATAAATGGCCGATGGAGTGTTGATATCGTCCTTAGAACAAACACTATGCATATTATTTTTCGACGTGCAAGCTTTGCCGAAAAACAGGGGGGCATGTGTTGACACCTAATTTTGGCAAGATACAGATTGCAATGAAGATGATCTCGAGTGAACGGGTTTTCAGCATGAAAAGATTCACGTCGCCGAGTGGAACCACTTTGATGTTTCGGTTATATTCATTCGACTTTATCTTACGGACCGAAACTATACTCCGAGTGGCATAATTCAATGTTCCGACTGGCTTTTGGCCAATCACGTCTTCAAGATGACCTCGGATGAAGGAGCACTCTTAATGAATTATCTTCGTCTCGTTGAGGCAATCGATTTTGATATATAAATCATCTCAATCCGAGTTCATATGCAAAAGTTAGAGGCAATACACTGCAGACCGAACCTCAATGGAAATATGGCGTGATGTGCCAGACACTTGCCTGATAGGTTGCGCGAGTAATTCGGCCATAAAGACGGCCTTGAATCAAAAAACCTTCAACACGAAAAAGTTTTGTCTCGTCGAGCCGATCGTTTTTCATATAAATTTGTCTCAATCCGAGGTCGTATGCAAGCTGGAGAGGCAAATCAAGATCAGGCTGTGTTTTCAGTCGGGAAATCCGAGTGAAAACCTACCGATCGAGTAAAAGGTCGAGTGAAAAACTTATCGATCGAGTAAAAGATTGGATTCCGAGTGAAAATATAGTAATCCGAGTGAAATTGTCATCCGAGTGAAGTTATTCCGAGTGAAAAGATTACCATCGGAATGAAAACTTGACGTTCGAGTAAGATATTGCCTTCCGAGCGAAATATAGCCATCCGAGTGAAAGATTGTCTTCCGAGTGAAATTATAGTCATCCGAGTGAAAGTTGTCTTCCGAGTGAAAGACTCTAACATCCGAGTGAAAAGGTCCGGTCGGACGAAAAACTCTAATATCCGAGTGGATGAGGTCGGATCCGAGTGAAACTGAAGATGTGCCCGAAAGGTAATCCAGATGACCTCGGATGGAAAAGTGATAAACACAGAAGTTGTGCGCATCGTCAAAACGGTGAACTTTGGTTTTGGAGTCATTATCATATGAGATAGTATACGGCCTGTACGTCCACTACGAGACTCGGACAATCCAGGCCATTACATGACCGAGTCCGACTGGATATTAAAGATGGCTTCATAGAATATTCAAGATTGTCTTATTTGGAAAAGTGTTCAACATAAGGATTGTTCGTCTCATCGAGGCGCAAAAGTTTCATATTTGGGACGTCTTGATCGGAGGTCATATGCAAGCTCGGCAGCCCGCGCAAGGAGGAAGACAGAAGTTGGGCCAGATTCAGACTGAATCCGAGTTGGAATAGAACTAGGACTCTAGGACGTGAATTGATGTAATTTTTTGTAAGGAAAGCCTAGATGAATCCTTTACTTGTACGGGAAGTCCAGCCGCCTCTTATATATGTTGGGGGTGATGGCCGATTGAAAAACACACAATCGAACAAATCAATATACTACTTTTTCATCTATGTTTTATCTCTCCACCGTTTTTCTATCTCGTTCTTTGCTGTTCTTCGTGTTTGAGAGCTGCGAATCCCGACGCTCTAGGGGCGAGTGAATCGACCTAGGGCAGCCCATAGCCACCGCACTCCCTGACGGGGTCCCTCCCGGGGGAGTGGGGTTTTCGGGTCTGCAAAAGCGCCTGTCGACTGTCTTGCGTATCGCGCTGTCGGTCGGGTCTCCTTCGACGTGAGCTGCGGTGCATCACCCCCGGTGTCGAGGGTACACGTGACGTGTTCGTGTGTCAACACACTTTTTGGCGACTCCGCTGGGGATCGAAGATCAATCATCATCGTCCATCATGTCCGATCTTCCCAATCCATCTAAGGTAGACGCCAATAACATCATTAAGCCCAGTCTTGATGAGATATCGGCCGATCATCGCCAAGTCTATGAGGAGTACAAGAAGGTGCGCGAGGAGAAGGACCTGCAGGAGTTCCTTGCAAAATTCAAGAAAGATCGCCAAGGCAACATCACTCTGATTGAAGAAATCAAGTTCCCTCCTCTTCAAACTGAACAGGTTAAACCCTCTGTAAGTACTGCCTTTTCTCCTGAGCAGTGAGCTGAGATTGAAAGTCATATTGCTGATGGTAACAATGTAGTCTATCAAACTTTTATAGAAAATACTAATGCTCAGAAGAATATATCTCAATCGTCTAGTGGTAATAATGGTGTAGCTGCTAGTGTGCAAAACCCTAATCTGGCTTTACCTACTGCATCGGCACCTCCCGTGCCGATGACTTATTATCCTACCTCACGAAGCTATGTACCTTGGGTAGGATCATGGACCTGTCCTAACTGACCTACCCAAGGACACCTCTAGAAGAAATCACATTTCAATCGACTTGGCGATGTTTCACTCGACGGACTCAAAGACACTCGACCAAGAAGCAACCACTCGACCAAGATCCAACCACCCGACGGCCAGGAGACCTAAAGTCACTCCGCACGCTAACGGTCGGTCATTAAGTAGCTTTTATGGTCATCATAGCACTTTATTAAGGGTGTTGCCAGTAACGCCCGACCTTAATGTACTTAAAACCCTGCATAACTGAGGGCCGGAGGGGTCTGGTGGACTCTATATAAGCCACCCCCCTCCTCAGTGTAAAGGGTTCGCACCTCTGTAACCCATATTCATATAATCCAGTCGACGGCCTCCAGGCTTCGAGACGTAGGGCTATTACTTCCTCCGAGAAGGGCCTGAACTCGTAAAACCTTGCGTGCTTACAACTTCTCCACAACTAAGATCTTGCCTCTCCATACTTACCCCCCTACACTACTGTCAGACTTAGAACCACGACAGTTGGCGACCACCTTGGGGCCGGTGTTTTAGCATTTGTTGGAGAAGTTGCGACTTTTTTCCGACCCGAATCATCATGGTTTTCGGCGGAGTTTCGGTGGAGGGCCGCGAGATCCGTCTCGGCGCGCTCACGTTCATCGTCGACGACTCTGCTTGGCTCCAGGAGGCTCCGCTCGACGTGGATGCACTCCCTGCTCGCGGGGCAACGCACTTTAGCGCGTGCGTCCGCGGCGTTCTCCTACGGCAACCGTCAACCCCCTATCGGTCGGCTCCTGTGTTGTCCTCACTCCTCGTTTCCCGCCGGCGCAAGCGTTCCGGTCGGTCGAGACTTCAGCGGTGGGTGAGGCACGCGGTGGCGCATCAGTCGGCCACCCCCCGGGTCGCGGCGATCGAGCCTGATGAATCCCTCTACGGCATGTTCGACTGGCTCCACAGAGACCGCATCCGAGTGCGACAGCAGCGATCCGGCGGCGGAGGTTCTGATGGTCGATGGACCGCCCAGTCCTCCCGGTTTTCCCCGTATTGACGGAGGCGCGGGTGGAGGCGACCCGTCGCGTCTCCATGAGGAGTATCTTCCCGAGCCTCTCACATCGCTGCAGAGAGAAGAACTTCGCCGCCGGAACATGGATGCACTGCACACTCCTATCGTTAGAGAGACCCCCGAGGCTCGTGCCTTGGAGGACGCGCGCCTGGCAAACTTGGCCGAGCGCACTCGACTGGAGAACCTTCAGCGAGCACTCGACGAGCGTGCGCGACAACGGATTCCCGAATCCAGTCGACGTCAGCTCTTCCAGCCCCCGCAGGTATATCGAACTCCGGTTCAGAATTTAGCAGCTGCGGCCCTTATAGCGGAGTCGATTCAACCTTCCCAGTCGGAGGCTGGCAGAGGCTTGCTGCAGATCAGAGCGTTACTCCGGGCAGCAGGAGATCAGAATTCCGCTGTTTCTTAGTCGCGGAACAGGATTCACAGCAGATCCGTTGCCGCGGACATGGTCCAGTCGGCTCATAGCCCGAGATCGCCCCCGAGGCGTGAGGGACGTGGAGACCGGCGTGACCAGTATGGGAACCATGAGCAGTATGATCACCGAGTCGATCGTGACGGTCGACGTCGAGTGCCCACGCCTCCCCCGAGGAGCGGGTCGTATGTGCCTCGCCAGCAGGATGACATGCGCCCTCATAGTGGTGGGCGAAGGATTCCAGTCGACCCTAGAGGGCCAGGCTTCGAAGCGAGATCCATTCTCGTCCAGGGTTTGGTCGACAGGAACAGGGCTCACCGAGAAGGTCATGACAGAGATGCACCTACCAGCAGCAGAGTACATGTTTCGGGGCCAGAATGCTTTAGTAGAGCCATCAGGGCCGCTGTGATTCCTCCCAACTTCAGGTTGGCGACTGGAGTCAGTAAGTTCACTGGCGAGTCCAAGCCCGATACTTGGCTTGAAGATTACCGAGTGGCCGTCCAGATCGGCGCTGGCAATGATGAAGTGGCCATGAAGCACCTCCCTCTCATGTTGGAGGGCTCGGCCAGAGCGTGGCTAAACCAGTTAGCACCTAGCAGCATTTACACTTGGGAGGATCTCTCCCGAGTGTTCGTCACCACATTTGAAGGTACGTGCAAGCGGCCGGCAGGGCTGACGGAACTGCGGTCTTGTGTACATAAGCCAAATGAAACTTTGAGGGATTACATCCAGAGGTGGATCATGTTACATCACTCGGTGGAGAATGTGCCTGACCACCAAACAGTTTGTGCCTTCAAGGAAGGCGTCAAGTACAGAGAACTGAATTTGAAATTCAGTCGAACTGGGGATATGTCCCTGAATCGGATGATGGAGATTGCTACAAAGTACGCTAATGGCGAAGATGAAGATCGGCTCAGGAGTGGCAAACTCAAGTCAGTCGCCCAAGAACCCGGGGGCAATTCCAATCGGAAACAGAAGCGGAAAGCCGAGCCAGCGGCTCCCGGGTAAGCCTTGGCTTTAACCCAAGGAAAGTTTAAAGGGAAACCTAAAGGGCCTTGGAACCCTAAAAAGGTTAAAGACCGGGACAGAAATGATGTGTTGGACTTGCCATGTCTCATCCACACAAAGAAAGATGAAGAGGGTAATTTCATTTACCCGAAACATACCACTCGACAGTGTCGACTCTTGATCCAGCCGTTCCAGGGAAAACAGCCCAAAGGTAAGGAAAAGGAGTCGGACAAGGTTGAGGACAAAGAGGACAGTGACGACGGATACCCTGAAGTCAGTTCCACCTTGATGATTTTTGCTGATGTTGAGAGCAAAAGTCAACTGAAAGTCATAAACCGAGAGGTGAATATGGTTGCTCCGGCGACACCAAGTTATTTGAAATGGTCCCAGACTGCCATCACGTTCGACCAGTCCGATCACCCAACGCATATTGCCACCCCTGGGAGGCAAGCTCTGGTGGTCGACCCAGTGGTTGAAGGCACTCAACTGACCAAAGTCTTGATGGATGGTGGCAGTGGTTTGAACATATTGTATGCTGAGACATTGAAAGGGATCGGCATTCCGATGTCCAGACTAAGTGCCAGCAACATGAGTTTCCATGGAGTCATTCCTGGGAAGAAGGCTGAATCACTCGGCCAGATTGCTCTTGATGTGGTTTTCGGTGATTCCAAGAATTACCGCAAAGAAAAGTTGACATTTGAAGTTGTAGACTTCCAGAGTGCCTACCACGCTATTTTGGGCAGGCCGGCTTATGCACGCTTCATGACCCGACCATGTTATGTGTATCTCAAATTGAAGATGCCTGGCCCCAAAGGTGTGATCACTATTACGGGCAATCGGAAAAAAGCGGAAGAATGTTTTCAGAAAGGTTTGAAGATCGCTGATGCTCAGATGGCAGTGGTGGAGTTGCAAGAATACCAGAAGACTACATACCCGAGTGATTTGTTGCGAGCCAAGAAGCCCGCCACAGAATCGGCTTTTCAGTCGACTGGCGATACGAAGATAGCTCACATCCACCCGACCGACCCTAGCGCTGCTCCAACTCATATCTCGACAACACTCGACTCCAAATAGGAAGAAGCGCTCATCCAGTTCCTCCGTCAGAACTGGGACATTTTCGCATGGAAGCCTTCTGACATGCCGGGTGTTCCCAGGGAGCTGGCTGAGCACCGCCTAAGAGTCGACTCAAAAGTAAAACCTGTCAAGGAACATCTCCGACGGTCCGCTGTCCAGAAGAGAACGGCCATTGGCGAGGAGGTGGCTCGGCTCTTAGCAGCGGAGTTCATCTGAGAAATCTACCACTCCGAGTGGCTCGCCAACGTTGTTATGGTCCCCAAGAAGGACAAGTCACTTCGCATGTGCATTGACTTTAAACATATCAATCGGGCCTGCCCGAAAGACCATTTTCCTCTCCCCCGCATCGACCAGATAGTCGACTCGACTACGGGATGTGAGCGACTGTCTTTTTTAGACGCCTATTCCAGGTACCATCAGATCCGTCTGTATGGACCTGACGAGATCAAAACAGCTTTCATCACTCCATTTGGGTGCTTCTGTTATGTTACCATGCCATTCGGCCTCAAGAATGCCGGAGCCACATTCATGAGGATGATTCAGAAGAGTTTGCTCACCCAAATCAGTCGAAATGTGGAGGCGTACATGGATGATATTGTGGTCAAGTCATGGAAGGGTTCCGACCTGCTGACTGATCTTGCTGAAACCTTTGCCAACCTCAGAAGGTTTGATATCAAGCTTAATCCATCAAAATGCACATTCGGAGTTCCTGGCGGAAAGTTACTCGGTTTTCTCATTTCCGAACGGGGAATCGACGCCAATCCAGAAAAAGTTGGCACTATACTCCGAATGAAAAGTCCTGTGCGAGTGCACGATGTTCAGAAGCTTACTGGTTGCTTGGCCGCCCTAAGTCGATTCATATATCGTCTCGGTGAAAAGGCATTACCTCTTTACCGATTGATGAAGAAGTCTGACAAGTTCGAGTGGACTCCTGAAACTGACGCAGCATTCGCAGAGCTCAAAGCTCTACTCTCCACCCAGTCGGTGCTTGCTGCCCCAATCAGCAAGGAGCCTTTGCTGCTTTACATTGCAGCCACAGGACAAGTCATCAGTACGGTACTTCCGGTCGAGCGGGAAGAAGAAGGGAAAACCTTCAAAGTTCAGCGCCCAGTGTATTATATTTCTGAAGTCTTGACCCCATCGAAGCAAAGATACCCTCATTATCAGAAGCTCGTATATGGGATTTACATGACCACAAAGAAAGTTGCCCACTACTTCTCTGATCATTCCATTACAGTCGTCAGCGACGCTCCGTTGTCAGAGATCTTGCATAACAGAGACGCAACTGGTCGAGTGGCTAAATGAGCGATTGAACTCCTTCCTCTAGATATCAAGTTTGAGGCAAAGAAAGCTATCAAGTCCCAGGCAATCGCGGATTTCGTCGCCGAGTGGATTGAACAGCAACTGCCGACTCAGGTTCACTCGGAGCATTGGACCATGTTCTTTGACGGTTCCAAGATGCTAAATGGTTCCGGCGCCGGAGTGGTGTTGGTCTCCCCCAGAGGAGATAAACTCAGATATGTTCTTCAAATCCACTTTGATTCCTCTAAAAACGAGGTAGAATATGAAGCACTTTTATACGGGTTGCGCATGGCCATTTCACTCGGCGTCCGTCGCCTCATGGTCTATGGCGACTCAGATTTGGTGGTCAATCAAGTGATGAAGGAATGGGACGTCAGAAGTCCAGCCATGACTGGTTATTGCAATGCAGTGAGAAAGCTGGAGAAGAAATTCGAGGGGTTAGAGCTTCATCACATACCCCGACTGAAAAATCAAGCAGCTGATGATCTGGCAAAAATAGGTTCCAAAAGAGAAGCCATTCCCAGCAATGTGTTTCTGGAACACATCCACACACCATCAGTCCAGGAGGATCCCTTCACTGAAGAGGCCCCGCAGCCAAAAAGTGCCACGGATCCGACTGAAGTCAAAGTACCAGCTGTGGTCGACTTGATCATGGAAGTCCTGGTTATCACTCCCGTCTGGACAGAACCGTACATCGCGTACATCCTAAGGAAAGAACTCCCAGAAGACGAAGAAGAAGCTCGACAGATCGTCCGTCGATCCAAGGCCTTTACAGTCATAAAGGGACAGTTATATAGAGAAAGCGCGACTGGGGTCGGCCAGAAGTGTATTACACCAGAAGAAGGTCAGATGATCCTTAACGATATCCACTCGGGGACCTGTGGCCATCATGCGTCCTCTCGGACCATTGTGGCTAAAGCATACCGAGCGGGGTTCTACTGGCCAAGATCCAATGAGATGGCCAAAGAGATAGTCGACAAATGTGAAGGATGTCAGTATTACTCCAACATGCCACACAAGCCCGCGTCGGCCCTGAAAACCATTCCACTCGTCTGGCCCTTCGCTGTTTGGGGGTTGGACATGGTTGGACCACTGAGAACAGGCAGGAGCGGCTTCACTCATGTGCTGGTAGCAGTCGACAAGTTCACCAAATGGATTGAGGCCAAGCCTATCAAGAATCTTGATGCTTGCACCGCTATCTGTTTCATCAGAGAGTTGATATTCAGATATGGAGTTCTACACAGCATCATCACCGACAACGGGTCAAACTTCGATTCCGACAAGTTCAGGGCCTTTTGCGCCTCTCAGGGCACTCGGGTCGACTATGCTTCGGTCGCTCACCCTCAGTCAAATGGGCAAGCAGAAAGGGCAAACGGCCTAATTCTCAAAGGACTGAAACCCCGATTGATGCGCGATCTCAAGCACGCAGCAGGTGCATGGGTCGACGAGCTTCCATTAGTCCTTTGGGGATTGAGGACAACCCCGAATCGATCGACTGGAAGAACCCCATTCTTTTTGGTCTACGGAGCCGAGGCAGTCTTACCGAGTGACCTGCTTCACAACGCTCCCAGAGTCGAGCTCTACTCAGAAAATGAAGCAGAACAAGCCCGGCAGGATGCAGTCGACCTCCTAGAAGAAGAAAGAGAAATGGCCTTGATTCGATTGACCATCTATCAGCAAGACTTGCGTCGATTCCATGCCAGAAACGTGAAGAGCCGGGCCTTCCAAGAAGGAGACTTAGTCCTCCGAGTGGATCAGGAGAAACCACACAAGCTCGCTCCTACTTGGGAAGGCCCCTTCATAGTCACCAGAGTCCTCCACAATGGAGCATACCACCCCTACAATGTTGATCGCCAGATTGATGAGCCAAGAGCCTGGAATGCGGAGCTACTTCACCCCTTTTTTACTTAAATTCTCACTCGGATGAGATGTAATAAAAAAACTCCTGTAGTTTATTTATCAAAGACAAGAGCGTTATAATTTTCCTAGTGATTATTATTGTTTTTTGTTTGCGTAAGAAATCCCCCAGTGGGTGGCTTAGCTGCGAATCCGCTTCGCCTAAGTTTGTAAAAACATTTTCCTACTGAGTGGCGAGCCAGCCTCCCACTCGGGGGCTTAGCTGCGAATCCATTTCGCCTAAGTTTGAAAAAATCCTATCGAGTGGAGAGCAATCCTCCCACTCGGGGGCTTAGCTGCAGTCCAGTACTCGCCTAAGTTCTCTCACTTGGAGACTTAGCTGCAGTCCAGCACTTGCCTAAGTTTAAAAAAATCCTACCTAGTAGAGAGCAATCCTCCCACTCGGGGGCTTAGCTGTTGTCCAGTACTCGCCTAAGTTCTCTCACTTAGAGACTTAGCTGCAGTCCGGCACTCGCCTAAGTTTGAAAAAATCGTACCGAGTGGAGAGCAATCCTCCCACTCGGGGCTTAGCTGCAGTCTAGTACTCGCCTAAGTTCTCTCACTTGGAGACTT
>NC_041380.1:551614110-551663634 GCF_002162155.2 Triticum dicoccoides | reverse complement strand
GGGGCTTAGCTGCAGTCCAGCACTCACCTAAGTTCTCTCACTCAGAGACTTAGCTGCAGTCTGGCACTCGCCTAAGTTTGAAAAAAATCCTACCGAGTGGAGAGCAATCCTCCCACTCGGGGGGGCTTAGCTGCAGTCCAGTACTCGCCTAAGTTCTCTCACTTAGAGACTTAGCTGCAGTCCGGCACTCGCCTAAGTTTGAAAAAATCCTACCGAGTGGAGAGCAATCCTCCCACTCGGAGGCTTAGCTGCAGTCCAATACTCGCCACAAATACATCTCATTCCTCAAGGACGACGAGGGGCAGGTCGACTGCCACCTTCTCCTGGGGAGCTTCGCCACAAATACAATGTGCGCTCCGTCCCACTCTGCGGTAACAGGGTGTGGGTCGACCGCCGCCTTCTCCTGGGGAGCTTCGCCACAAATACAAGACATAGGTCGACTGCGTCCCTCTCCTTCGGAGCTGCGCTGCGAATGCAAAAGTTGTCTCGAATGAAGAATGGGTTCACTCAGTAGGAGATTCATAAAGATATTCAACGGTAAACCAAGTTCGGGTAAATTCCAAAGGTTCCAAATCACAGATCGAAGTACTCGGACATGCAGCCTGAAAAAGTTTAACGGTTACAAAAACCACTCGACATTCTGAGGCAAATTTAAGGTGGGACATAAGAGTTTGTTCGCTCCGCGGGAGAAGGGCTGGCAGGCTCGACGAACTCATCCAGGTCGACGCCGTCGGCTATCCGAGTGGCTGCAGCGATGAAAGTCTCCATAAAGGTTCGGAAGTCATGCTTCTGGGTGTTGGCGACCTTGATTGCTGGCAGTTTGTCCTGTCGCACCTCCTTGCAGTGGACACGAACCAAAGACAGAGCCACATCAGCGCCACACCGAGCAGCAGACTTCTTCCACTCCTTCACTTGGTCGGGGATTTCATTTAGTCGAGTCATCAGGGACTCAATATCATTTTGGAGCTCAGCCTCTGGCCAAAGTGCCGGGTCAATCCGCGACATGGCAACATTCAGTTGAGCCAAGTAGTCCACGGCACTGTCGATGCGAGATTCCAGACGGAGCAGATTCATGGCAGTTTCATCTTTCACGGGAGAGTTGATTGGATCCAAACCAGGCTCGATCCGCCCAGTCTCCTCTTCAAAGTTCTGGCAAAACTCTGCATTCACGATCCAAGGATAAGTCAATTTTCGTACACTGAGTTGACTCAGAAAAAGAGTCAGTCGGAACAGAATGTGCACCTTCAAGCTTGATGAACAGCTTCTTGGCAAGACTTCTTAGATAACTCTCCAGATCATCCCTCCTGCAAGCAATGCCTTCCATTTTCTCGCCCTGGACGAGATTCGCCTTCTTCCAGTGCGAACACTCCTTGTTGGAGTCATTCAGAGCGGTCTTCAGCCTGGTATTCTCTTCTTCCAACTGGCCGACCGAAGCCAGCTTCTGTTCGGCCAAAGCGGTCTTGTCGTCAGCCTCCTTACGAGCAGCGGCCAAATCCTGGTCCTTCTTCGCCAGAGCTTCTCTCAGTTTTTCTACAAAGGAATGATGATTGATTCAGAAATAGCGGAAGGGTACCCAAGCCTAAAACTGACCAGTCGACAAACTCGTCTTACCTGCGGCGCCGTCTCTGACCTTTTGCAGCTCTGTCCTGGCCAGCTCCAAGTCAAGGTTCAGTTGAATCTGCTGCTTCTCCAAGTCAGCAAAGAGAGCTCCAAGATCACAAGATTTCTGAAATCAAAGGGGAGAAGTTACTTTTACAGCAAAAAAACAACAAAGGCAATAAATACTAAGACTACGGTTGACTGCCCGCAGTCCACCATAGTCTCGGGGACTACACCCAGTGGGTGCACTTAGCGTGCCCCCATCGGTTCTGATCCCACTCGACCGGTCCACCGGAGTCGAGTGAGGGGAGTAAAAAAGAGAGAGAGAGAAAGTAGAGCTCAGACCACAATCGACTGCCAGCAGTCGACCGCGGTCTCGGGGACTACACCCAGCGGGTGCACTTGGCGTGCCCCCACTGGTTCTGATCCCACTCGACCAGATCGAGTGGAAGAGATAAACTACCAGTTCGGTTTATACATTCGGCAAAATACAAAGACTATAGTCGATTGCCAGCAGTCCACCGTAGTCTCGGGGACTACACCCAGTGGGTGCACTCAGCGTGCCCCCACTAGTCCAAAAATTCAATCGACACACACAGTGGGTGTACAGATGCAAAGGTTTTCGGAAAGAATATTCAGGTAGCATATCCTGACAGAACAAGCGGCGACCAACTAACCTGAACGTTGCTCTGGAGAGCCGAGCTGGCATCATAGGCGGCTTGGCTGGCGTCCCACACCGTCTTCATCTTCTCCATCATAATGCCCACCTGGCGTATGGCTTCCTTAGCAGCATTCACCTCGTCCTCTGGGACATGATGGGTCGCAAAAACTGAAGGCGGGTCGACAGGGGCTTGGGCAGTCGACGAAGAAGGCAAGGCACTCGACAGTGGCTCAGCGAAGGTGACAGAACCTCGATTGACGTCGCCAGTGTCCTAAACAACTGGTTCCGCCCTCGACGTCGTCTGTAGCGCCCCGCTTGCAGGAGCTTGCCTATTTTTCCTCGTCGAAGGCCTCTCGGGCTCTTCATCATCATCAGGGAGGTCAATAACATTGGGAGCTATGCAAAGTTCAATCGTTAAAGTCACATCACCCAATGGTACACGTTGCAGTTGAATCGACCAAAATAAAGACAGTATGGTAGGGATCATACCCGGATTAGAAGTGACCGCATCCTCCATCACCACATCTTCGTCCCTGTAAGCTGAGGTCCCGGAGGTAGCAGCGCTGATAGTTCCAAAGTTCATCTAGTTAAAACAAGAAAAACAAACAGCGCGGAGCATCGAGTGAATGCAAAGAGAGGCACTCACGCGGAAGCGACGGGGATATCAATCTTGATTTTCGGCAACGCCTTCCGAGTCTTCGGCTCTACAACTCTGGGGTGCTTTGGCGCCTTCTCAGTCGGGGTTGGTGAAGAGATCCGGGGGCGCTTCGAAGACTGACCAGCCGGAGCAGTTGCCTTGTCACGGGCACTCGGCCGTTCTTGGTCAAGCTTGGATCGCCTCTCCCTGCGAGGAGGCGACTCGACTTCTTCTCCACCGCTTGAGTCGTCGCTTCCTCCATCCCCTTCACCATCGGAAGTCCACTCGCCGCTTTCGCCACCACTCGCCTCGCCTTCCAGAGCTTGCTCTTGCTCCCCGTTGGGCATTGAATACATTTCAATAATGGCCTAAAAGAAAGCAGGTAGATCAAAGTCAGTCGATGCAATATAGGCAGCTACGCGAGTGAATTCAGATTACAAGCCAAAAACTCAGAATCAGACCTGCTCGGGTGCGTGGGACTAGTCGAATGGAGGAACTCTCCTGGCTCCCCTGGTATTGTCCTTATTCCCGGTAATGCCATACAGCCACTTCTCCAGTGTGTCGTTGTCGACCTCCTCCGGGTGGATCCGAGTGGAGTATTCAAGACCCGAATACATCCACATCGGATGGTCTCGGGCTTGGAGAGGCTGGATGCGCCGCTGAAGGAAGACGTCCAAGAGATCCATACCAGCGACCCCGTCACGAATAAGCTGGACCACTCGGTCGACCAGCACCTTCACGTGCGCCTTCTCCTCCAGGAGCACCTTCAAAGGGGAGGGTTTTTCCACTCGGTCCATGGTAAAGGGAGGGAGGCCAGTCGATTGCCCTGGCGTCGACTGGTCTTTACAGTAAAACTAGGTCGACTGCCATCCGCGAACTGAGTCGGGAAGAATCATGGCTGGGAAGGAGCTTTTCCCTTTTGTCTGGATGCCAAGACCCCCACACTTCTGGATCACTTGGGTCCTCTCGTCACTCGGATTAGCCTTTTTCACTGTCTGGGAGCGACAAGTGAAAATATGCTTGAAGAGACCCCAGTGAGGCCGACAACCCAGGAAGTTCTCACACAAAGAAATGAAAGCGGCAAGATAAACGATTGAGTTGGGGGTAAAATGATGGAGTTGTGCCCCAAAGAAGTTTAGAAACCCTCGGAAGAAGGGGTGAGGGGGAAAGGAAAATCCACGGTCGACATGGGTGGCAAGAAGGACACGCTCACCCTCCCGAGGCTGCGGCTCAGATTCCTTCCCCGGAAGCCGGGACGAGTCTTAGGGGATCAGCCCCCCTTCGGCCAAGTCGTCGAGGTCTTCTTGGGAGATCCTCAGGTGGATCCAGTCGCCCTGGATCCAGCCCCTCGGCAGGCCGGACCGTGAGGAAGATCCGCCCCGGCTGGTCGCCTTCCCCTTCGACCTCGCTGTCGCCTTCTTTGCCCGCTCCAGAGCCGCTGTCTTCTCCTTCCCCATTGTCGCCGACGAGACGCGTACGGTGCGGTGGCGCTGGGGCGAGGGCGAGTGCAGCGGAGGGGCGTGAAGAAGAGGAGAGGAAACGAGATGCACTATTCGGGAGACTCCAGTCCGGCGCTTTATATCAGGCCGCTTCTGAGTGGCTGACGGGGAGGCCCAGGTGGCTCTGTCAAATCCCGTAATGACCGCGCGCGCGTTACGTGGCGAAAAAGGTGGCGCGGGGATCGAGGCGGCTCCGCTCTATCCCATCCGATTACTGCGGCCTCCCCCGTCCTGCACGCTTCCCAAAATTCGGATCCCGCGAAATCTGCACACAGCAAACAACTGGTCAGACCAAAGATCTCCTCCGCACCGTCACTCGGAGCCTTATAAGTGAAGAAACTCACTCGACAAAGAATTAAGAATGGATCAAGGTGACTGAAAAGGAAGTTGCTGTCATCACTCAGGTCCATTGATCCGGAACAAGATATGCTCACGGCATGAAAAACGAGTCGGAGAGGTTCTCAACTCCTTCCCCACTCAAACCTCGATCCATTCGGGGGCTAATGACGAAGCTATGTACCTAGGGTAGGATCATGGACCTGTCCTAACTGACCTACCAAGGACACCTCTGTTGGAAATATGCCCTAGATGCAATAATAAAATCATTATTATTATATTTCCTTGTTCATGATAATTGTCTTTATTCATGCTATAATTGTATTATCCGGAAATCGTAATACATGTGTGAATAATAGACACCAACATGTCCCTAGTAAGCCTCTAGTTGACTAGCTCGTTGATCAACGGATAGTCATGGTTTCCTGACTATGGACATTGGATGTCATTGATAACGAGATCACATCATTAGGAGAATGATGTGATGGACAAGACCCAATCCTAAACATAGCACAAGATCGTATAGTTCGTTTGCTAGAGTTTTCCAATGTCAAGTATCCTTTCCTTAGACCATGAGATCGTGTAACTCCCGGATACCGTAGGAGTGCTTTGGGTATACCAAACGTCACAACGTAACTGGGTGACTATAAAGGAATACTACGGGTATCTCCGAAAGTGTCTGTTGGGTTGACACGGATCAAGACTGGGATTTGTCACTCCGTATGACGGAGAGGTATCACTGGGCCCACTCGGTAATGCATCATCATAATGAGCTCAGAGTGACCAAGTGTCTGGTCACGAGATCATGCATTACGGTACGAGTAAAGTGACTTGCCGGTAACGAGATTGAACGAGGTATTGGGATACCGACGATCAGATCTCGGGCAAGTAACATACCGATTGACAAAGGGAATTGTATACGGGGTTGCTTGAATCCTCGACATCATGGTTCTTCCGATGAGATCATCGAGGAGCATGTGGGAGCCAACATGGGTATCCAGATCCCGCTGTTGGTTATTGGTCGGAGAGTCATCTCGGTCATGTCTACATGTCTCCCGAACCCGTAGGGTCTACACACTTAAGGTTCGGTGACGCTAGGGTTGTAGGGATATGTATATGTAGTAACCCGAATGTTGTTCGGAGTCCCGGATGAGATCCCGGACGTCACGAGGAGTTCCGGAATGGTCCGGAGGTAAATAATTATATATAGGAAGTGCTATTTCGGGCATCGGGACAAGTTTCGGGGTCACCGGTATTGTACCGGGTCCACCGGAAGGGTCCCGGGGGTCCATCGGGTGGGGCCACCTGCCCCGGGGGGCCACATGGGCTGTAGGGGGTGCACCTTGGCCTATATGGGCCAAGGGCACCAGCCCCAAGAGGCCCATGCGCCTAGGGTTTCAAGAAGGGAAGAGTCCCAAAGGGGGAAGGCACCTCCTAGGTGCCTTGGGGAGGAGGGATTCCTCCCCTTGGCCGCACCCCCTAGGAGATTGGATCTCCTAGGGCCGGCGCCCCCCCTGGCCCTCCTATATATAGTGGGGAGATGGAGGACTTCTCACCCCACGCCTTTGGTGCCTCCCTCTCCCTCTCCAACACATCATCCTCCTCCATAGTGCTTGGCGAAGCCCTGCCGGAGTACTGCAGCTCCACCACCACCACGCCGTCGTGCTGCTGCTGGAGCCATCTTCCTCAACCTATCCTTCCTCCTTGCTGGATCAAGAAGAAGGAGACGTCACGCTGACCGTACGTGTGTTGAACGCGGAGGTGCCGTCCGTTCGGTGCTAGGATCTCCGGTGATTTGGATCACGTCGAGTACGCCTTCCTCATCCCCCTTCTTTGAACGCTTCCGCGCGTGATCTACAAAGGTATGTAGATGCAATCCGATCACTCGTTGCTAGATGAACTCATATATGGATCTTGGTGAAACCGTAGGAAAATTTTTGTTTTCTGCAACGTTCCCCAACAGTGGCATCATGAGCTAGGTCTATGTGTAGTTCTCTTGCACGAGTAGAACACAATTTGTTGTGGGCGTTGATGTTGTCAACTTTCTTGCCGCTACTAGTCTTATCTTGCTTCAACGGTATTGTGGGATGAAGCGGCCCGGACCAACCTTACATGTACGCTTACGTGAGACCGGTTCCACCGACTGACATGCACTAGTTGCATAAGGTGGCTGGCGGGTGTCTGTCTCTCCCACTTTAGTTGGAGCGGATTCGATGAAAAGGGTCCTTATGAAGGGTAAATAGAAGTTGACAAATCACGTTGTGGCTTTCACGTAGGTAAGAAAACGTTCTTGCTAGAACCCTACTTCAGCCACGTAAAACATGCAACAACAATTAGAGGACGTCTAACTTGTTTTTGCAGCAAGTGCTTTGTGATATGATATGGCCAAAGTTGTGATGAATGATGAATGATATATATATGTGATGTATGAGATGTTCATGCTATTGTAATAGGAATCACGACTTGCATGTCGATGAGTATGACAACCGGCAGAAGCCATAGGAGTTGTCTTTATTTTTTGTATGACCTGCGTGTCATTGAGAAACGCCATGTAAATTACTTTACTTTATTGCTAAACGCGTTAGCCATAGTAGTAGAAGTAATAGTTGGCGAGCAACTTCATGGAGACACGATGATGGAGATCATGATGATGGAGATCATGGTGTCATGCCGGTGACAAGATGATCATGGAGCCCCAAGATGGAGATCAAAGGAGCTATGTGATATTGGCCATATCATGTCACTATTATTATTTGATTGCATGTGATGTTTATCATGTTTTTGCATCTTGTTTACTTAGAACGACGGTAGTAAATAAGATGATCCCTCATAATAATTTAAAGAAAGTGTTCCCCCTAACTGTGCACCGTTGCGACAGTTTGTTGTTTCGAAGCACCACGTGATGATCGGGTGTGATAGATTCCAACGTTCACATACAACGGGTGTAAGACAGATTCACACGTGCAAACACTTAGGTTGACTTGACGAGCCTAGCATGTACAGACATGGCCTCGGAACACAGAAGACCGAAAGGTCGAGCATGAGTCGTATAGAAGATACGATCAACATGAAGATGTTCACCGATATTGACTAGTCCATCTCACGTGATGATCGGACACGGCCTAGTTAACTCGGATCATGTTATACTTAGATTACAGGAGGGATGTCTATCTAAGTGGGAGTTCATTGAATAATTTGATTAGATGAACTTAATTATCATGAACTTAGTCTAAAATCTTTACAATATGTCTTGTAGATCAAATGGCCAACGTAGTCCTCAACTTCAACGCGTTCCTAGAGAAAACCAAGCTGAAAGACGATGGCAGCAACTACACGGACTGGGTCCGGAACCTGAGGATCATCCTCATAGCTGCCAAGAAAGATTATGTCCTACAAGCACCGCTAGGTGACGCACCTGTTCTCCCTGCAGAACAAGACGTTATGAACGCTTGGCAGGCACGTACCGATGACTACTCCCTCGTTCAGTGCGGCATGCTTTACAGCTTAGAGCCGGGGCTCCAAAAGCGTTTTGACAGACATGGAGCATATGAGATGTTCGAAGAGCTGAAAATGGTTTTCCAAGCTCATGCCCGGGTCGAGAGATATCAAGTCTCCGACAAGTTCTTTAGCTGTAAGATGGAGGAAAACAGTTCTGTCAGTGAGCACATACTCACTATGTCTGGGTTACATAACCGCTTGACTCAGCTGGGAGTTAATCTCCCGGATGACGCGGTCATTGACAGAATCCTTCAGTCGCTTCCACCGAGCTACAAGAGCTTTGTGATGAACTTCAATATGCAGGGGATGGAAAAGACCATTCCTGAAGTATTTGCAATGCTGAAATCAGCAGAGGTAGAAGTCAAAAAGGAGCATCAAGTGTTGATGGTGAATAAAACCACTAAGTTCAAGAAAGGCAAGGGTAAGAAAACCTTCAAGAAGGACGGCAAGGGAGTTGCCGTGCCCGGCAAGCAAGCTGCCGGGAAGAAGCCAAAGAATGGACCCAAGCCCGAGACTGAGTGCTTTTATTGCAAGGAGAGTGGTCACTAGAAGCGGAACTGCCCCAAATACTTAGCGGACAAGAAGGCCGGCAAAACAAAAGGTATATGTGATATACATGTAATTGATGTGTACCTTACCAGTACTCGTAGTAGCTCCTGGGTATTTGATACTGGTGCAGTTGCTCACATTTGTAACTCAAAGCAGGAGCTGCGGAATAAGCGGAGACTGGCGAAGGACGAGGTGACGATGCGCGTCGGGAATGGTTCCAAGGTCGATGTGATCGCCGTCGGCACGCTGCCTCTTCATTTACCTACGGGATTAGTTTTAAACCTCAATAATTGTTATTTAGTACCAGCTTTGAGCATGAACATTGTATCAGGATCTCGTTTAATACGAGATGGCTACTCATTTAAATCCGAGAATAATGGTTGTTCTATTTATATGAGAGATATGTTTTATGGTCATGCTCCGATGGTGAATGGTTTATTCTTAATGAATCTCGAGCGTAATGCTACACATATTCATAGTGTGAGTACCAAGAGATGTAAGATTGATAATGATAGTCCCACATACTTGTGGCACTGCCGCCTTGGTCACATAGGTGTCAAACGCATGAAGAAGCTCCATGCTGATGGACTTTTAGAGTCTCTTGATTATGAATCATTTGACACGTGCGAACCATGCCTCATGGGTAAAATGACCAAGACTCCGTTCTCAGGAACAATGGAGCGAGCAACCAACTTATTGGAAATCATACATACTGATGTGTGCGGTCCAATGAGTGTTGAGGCTCGCGGTGGCTATCGTTATGTTCTCACCCTCACTGATGACTTGAGTAGATATGGGTATGTCTACTTAATGAAACACAAGTCTGAGACCTTTGAAAAGTTCAAAGAATTTCAGAGTGAGGTTGAGAATCAACGTGACAGGAAAATCAAGTTCCTGCGATCAGATCATGGAGGAGAATACTTGAGTCACGAGTTTGGCACACACTTAAGAAAATGTGGAATAGTTTCACAACTCACACCGCCTGGAACACCTCAGCGTAATGGTGTGTCCGAACGTCGTAATCACACTCTATTAGATATGGTGTGATCTATGATGTCTCTTGCCGATTTACCGTTATCTTTTTGGGGCTATGCTTTAGAGACTGCCGCATTCACTTTAAATAGGGCTCCGTCGAAATCCGTTGAGACGACACCGTATGAATTATGGTTTGGGAAGAAACCTAAGCTGTCGTTTCTAAAAGTTTGGGGATGCGATGCTTATGTCAAGAAACTTCAACCTGAAAAGCTCGAACCCAAGTCGGAAAAATGCGTCTTCATAGGATACCCTAAAGAAACTATTGGGTATACCTTCTACCTCAGATCCGAAGGCAAGATCTTTGTTGCCAAGAATGGACCCTTTCTAGAGAAAGAGTTTCTCTCGAAACAAGTAAGTGGGAGGAAAGTAGAACTTGATGAAGTATTACCTCTTGAACCGGAAAAAGGCGCAACTCAAGAAAATGTTCCTGAGGTGCCTGCACCGACTAGAGAGGAAGTTAATGATGATGATCAAGATACTTCAGATCAAGCTCCTACTGAAATTCGAAGGTCCACAAGGACACGTTCCGCACCAGAGTGGTACGGCAACCCTGTCTTGGAAATCATGTTGTTAGACAACGGTGAACCTTCGAGCTATGAAGAAGCGATGGCGGGCCCGGATTCCGACAAATGGCTAGAAGCCATGAAATCCGAGATAGGATCCATGTATGAAAATGAAGTATGGACTTTGACTGACTTGCCCATTGAGCGGCGAGCCATAGAAAATAAATGGATCTTTAAGAAGAAGACAGACGCGGATGGTAATGTGACCATCTATAAAGCTCGGCTTGTCGCTAAGGGTTATCGACAAGTTCAAGGGATTGACTACGATGAGACTTTCTCACCGGTAGCGGAGCTAAAGTCCGTCCGAATCATGTTAGCAATTGCCGCATTCTATGATTATGAGATATGGCAAATGGACGTCAAAACGGCATTCCTTAATGGTTTCCTTAAGGAAGAATTGTATATGATGCAGCCGAAAGGTTTTGTCGATCCTAAGAATGCTGACAAGGTATGCAAGCTCCAACGCTCGATTTATGGGCTGGTGCAAGCGTCTCGGAGTTGGAACATTCGCTTTGATGAGATGATCAAAGCGTTTGGGTTTACGCAGACTTATGGAGAAGCCTGCATTTACAAGAAAGTGAGTGGGAGCTCTGTAGCATTTCTCATATTATATGTAGATGACATACTTTTGATGGGAAATGATATAGAACTCTTGGATAGCTTTAAGGCCTACTTGAATAAAAGTTTTTCAATGAAGGACCTTGGAGAAGTTGCTTATATATTAGGCATCAAGATCTATAGAGATAGATCAAGACGCCTCATAGGTCTTTCACAAAGCACATACCTTGATAAGATATTGAAGAAGTTCAATATGGATCAGTCTAAGAAGGGGTTCTTGCCTATGTTGCAAGGTGTGAAATTGAGCTCAGCTCAATGTCCGACCACGGCAGAAGATATAGAAGAGATGAGTGTCATCCCCTATGCCTCAGCCATAGGTTCTATTATGTATGCCATGCTGTGTACCAGACCTGATGTAAACCTTGCCATAAGTTTGGTAGGTACGTACCAAAGTAATCCCGGCAAGGAACACTGGACAGCGGTCAAGAATATCCTGAAGTACCTGAAAAGGACTAAGGAAATGTTTCTCGTTTATGGAGGTTGTGAAGAGCTCGTCGTAAAAGGTTACATCAACGCTAGCTTCGACACAGATCTGGATGACTCTAAGTCACAAACCGGATACGTGTATATTTTGAATGATGGGGCAGTAAGCTAGTGCAGTTGCAAGCAGAGCGTCGTGGCGAGATCAACATGTGAAGCGGAATACATGGCAGCCTCGGAGGCAGCGCATGAAGCAATTTGGGTGAAGGAGTTCATCACCGACCTAGGAGTCATACCCAATGCGTGGGGGCCGATCAAGCTCTTCTGTGACAACACTGGAGCTATTGCACTTGCCAAGAAGCCCAGGTTTCACAAGAAGACAAGGCACATCAAGCGTCGCTTCAACTCCATTCGTGAAAATGTTCAAGATGGAGACATAGATATTTGTAAAGTACACACGGACCTGAATGTAGCAGATCCGTTGACTAAACCTCTCCCTAGAGCAAAACATGATCAACACCAGAATTCCATGGGTGTTCGATTCATCACAATGTAACTAGATTATTGACTCTAGTGCAAGTGGGAGACTGTTGGAAATATGCCCTAGAGGCAATAATAAAATCATTATTATTATATTTCCTTGTTCATGATAATTGTCTTTATTCATGCTATAATTGTATTATCCGGAAATCGTAATACATGTGTGAATAATAGACACCAACATGTCCCTAGTAAGCCTCTAGTTGACTAGCTTGTTGATCAACGGATAGTCATGGTTTCCTGACTATGGACATTGGATGTCATTGATAATGAGATCACATCATTAGGAGAATGATGTGATGGACAAGACCCAATCCTAAACATAGCACAAGATCGTATAGTTCGTTTGCTAGAGTTTTCCAATGTCAAGTATCCTTTCCTTAGACCATGAGATCGTGTAACTCCCGGATACCGTAGGAGTGCTTTGGGTATACCAAACGTCACAACATAACTGGGTGACTATAAAGGTATACTACGGGTATCTCCGAAAGTGTCTGTTGGGTTGACACGGATCAAGACTGGGATTTGTCACTCCGTATGACGGAGAGGTATCACTGGGCCCACTCGGTAATGCATCATCATAATGAGCTCAGATTGACCAAGTGTCTGGTCACGGGATCATGCATTACGGTACGAGTAAAGTGACTTGCCGGTAACAAGATTGAACGAGGTATTGGGATACCGACGATCAGATCTCGGGCAAGTAACATACCGATTGACAAAGGGAATTGTATACGGGGTTGCTTGAATCCTCGACATCGTGCTTCGTCCGATGAGATCATCGAGGAGCATGTGGGAGCCAACATGGGTATCCATATCCCGCTGTTGGTTATTGGCCGGAGAGTCGTCTCGGTCATGTCTACATGTCTCCCGAACCCGTAGGGTCTACACACTTAAGGTTCGATGACGCTAGGGTTGTAGGGATATGTATATGCAGTAACCCGAATGTTGTTCGGAGTCCCGGATGAGATCCCGGACGTCACGAGGAGTTTCGGAATGGTCCGGAGGTAAAGAATTATATATAGGAAGTGCTATTTCGGGCATCGGGACAAGTTTCGGGGTCACCGGTATTGTACCGGGTCCACCGGAAGGGTCCCGGGGGTCCACCGGGTGGGGCCACCTGCCCCGGGGGGCCACATGGGCTGTAGGGGGTGCACCTTGGCCTATATGGGCCAAGGGCACCAGCCCCAAGAGGCCCATGCGCCTAGGGTTTCAAGAAGGGAAGAGTCCCAAAGGGGGAAGGCACCTCCTAGGTGCCTTGGGGAGGAGGGATTCCTCCCCTTGGCCGCACCCCCCTAGGAGATTGGATCTCCTAGGGCCGGCGCCCCCCCCCCCCTTGGCCCTCCTATATATAGTGGGGAGATGGAGGACTTCTCACCCCACGCCTTTGGTGCCTCCCTCTCCCTCTCCAACACATCCTCCTCCTCCATAGTGCTTGGTGAAGCCCTGCCGGAGTACTGCAGCTCCACCACCACCACGCCGTTGTGCTGCTGCTGGAGCCATCTTCCTCAACCTCTCCTTCCTCCTTGCTGGATCAAGAAGAAGGAGACGTCACGCTGACCGTACGTGTTTCGAACGCGGAGGTGCCGTCCGTTCGGCGCTAGGATCTCCGGTGATTTGGATCACGTCGAGTACGCCTTCCTCATCCCCGTTCTTTGAACGCTTCCGCGCGTGATCTACAAAGGTATGTAGATGCAATCCGATCACTCGTTGCTAGATGAACTCATAGATGGATCTTGGTGAAACCGTAGGAAAATTTTTGTTTTCTACAACGTTCCCCAACAGCCTCCAGAGGAAATCACATTTCAATCGACTTGGCGGTGTTTCACTCGACGGACTCAAAGACACTCGACCAAGATCCAACCACCCGACGGCCAGGAGACCTAAAGTCACTCCGCACGCTAACGGTCGGTCATTAAGTAGCTTTTATGGTCATCATAGCACTTTATTAAGGGCGTTGCCAGTAACGCCCGACCTTAATGTACTTAAAACCCTGCATAACTGAGGGCCGGAGGGGTCTGCGGACTCTATATAAGCCACCCCCCTCCTTAGTGTAAAGGTTTCGCACCTCTGTAACCCATATTCATATAATCCAGTCGACCGCCTCCAGGCTCTGAGACATAGGGCTATTACTTCCTCCGAGAAGGGCCTGAACTCGTAAAACCTTGCGTGCTTACAACTTCTCCACAACTAAGATCTTGCCTCTCCATACTTACCCCCCTACACTACTGTCAGACTTAGAACCACGACACTACCCAAACAAATCAGATTGTGGCTACACCCATTAATCCTATTATGAGCATGAAAGGCTCGGTGGCAACGCCGAACCAAACTCTACCTACAGCTACAACCACTCGACCACTACCAAATTATGGGTCGACATACATGCCGTAATTCCTACCTACAGCTAGTAACCATACTCTTCCTATGTCACTGCCACAAGCTTCATCGTCCACTACGGATGATGGTCTAGCTAATCTTAGAGAGGAGATGGCTAAGATGCTTAGAGAGAATTTTGGAGTTGAGTTACCTCAGAATCGGATTTACCAAAAGCCGTACCCCGAGTACTTTGATGCCATCCAGTGCCCTCTGGGATATAAGATTCCAGATTTTGTTAAGTTCAATGGAGAGGGCACAAAAACCACATGGGAGCATGTTAGTCAATACTTAGCACAACCAGGTGAAGCAGGCTCACTAAATGAGTTGAAAGTGCGTTTGTTTTCTTTATCTTTAACTGGCACTGCATTTTCATGGTTTTCTTCTTTACCACATGGTTCCATTCGTGTTTGGTCGCAGCTAGAGCAGAAATTTCATGATCACTTTTATAGCGGCGACAATGAACTCAAGTTATCACATCTAACATCGGTTAAACAGAAGCATGATGAATCGGTCTCCGATTACGTCAAGAGATTCAGAGAAACAAAAAACCGGTGTTTTAGTTTGGTGATAACCGAGAGAGACTTGGCAAACCTAGTGCTGAGTGGTTTGAGAACTCCCATTAGAGAAAAGCTAGAAGGTTATGAGTTCTTAAATATCAACCAAGTCTTACAAAGGGCTTTGGATCAGGAAAGCCGAAGCAAAGATCTCAAAGAAGTGCATAGATACAAAGCCGATCGTCCAAAGATGAATATGGTGGAATATGATAGTGATCACTCGGACGATGAGGGTGATATTTTTGCTACTGAATTTGTTTGGCCATCTAAGGCCAAACCCTTTACTTGCAATGATTTGAAACCGATTCATAAGAATCGTGATGAAGAGATGAAGTTTAATTTTAACATTGCTAAGTGTGATAGAATATTTGATGCTTTGCTGCAGGCTAAGATTATTAGAATATCTCATACTTTACCGTCGTTTGAAGAGCTAAAACGGCGTGCTTATTGCAAGTATCATAATTCTTTTTCTCATGCTACTAACGATTGCAATGTTTTTCGACGACAGATACAATCGGCCATTAATGACGGACGATTGAACTTTTCTGAGATGCAAGTTGATAAAAAACCTTTTTCAATGAATACCATGGATTTGGAGGGGAAGAAGCTACTCATTCGGCCTGAGGTAGCCGAATCTGCTAATAAAGCTAATATCATTATTGGTGAGCCCAGGAAAGACAAGGAAGGCAGCACGGTCTTGGGGAGACATGTTGTGCTTGATAAGTAGCCTGATGGCAAGGAAGTAATCAAAATCACCATCAAGAATCCTACACTTGGGGGGCAACCGCAAGTGCAAGAAAATACTCGAGTTAAATTTGTCAAACCCAAGAGTCCATAAGTTGGCAAGTGGAAGAGGAATGAAGCTAAAGTGCAACGCAAGCAGATCAAGCCAACTTTTGATATGTTGCTATCCAAATATGCTAATCGGTCGGCTAGTCCCAGCTCTAACCGGCCATCATACTTGAAGCGACGAAGGTCACCATCAGATGATATGTTCAGTCAGTATATGAAACTGAGTGGACCAAAGGCATTGTTTCCGGAAGAGCAAAGGCAAACTGTTTGGGGTCGACTTGAATGCTCATATAATGGCCGACTGAACATCGGTAACTATCGGTCGGCTGGTCAAAACATGCGACCGGATGGAAATTATCCGAGTGTAAGAATGCACCCAGGTGGAAGCTATCCGAGTAAAAAAATGTGGCCGAGTAGATTCCATCCGACTGAATTCCATCCGAGTGATATCCATCCGAGTGGATTCCATCAGAGTAAAAAGGTGCGCCCGAGTGGAAATTTCATGCATCTGGAAAGTCGAAAAGAATGGCGTGTTAAATCACCAAGTGTTGCAGCAGTTGAGTCAGGAAAAGGCAAGGAGAAAATGGATGTCGACTCACTTATCTTGGGCACCGAAACATTTGCCATACAACAGCCGATTGTGCATAGCAATCCGACTGAGCCGATACTTGCTATCGCGCCAAAGCACTCGGCTAATGACCATGAGGCAAGCACTAGCCAGGTAAAAACGAGAGATCCTAAATACACTCAGCCAAAGTGGTGTCCTCCAGGGCTAAGAAAGACACAAAAGAGGAAACTACAGAGGTTAAGGAGTCAAGAGATGGCAGAACAGGAGGCCGAGAAACAAAGGGATAAGTTGTTCAATGACACTTGACCCATGGTTCCACCAAAACAAGTGTGGATGCCTAAACAAATACAAGATACAGCAACTTCTACATCTATCACAGCAATACCTACATCACCAAAGGAGGACGATGCAACATATATGACATCGTCTGCGACACTTCTTACTTCTCCTTCACTCGGACAAATTTTAGAATTTGTGGATGCACTCGAGGAGGAGGCTGATATGTTGGACTATGAGTCCATGCCGGTTCATGAAGGTATGGATATCAATATGGTGTATTACTTACCTGTTGAGTTTCATGCTGTAGACGAAGAAGGGGAGGTGGCTCAACTAGATTTTGGCCCTAAAACGCAATATTCGAGAAGCCAAAAGAACCGGTAATGCATCTTAAACCATTATATCTCAGAGGTCATATCAATGGGTCACCGCTCACTCGGATGCTTGTTGATGGTGGTGCTGTGGTAAATCTTATGCCCTATTCGGTCTTCAAGAAATTGGGTTTGCCTGATGAAGAATTGATCAAGACCAATATGGTGCTCAACGGATTTGAAGGCAAAGAGAAAACTGAAGCCAAAGGTGTGATGTATGTGGAGCTTACAGTTGGAAGCAAAACTTTGGCTACTGCATTCTTTGTCGCTGAGGTGCAAGGTAACTACAACATCATACTAGGCGGCGATTGGGTTCATGCAAACCAGTGCGTGCCATCCACTATGCACCAGTTTTTAATTCAGTGGGTTGATGATGAAGTGGAAGTTATTCATGCGGATAACTCGGCCTGTGTTGCTTTGGCCGATGCATCGGTGGATTGGCAACATCCCAATGCTACTTGCTTGACGGGACGTGACTTATCAGAATTTGATTTTCTCAGCGCGACCAAGAATGGTTTTGTGCCCGTCTCTTTAAAGCCGAGTGAATGCAATCGGCTCCAAGGTATGATATGTTTAAATGGATCCTAATTCCGAGTGGTTACAAAAACGTCTTGTAAAGTATCGGTCCAATGAGAACGATATGTATGAGTCTATAGAGGAGTTGGATGACATGGATAAACTTGGACAAGGTTTTACATCAGCCGATCCGTTAGAAGAGGTAGATATTGGAGATGGTTCAGTCACTCGACCGACATTTATAAAAAAAATTAAAAGCCGATTGTAAGGCTAAATTAATCGAGCTATTGAAAGAATATGTTTGTTGCTTTGCATGGGAATATCATGAGATGCCAGGGTTAAGCCGAGAGCTAGTGGAACATCGGTTGCCTATAAAGGCCGGTTTTAGACCTTATAAACAGCCGGCTAGAAAATTTAATCCGAAAACATATGACCGGGTCAAGGAAGAGATCGGTCGACTGCTTGAAGCTAATTTCATTCGACCTTGCAGGTATGCCGAGTGGATTTCTAACATTGTCCCAGTAGAGAAGAAATGATCTGGCAAGTTGAGGGTGTGCATTGATTTCAGATATTTGAATAGGGCTACACCCAAAGATGAGTATCCTATGCCAATAGCCGATATGCTTATTAATGATGCTTCTGGACATAAGGTTATTAGATTTCTAGATGGTAATGTCGGATACAATCAAATTTTTATGGCCGAAGAGGACATGTACAAAACGGCTTTCCGATGTCCTGGTTTCCTTGGTTTATTCGAGTGGACAGTGATGACATTCGGATTAAAAAATGCTGGAGCCACGTATCAAAGGGCTATGAATTTAATTTTTCATGATTTACACGGTGTCATACTTGAAGTTTATATTGATGATATTGTTGTCAAATCAGATGCTTTTGAATCTCACTTGGCCGATTTGCGTTTAGCTTTCGAAAGAATGAAAAAGTATGGACTGAAGATGAATCCTTTAAAGTGTGCATTCGGTGTATCAGCTGGCAAGTTTTGGGGTTTTATTATTCATGAAGATGGCATAGAGATTGATCCCAAAAAGATAGAGGCCATACATAAAGTGGAGGCTCCAACATGCAAGAGAGATATGCAAAAGTTTCTTGGCAAGGTCAATTATTTGAGAAGGTTCATAGCTAATCTATCAGGGAAAGTTGATGCATTTACTCCTATCCTTCGGTTAAAGAATGATGCTGATTTCACTTGGGGGGCAAAACAGCAAGAAGCATTTGATATGATCAAGAATTATTTGTGCACTTCTCCGGTGATGAAAGCACCCAAGCATAGGGAACCCTTCAGACTTTACATTGCAGCAGAGGAAGGAGTTATTGGTGTTGTTCTAACTCAAGAGACCGAAGGAAAAGAGCATGCCATCACTTATTTGAGCCGCCGCCTATTGGACGCAGAGACAAGGTATACATTTATTGAAAAATTATGTCTATGTTTATATTATGCTTGCACAAAATTGAGACATTATTTAGTACCGAGTGCTTGCATAGTAGCTTGTCAGACCGATATCATTAAATACGTGTTGCATAGACCAATTCTTAGTGGTAGAATTGGCAAGTGGGCTTATGCTTTGGTTGAATATGATTTGGCCTATGAATCTCTAAAATCCATGAAAGGCGAAATCGTTGCTAATTTTATTGTTGAACATCGGATTGATGACAAGCATGATGTTGATATAAACCTTGTCTCAATAGTACCATGGAGATTATATTTTGATGGTTCAGTTTGTACCAATGGCCAAGGTGTTGGTATTGTTTACATATCTCCTCATGGTGCTACTTTTGAAGCCTCATGCTGCTTAGAATATTTTTGTACAAACAATCAAGCCGAATATGAAGCATTATTATTCGGTCTAGAGATGTTACTTGCTATAGGTGTTACACATATTGAGGCTTATGGTGATTCGTTACTAGTGGTGCAGCAAATATCCAAAGTCTTTCAATGTTTGGACGAATCACTTAATGTCTATCTTGATAAATGTCTAGATATAATTTCTACTTTGGATTGCTTTAGCATTGCTCATATATCTAGACATGACAATTTGAAAGCAAATAAATTGGCACAACAAGCATCTGGATATCATGTTGATCATGGCATGTTTCATATCTCTCAAAGATCGATGTCTTGTCTTGCCAATATGGGAGAGGGCGAACCTGAACTCGACCGACATTTATTAACAAGCTTGAGAGAAGAGCTGCTGCTAAGAAGAAGGAGGCACAAAAGAAAGCAAACAGGGAAGCAGTTGCTGCAAAGAAAGAAGAGGAGAAGGCAAAAGCTGCTGCACAAAAAGAAGAAGAGAAGAAACAAGCTGCTGCTAGAAAAGAAGAAGAGAAGAAACAAGTTGCTGCTAGGAAAGAAGAAGAGAAGAAGTTGGCTGCTGCTAAGAAAGAATAGGAGAAGAAGCTTGCTGCTGCTAAGAAACAGTTGGAGAAGAGGCCTGCTACAAAAAGAAAGCCAAGCTGGCTTGCCAATGAAGCTGATTATCCAAACAAATCAGCAAGATCGTCAATGTTTGATGTCTTTAGGTAGTTTCAAAGATATGCATGTTTATGATCATGTAGGAGTTGTTCAAATGAGCATGTATGGTACTTGTGTACTCATTTTGGTGGATGGTGATGTTTACTACTCTTCATGAATGATAATGTGTAGTCATTTTGGTGGATGATTATGCCAAATTTAGTCCAATTGAGCAGTTTAATGCCATTTTCTCTTGTATTATGCTGACCACAAATTGGCACTTCACATTCAAAGCTGCTATTGCTTATTGTTCAAGGAAACTGTTGATGATGATTAGCAATATGATGACTAACACTTCACATTCAAAGAAACTGCTTACTGTACAAAGAAACTGCTTATTGTACAAATTGGCACTTCACATTCACAACTGGTACTGCTTAACATTGCCACTTAACTTTGCCAATTAGAACACCACATCAACAATCATCTACATTATCACTTAACTTAAATTGGCACTTTAACATTGCCACTTAATCAGGGTTCACCAGCACAGAACAATTGACAATATCACTTAAATTGGGAAAGAAACTGGACTGATCAATTGACAATATCATGCATTGATCATACATAGAACAACACAAAGTTCCATTGCATCATGCTGAAACAAAAGAGTTGAAGCACCACCATTGCATCAGGGTTCACCAAGATTCACCATGATACGTCTCCAGCGTATCTATAATTTTTGATTGTTCCATGCTATTATATTATCTGTTTTGGATGTTTATGGGCTTTATTATACACTTTTATATTATTTTTGGGACTAACCTATTAACCGGAGGCCCAGCCCAAATTGTTGTTTTCTTGCCTATTTCAGTGTTTCGGAGAAAAGGAATATCAAACGGAGTCCAAACGAAACCTTCGGGAGAGTTATTTATGGAACAGAAGCAATCCAGGAGACTTGGAGCAGACGTCAGGGAAGCTTCAAGGTGGCCACGAGGCAAGGAGGCGCGCCTGCCCCCCTGGGCGTGCCCCCCACCCTTGTGGGCCCCTCGTGGCTCCCCTGACCGACTTTTTTCGCCTATATATGTCCATATACCCTAAAAACATAAGAGAGCAGAATAGATCGGGAGTTCCGCCACCAGAAGCCTCCGTAGCCACCAAAAACCAATCTAGACCTGTTCCAGCACCATGCCGGAGGGGGGAATCCCTCTACGGTGGCCATCTTCATCATCCCATCACTCTCCATGACGATGAGGGAGTAGTTCACCCTCGGGGCTGAGGGTATGTACCAGTAGCTATGTGTTTGATCTCTCTCTCTCTCTCTCGTGTTCTTGAGGTGGTACGATCTTGATGTATCGCGAGCTTTGCTATTATATTTGGATCTTATGATGTTTCTCTCCATCTACTCTCTTGTGATGAATTGAGTTTTCCCTTTGAAGTGATCTTATCGGATTGAGTCTTTAAGGATTTGAGAACACTTGATGTATGTCTTGCATGTGCTTATCTGTGGTGACAATGGGATATCACGTGATCCACTTGATGTATGTTTTGGTGATCAACTTGCAAGTTCGGTGACCTTGTGAACTTATGCATAGGGGTTGGCACACGTTTTCGTCTTGACTCTCCGATAGAAACTTTGGGGCACTCTTTGAAGTTCTTTGTGTTGGTTGAATAGATGAATCTAAGATTGTGTGATGCATATCGTATAATCATACCCACAGATACTTGAGGTGACATTGGAGTATCTAGGTGACATTAGGGTTTTGGTTGATTTGTGTCTTAAGGTGTTATTCTAGTACGAACTCTATGATAGATTGAACAGAAAGAATAGCTTCGTGTTATTTTACTACGGACTCTTGAATAGATCGATCAGAAAGGATAACTTTGAGGTGGTTTCGTACCCTACCATAATCTCTTCGTTTGTTCTCCTCTATTAGTGACTTTGGAGTGACTCTTTGTTGCATGTTGAGGGATAGTTATATGATCCAATTATGTTATTATTGTTGAGAGGACTTGCACTAGTGAAAGTATGAACCCTAGGCCTTGTTTCAACACATTGCAATACCGTTTATGCTCACTTTTACCGCTTGCTACCTTGCTGTTTTTATATTTTTCAGATTATAAAAACCTTTATCTATCATCCATATTGCACTTGTATCACCATCTCTTCGCCGAACTAGTGCACCTATACAATTTACCATTGTATTGGGTGTGTCGGGGACACAAGAGACTCTTTGTTATTTGGTTGCAGGGTTGCTTGAGAGAGACAATCTTCATCCTACGCCTCCCACGGATTGATAAACCTTAGGTCATCCACTTGAGGGAAATTTGCTACTGTCCTACAAACCTCTGCACTTGGAGGCCCAACAACGTCTACAAGAAGAAGGTTGTGTAGTAGACATCAAGCTCTTTTCTGGCGCCGTTGCCGGGGAGGTTAGCGCTTGAAGGTATATCTTTAGATCTTTTTGTTTCTTGTTTTATCACTAGTTTAGTTTATAAAAGAAAACTACAAAAAATGGAATTGAAGATACCTCATATGCTTCATCTTTTTAATGTCTTTCATGAAAATAAGGATTCTGATAATTGTGCCAAAGTGTTATAAGAAGAATGCATTAGAATGTTTGGCACTAAATCTTTGTATGATGAGCACGATTGCAATGTTGTTAGTATGAATTCCTTGGATATCTATGATGCTAATGATATGCAAAGCCACAAGCTTGGGGATGCTATGTTTGACGAAGATGATATTTTTTGTCCCCCAAGTTTTGATGAGCAAATTTATTATTATGATAGCATGCCTCCTATTTATGATGATTATATTGATGAAAGTGGGTCTGGAAGAGTGTCAACTTTAGGAAGTAATGATCCCACTATTTTGGAAGGTGTTTAATCTTATTGTGATAATTATGAAAGTGGATTTGTAGAGGTCATGACTTTATTTAGTGATGAATCCACTATTTTGGAAGAGGTTCCAATTGATTATGTAAACAAAGTTGCTATCTATGATGATTATTGTGATGACATGTATGCTATAAAGAATAATGATAAACATGAAACTTGTCATCTTGATTTTAATTTTCAATTGGATTATGTCTCACATGATAGTTATTTTGTTGAGTTTGCTCCCACTATTATCCATGACAATAAATTTGCTTATGTGGAGAGTAATAAAATTTCTATGCTTATGCATCATGAAAATAATGCTTTATGTGATAGTTATATTGTTGAATTCATTCATGATGCTACTGAAAATTATTATGAGGGAGGAATATATGCTTGTAGGAGTTGCAATAATATCAAGTTTCCTCTCTATGTGCTGAAAATCTTGAAGTTATCCTTGTTTTACCTTCCTATGCAAGTTGATTCTTGTTCCCACAAGTTGTTTGCTCACAAAATCCCTATGCATAAGAGGTGGGTTAGACTTAAATGTGCTATTCATATTCTTGATTATGCTCTCTTTATGTTTCAATTCTTATCTTTTATGTGAGCATCATTGAAATCATCATGCCTATCTAGGGGCGTTAAATGATAGCGCTTGTTGGGAGGCAACCCAACTTCATTTTTGTTCCTTGATTTTTTCTCCTGTTTAGTAATAAATAATTCATCTAGCCTCTGTTTATATGTGGTTTTATGCTTTTAATTAGTGTTTGTGCCAAGTAGAACCTTTGGGAAGACTTGGGGAAAGTCTTTGCGATCTTGCTGTAAAAAACAGAAACTTTAGCGCTCACGAGATTTCCTGCCATTTTTTTATGGAGAGTCCTATTTAGTTAATTATTTTTTCATATGATTAATAGATAAATTTCTAACTTCCAGAAATTTATTTTAGAATTTTGGGGGTTCCATAAGTATTCTAAACCTACAGATTACTACAGACTGTTCTGTTTTTGACAGATTCTGTTTTTTGTGTGTTGTTTGCTTATTTTGATGAATCTATGGCTAGTAATAGAGTTTATGAACCATAGAAAAGTTGGAATACAGTAGGTTTAACACCAATATAAATAAAAAATGATTTCATTACAGTACCTTGAAGTGGTGGTTTGTTTTCTTTTACTAACGGAGCTCACAAGTTTTCTGTTAAGTTTTGTGTTGTGAAGTTTTCAAGTTTTGGGTAAAGATTCGATGGACTATGGAATAAGGAGTGGCAAGAGCCTAAACTTGGGGATGCACAAGGCACCCCAAGGTAATATTCAAGGACAACCAAGAGTCTAAGCTTGGGGATGCCCCGGAAGGCATCCCCTCTTTCGTCTTCGTTCATCGGTAACTTTACTTGGAGCTATATTTTTATTCACCACATGATATGTGTTTTGCTTGGAGCGTCATTTTATTTTATTTTGTTTTACTTGCTGTTTGAATAAAATACCAAGATCTTAAATTCTTAAATATTAGCGAGTCTTCACATAGTTGCATAATTATTCGACTACTCATTGATCTTCACTTATATCTTTCGGAGTAGTTTGTCATTTGCTCTAGTGCTTCACTTATAGCCTTTTAGAGCACGGTGGTGGTTTTATTTTATAGAAATTATTGATATCTCATGCTTCACTTATATTATTTTGAGAGTCTTTTAGACAGCATGGTGATTTTCTTTGGTTATGAATTTAGTTCTAATATGATGGGCATTCAAGATGGGTATAATAAAAACTTTCATATAGAGTGCATTGAATACTATGAGAAGTTTGACACTTGATAATTGTTTTGAGATATGGAGATGGTGATATTAGAGTCATGCTAGTTGATTACTTGTGAATTTGAGAAATACTTGTGTTGAAGTTTGTGATTCCCGTAGCATGCATGTATGGTGAACCGTTATGTGATGAATTCGGAGCATGATTTATTTATTGATTGTCTTCCTTAAGAGTGGCGGTCGGGGACGAGCGATGGTCTTTTCCTACCAATTTATCCCCCTAGGAGCATGCGGGTAATACTTCCTTTCGATAACTAATAGATTTTTGCAATAAGTATGTGAGTTATTTATGTCTAATGTTGAGTCCATGGATTATACGCACTCTCACCCTTCCACCATTGCTAGCCTCTCTAGTACCGTGCAACTTTCGCCGGTACCATAAACCCACCTTATACCTTCCTAAAAACAGCCACCATACCTACCTATTATGGCATTTCCATAGCCATTCCGAGATATATTGCCATGCAACTTTCCACCGTTCCATTTATTATGACACGCTCCATCATTGTCATTTTGCTTTGGATGATCATGTAGTTGACATCGTATTTGTGGCAAAGCCACCATTCATAATTCTTTCATACATGTCACTCATGATTCATTGCACATCCCAGTACACCGCCGGAGGCATTCATATAGAGTCATACTTTGTTCTAAGCATCGAGTTTTAATTCTTGAGTTGTAAGTAAATAAAAGTGTGATGGTCATCATTATTAGAGCATTGTCCCATGTGAGGAAAGGATGATGGAGACTATGATTCCCCCACAAGTCGGGATGAGACTCCGGACAAAAAAAAGGGAGAAAAGAGGCCAAAAGAAAAAAAAAGAAGGCCCAAATAAAAAAATGAGAGAAAAAGAGAGAAGGGACAATGTTACTATCCTTTTCCACACTTGTGCTTCAAAGTAGCACCATGATCTTCATGATAGAAAGTCTCCTATGTTGTCACTTTCATATACTAGTGGGAATCTTTCATTATAGAACTTGGCTTGTATATTCCAATGATGGGCTTCCTCAAAATGCCCTAGGTCTTCGTGTGCAAGCGAGTTGGATGCACACCCACTTAGTTTCTTTTGTTGAGCTTTCATATACTTATAGCTCTAGTGCATCCGTTGCATGGCAATCCCTACTCACTCACATTGATATCTATTGATGGGCATCTCCATAGCCCGTTGATACGCCTAGTTGATGTGAGACTATCTTCTCCTTTTTGTCTTCTCCACAACCACCATTCTATTCCACCTATAGTGTTATGTCCATGGCTTACGCACATGTATTGCGTGAAGATTGAAAAAGTTTGAGAACATCAAGAGTATGAAACAATTGCTTGGCTTGTCATCGGCGTTGTGCATGATTTAAATATTTTGTGTGATGAAGATAGAGCATAGCTAGACTATATGATTTTGTAGGGATAGCTTTATTTGGCCATGTTATTTTGAGAAGACATAATTGCCTGGTTAGTATGCTTGAAGTATTATTATTTTATGTCAATATTAAACTTTTGTCTTGAATCTTATGGATCTGACTATTCTTGCCACAATAAAGAAAATTACATCGATAAATATGTTAGGTAGCATTCCACATCAAAAATTCTGTTTTTATCATTTACCTACTCGAGGACGAGCAGGAATTAAGCTTGGGGATGTTGATACGTCTCCAACGTATCTATAATTTTTGATTGTTCCATGCTATTATATTATCTGTTTTGGATGTTTATGGGCTTTATTATACACTTTTATATTATTTTTGGGACTAACCTATTAACCGGAGGCCCAGCCCAAATTGTTGTTTTCTTGCCTATTTCAGTGTTTCGAAGAAAAGGAATATCAAATGAAGTCCAAACGGAATGAAACCTTTGGGAGAGTTATTTTTGGAACGGAAGCAATCCAGGAGACTTGGAGTAGACATCAAGGAAGCTTCAAGGTGGCCACGAGGCAGGGAGGCGCACCCCCTACCCTCGTGGGCCCCTCGTGGCTCCCCTGATCGACTTTTTTCACCTATATATGTCCATATACCCTAAAACCATCAGAGAGCAGAATAGATCGGGAGTTCCACCACCAGAAGCCTCCATAGCCACCGAAAACCAATCTAGACATGTTCCAGCACCCTGCCGGAGGGGGGAATCCCTCTTTGGTGGCCATCTTCATCATATCGGCGCTCTCCATGCGATGATGGAGTAGTTCACCCTCGGGGCTGAGGGTATGTACTAGTAGCTATGTGTTTGATCTCTCTCTCTCTCTCTCTCGTGTTCTTGAGGTGGTACGGTCTTGATGTATCGCGAGCTTTGCTATTATATTTGGATCTTATGATGTTTCTCCCCCTCTACTCTCTTGTGATGAATTGAGTTTTCCCTTTGAAGTTATCTTATTGGATTGAGTCTTTAAGGATTTGAGAACACTTGATGTATGTCTTGCATGTGCTTATCTGTGGTGACAATGGGATATCACGTGATCCACTTGATGTATGTTTTGGTGATCAACTTGCGAGTTCGATGACCTCGTGAACTTATGCATAGGGGTTGGCACACGTTTTCGTCTTGACTCTCCGGTAAAAACTTTGGGGCACTCTTTGAAGTTCTTAGTGTTGGTTGAATAGATCAATCTGAGATTGTGTGATGCATATCGTATAATCATACCCACGGATACTTGAGGTGGCATTGGAGTATCTAGGTGACGTTAGGGTTTTGGTTGATTTGTGTCTTAAGGTGTTATTCTAGTACGAACTCTATGATAGATTGAACGGAAAGAATAGCTTCATGTTATTTTACTACGGACTCTTGAATAGATCGATCAGAAAGGGTAACTTTGAGGTGGTTTCGTACCCTACCATAATCTCTTCGTTTGTTCTCCGCTATTAGTGACTTTGGAATGACTCTTTGTGGCATGTTGAGGGATAGTTATATGATCCGATTATGTTATTATTGTTGAGAGGACTTGCACTAGTGAAAGTATGAACCCTAGGCCTTGTTTCAACATATTGCAATACCGTTTATGCTCACCTTTACCGCTTGCTACCTTGCTGTTTTTATATTTTCAGATTACAAAAACCTTTATCTATCATACATATTGCACTTGTATCACCATCTCTTCGCCGAACTAGTGCACCTATACAATTTACCATTGTATTGGGTGTGTTGGGGACACAAGAGACTCTTTGTTATTTGGTTGCAGGGTGGCTTGAGAGAGACCATATTCATCCTACGCCTCCCACGGATTGATAAACCTTAGGTCATCCACTTGAGGGAAATTTGCTATTGTCCTACAAACCTCTGCACTTGGAGGCCCAACAACGTCTATGAGAAGAAGGTTGTGTAGTAGACATCACACCACAACCATTACAAGACATGACACACACTAACACCGAGGTTCACAACCACCATTACAAGACACAAAATAACTAACAACATAGACCTAGCAACACCAGAACCTAGCAACACCAGAGCATCATCATCTTCACTTCTTTAGCATGATGACCACCATTGCTGCAAGACCTAGCACCACCACAACACCAATCAGCATCTTCATGAGCATCACCAGCTCTCTCTCAAGCATCATCAATGCAGCAGCTTGCTGCCTGGTCATCAGATTGGCACTGTCATTCTTCTTCAAAACCTTCTTAACATTGCTGACAGATCCATTCATACAGAACAGTTCTTGTGCTTTCAGAAGTTCCTCCCTGCGTTCCCCAGCCGCACCAATAGCATCCACTGCCGCATGACCAGTGAGATACTGCTTCTCAACTAGGTGCTCAACATACTCCAACTCCCACCGCCAGAAATCACAAGTGACCTATCCAAACCAGAGACGAATGGGGTGAAAAATCTTCAATCTTTGGATTCAGAACATAAGCCAAATCACATCAAGAATGTAAATCAAACAACATAACTTACCCCATGCTTCAGGCACTTGTAAAACACCCATCCGTCGTGCTTCTCTGTTGTGGAGATGCACGTGCGCACCTTCTCCTTGCAGGTTGGGCAGCGGGCCAGCGGCAGCGCCAGTGCACGATGGCGAACAACAGAGGAGGAGGAGCTGGCAGCAGACATGAGCACCAGAGGGCAAGGAACTACCCTCCTCGACGGCGGCGACGAGGTGAGGCGCAACAGAGCGATGGGAGGGAGGCGCAACAGAGCAATGGGAGGGAGGCGGAGCAGAGTTAGGGATTTGACGGGGAGGAGTTGCGGGTTAGGGATTTGAGGATGGAGAATTTTGCTTTTTTACAAAAAAAAACCTCCATGCAAAATTGGCCGAATCAAAACGAACTACGTGACGGTCAATAGTTGGTCAAACCCACCGGCTACCCACCGTGTACGTGCTACAATGGCCGTATTTTCATGTCACATCGTATTCAGTGACCTTATCGAGCGTATTCCTATGTTCAGTGACCGTATCGTGCTTCTGTCGATCGCAACTATAATGACGATGAGTGTATTTATCTCCTCGATTAAACCCCTCGAAGGAGTCTTGCTCCTGGTTGACCCAGTAAAAGTAGGTGTGTTGGGTCCGACGGATGCTGGACTGGTCATCCCCATCGAGCCGCTTCATGTTGTCGATGATGTCCTTGATGATCAAGACCATGGACGCGACGCCGATGTCGAGTCTCACTAGTAGCACGACGTCACGACGTCATACTGCTTGTAGTCCTGTGTCGGTGCGCCGTACGGCTGGTACATCAGCACCATCGGGAAGTTGTGGTGAGATTAAAATCACCGCCATCAATGGACTCCTTGTCCACTGCAAATCCAACTATGATCATTGATAGGAAGAGCGAATGTTAATTTAACCAAGAAAAAACCATTTGATGTAACAGCCTGACGTACATACATTGGTTTTCCTTGCATAAGAGCCGCCCTCGGCCCTCCACTGATACGACATGAGAAAATAGGCGGCCGCATCTTGTTTCCTCACCTTCACAAGCGTCACAACTCTTTCTAGCTCGGTGTCGCTTGCCGCCACTAGCCGTACTCATCCAGCGTGTGCATGGCCCTGCTCCGCTCCACCCCCTATCACGCACGGGCTCATAGCAGAAAAGGAACTCCGACACGATAGGGTGCCCTCATAGAGTGACTACATTGTCACACTTGCTCACACAACATAGGGCCAGTTCTTTCTAGTCGATTCTTGGGGAGACGAAGTGGAAACACACGGCCCAAAATAGACGGACGCCCCTCGCTTGAAACTTTTTTATTTCCAAAACTATGCCTTTTGCCTTCCGGATTTATTTTCCACCTCTGCTTATTTTGCCCTTTGATGAAAGAATGTGTCCTTCTTGCCTCCTAGCATTGATGAATCTGGACCTCCGGATTTGTTTAATAGATGGATCATGTTTGTTTGTTCCTACCATAAAAGTCCTCTTCTCTCAAACACCCAAAGAGGTACATAAAATATTGTACTACCACAAATCTAGATTTTGATGGTATGATGAACACAAGCGCGTAAATACCACTTGAAGTGGGGATCTTGGAATGAAAATGCGTGTTTTTTAGCAAATGGCTTACAAGTTACTAATGGAGTACCAGGTTTGGCAAGATTTACTCAAGAATAAGTACCTGCATTCCAAAGCCTCCCTCCCCCCTCCCCTCACACGGTGACAAAAGGGTGATGTGGGGATGGCTCGAGCGATGCGAGCCCATGAGATGACACATCACTTCTAGCTATCAAAGAAAAAAAACAGGAGAGATCACCAATGTTAACGACAGGGGGAGAGAAACCAGCGGATGTCGAAAAAATGAAGAGAGAGCGAGATGCTAGGGAGGATGTGCGGCGGAATTGGGCCGCACGATTTGGATCGAAGGACGTCTAAGTCGTTCGGTATTGTGGCTAAAAACATATTATTCATCAGTTAACTTTTCTCTATTATATATATCAAGTCATGTAAAAATAATACAAGTAAAAAGATACCGAAACAGAGTTCAAAACTAAAAAGCGAGCCAATTGCTACAAATTAGTGGGCTGATCTTACGAAAAGATCAGCCGCCTGGCCAACCCTTCGATCAAAATGCATGTGGTCGTCTGATCGCACAGCAATAGAGAGCGTCGTCTTCCTCCTTGCGTCATATCCACCTACACACAGCAATGCGCCACCACAATGATACGAACCAACAACTGCAGCACCGATGCTCGTATTGTTGCACCGGCGTCGCTGACCTCGTAGCAGCAAACGATGCAGTGACCGCCCAGCAATGGCAATGCTGCAACCCTAAGGACTACAGCTCCTGTCATCGTCGGTTGCATCGCTCCACCACCGGTTGTTGCATAGTAGCACTGCTGACCCTGCTGCATCGTGCCCCTTCCATCGTACACAACTCCGTTGCAGCAACCGACGATCACCGGCGATGCTCCATTCAACTTCATCGTAGAACGGGGTGGCGTGATGGTGCTCTGTCGAAGCTCCATTGCAACACCGATGAACCCCGACGGTGCTCCATTCCAACCTCTTCGCAGTACGACGCGACATGACAGTGTTCCTGTGCAGCTCCATTGCAGCATCCGGTGACCACCGGCAATGCTCCATTCCAAGCTCAGCGGAACACAGTGCGAGAATGGTGCTTTGTCGCCCGCCCCATGGAGCAGCTCATGCGGCTGGCACCATGACGACCCCCTCTGTTGTAGTGTTACATAGCAACATCCCCTCGGACGCCGGTGAGATGCGGGGGCTCGCAGAACCACGAGCGCGTCGCGCCTCGATGCCGGTTTGCAACGGCACGAGCTCCGCCGCTCTGGCGAGATCCATGGCCAGCCGATGTCAGATCAGAGCCAGAGAGGATTCGATGGGGTTTGAGAGAGGTGAGAGAGACAAGAGAGATGTGGGGGAGAGCAGAGCATGGCAAAATCGAAATGAGAGGTTGAAGACGCGTTCGTGGGTGGAAACGGGAGGTTGAACACACATTCGTGGGTGGGCCGATGGGGCACGTGGCAAGTTATGAAGGCGGTTTACGCGACTGAATAATCAGTCGGTTGAAACAGAGAGTTCTCCAAAAAAGCGACCACCCACGAGACAACATGGGGAGAGAAACTAGAGGAGGCCGAAGAAAATTAGGAGAGAGGAAGATGCCATGCATGGAGAACGTGCGTCGGAATTGGGCCTCGCAATTCGGATCGAAGGACGCCCGAGTCTTTCGGTATTGTGGCTAAAAACATACTAGTCGCCAGTTAACTTTTCCATACTATATAGTACATCAAGTCATAAAAAAGGAAAGTACAAATTAAAAAAAAAAGAGACCGAGACCGAGTTCAAAACTAAAAAAACATATGCACGGTCCAGTTCAAAACTAAAAAGACCGAGACCGAGTTCAAAACTAAAAAAAAATTGATAAACAGGTTTCATCATAATCCGGCACCAAAAACCCTGACTCATAATCCGGCCCACAGGTTTCATCATCGAACAAAAAAAATGATGTTTGCTAATGCATGGTCCAGAAATCGAACGCTTGACTCCGCATTGTCCGGCTCGGCACACACAAACCCTGGCTGTTTTTAAATTACCGAGAAGTTTGTGCGAAAAACTAAACAGTATGATTAGGACCTTCTGGTGGGGCAGCAAGCAGGGCAAACGGAAAGCTCACAGGGTGTCATGGGATACTCTCACCATGCCAAAATATATGGGCGGCTTAGGGTTTCGAGATTTTGAGTTGTACAATTTGGCTTTGTTGGCTCGGCAAGTCTGGAGAATCTTAATTACACCTGAATCATTAAGTGCGAGAATTCTTAAGTCTATGTACTTCCCAGAAACAGACATTTTGCAAGCCAATCTTGGATCTTTGCCCTCCCAAATCTGGAGGGCACTGGTGGAGGGTCGAGACATTCTCAAGTTGGGCCTTATCAGGAGGATTGGAAACGGGAACTCCACATATGTATGGTGACATAATTGGATCCCGCGTAAAGAACGCTTGACTCCAGTTGCGGCAATTCCGACTTCCCCGCCTGAGCTCGTGTCTGAGTTAATTGATGCAACATCGGGATGGTGGGACAGGACGGAGCTCGCGAGGCACTTCCTTCCCATGGACATTGAAGCAATACTACGCATTCCCATCAGTTCGGTTTAGCAGGAGGATTTTTGAGCATGGCATCATGAGAAAACATGAGTATTTTCGGTAAGATCATGTTACCGTATGTTGGTTACAACAAAAAAAAGTGCGAGAGAATTGGTTAGAAGGTAGGCCAAGCTCAAGCTCGAGCTGCTCAGAGAAGGCGTGGACAACCTTATGGAAAATCAAAGTTCCGTCAAAAATACGTTTGTGTGGCGGCTAGCTCAGTGATCCATGCCGTCAAGAGCAGTGCTACACCACCGGAAGATGGCTACTTCAGCAAGGTGTGAACTATGTGGTGCAGAGAACGACACATGGCGACACTCATTACTCGACTGCACCATGGCAAGATGCGTGTGGGCACTCGTCGATGACTCACTTACAGAGCATATTAGCAAGACAACGTGCCCGAAAGCGAAGGAATGGCTATTTCACATGCTTGAAACGCTACCACATGCAGAATTTACAAAGCTCGTCATTGCTTTGTGGGCAATATGGAACGCAAGGCAGAAAGCAATCCACGAATCGATCTTCCGGAGCCCAGAGGCAATTCATGGTTTCATCATGAGATATCTAGCAGACCTGGACATCATCGCAGACGCTTCACAGAAGCAAGGTACAACTATGCCACGGTCAGTGCAGGTGCCAAAGTGGATCCCACCAATTGAAGGTTTTGTCAAAATTAATGTAGATGGAGGAATAGCCAAGAACAGTTGCAAGGGTGCGGTGGCCGCCGTGTGCCGAGACGCCCAAGGAGTTTACCTTGGCTCGTCCACACGCATCATTGACAATTGTGATGACCCCAGAACGCTTGAAGCAATGGCATGTTTGGAGGCTCTTTCCCTCGCAGCCAATCTAAACCTCCAGAGGCTTATTATTGCTTGCGACGCGGAAGCAGTAGTTAAACAGATTAATGGGGAAAGTAAAGCTATCTACAGCCAGATTCTACATGAGATCAACATCCGTTGTCAGGAGTTCGAAGAGGTCCGGATTATCCATGAATGCACAATGTCCAATATGAAGACTCACAATTTTGTAAAAAGCATTGTATCATTAGCTCATGGTCGATATAATTGGCTGTTGCAGCCGAATGACACTACAATTCTCCCCGCAAAAAAAAGAATGACACTACAATTGTACCATATATTATCATGCAATAAAGAGACCATGTTTTCCCTTAAAAAAAATTCGAACGCACGGCCGACCATGTATTATCCAGCCATAATAAATCGTGACGTTTTCTAGTATGAGGCAATGATGAGACAAGTTATCACCTGTTCCTGCTACAAGAACACGAGGATTTCCCGCAAAAAAAAACGAGGATGCTTTCTCCAAAACTCTGGCCTCATGTTCACGTGCGACATCGCCCACTCGCAGCATTCCCGCCGTCGTCCACCTCCAGCCATTCGCACTTGTCTAAGCCATTAGCAATAGCAAGCAAAAAAAGCTGGACATGCCGTAGCCCGTAGCCAGCAACTTGACAACTTATACCGATTCAATCATCGTAATACTTTGATCTTTTTTTATTAAGCAAGGTAAATCTTGTTTCTTCAGCATCGCTACATTTTTTTGAGAGAAGTACAGTACACTTTAAAACCCTGAACTTGCCACTTGGTTTTAAACTAGAAGCGACATGCGCACGGTTGACATGAATTGCACATGTTTGTTGTGCTAAGATGTTTTGCAAATATTTTACATGTAGCAATTTACAATATGGATCATCTAGATATACACACAACTCAAACAAACATCTCCTTGCCCATAAAATGAGCACAGTCTCAGAGATATACCGTTTCGTATTTGGATAATGAACTCGGATAAACCAAACATGTGCGCGCGGTAAACAAAGTCAAGATATCAACGCATCGATCACAACCAATCAGATTGCTGATTTATGTTCCAAGATGAATACTCAAGTGAGCTACTACATCCTTGCACAGTAGAGTGAATAGCATAAAACTACCACAATAGACTACCACAAATTTGTTTGTGACTGATAACTACCAGAATCGGCGTTGGCTGTCTCAAAAAATCCAAATCACTGAGTGCTTTGCAATTGATTGTGATTATGACAGATTGGCCCCACATCTAACAAACCGTCTGTTTGACCGTTTAGTTTGACCGTTACCTGACATGTGGGCCCCACACGTCAGTGTCTCTTCCTCCTACTCTTCTCCTTTCCGACTTCCTTTTCTTCTCCTCCCTCCCCGAAGCCGCGCCTGCGCCAACACAAGTCATGGCCGCCGGCCACCCTGCTGCTCACGCCGCCGCTCCTTGACCTCCTCCACAGCGACCAGAAAAAACAAAGGCCGGCTCCTGGTGCAGCTGATCTCATCCACCAGTGAAAAAACAAAGGCCAGCTCCTCCTCCTTCGTGCGGCCAAGACCGCCGGCCCTCGGTGCTGCCCACGCTGCCCCCTTCCGCGCGGCCATGGCCGCCGTCTCCAGGCGCGGAGGCAACCGGCGAGCAGCTCCACAACCCACGCCTAATCCCTCCTCCCCATAGCTCGCCTCCTATAGCGCGTGCATCACCGGCCCCATCTCCGGCGGAGCTCAGCCAAATCCCTCGCCTCCTGCTGGCCTCCTTCAACTCTGGCCGAGCTCGCCTTGTTCACGTCCGACGGCCGCCATGCCCGACCCCATCTGCAACGCCTCGAGGCGAGCTCGCCATGGCCGCCTCGCCCCCAGCTGGTAGCAGGGAGCCCTCGAGCTCTATCGCGTGCAGTAGGGCAGCAGCGGCGGCCTCGAGCTCCGCCGTGTGCAACAGAGCAGCATGGACAGCGCCGCTGAAGGCCAGCCGACGCCCACATCGATTCCGGCGACGAGCTCGCCGACGGGGACCTAATTGTTTTTTATTTTATTTCCAGGGACCTGATTGCTTTTTATTTTATTTTCAGGGACCTGATTGCTAATTGAGGGATTGAAGATTTTTTTATTTGAATATGTGGAAGAGACACTGACATGTAGGCCTCACATGTAAGTTAACAGTCAAACAAACGGTCAAACAAGTTGTTATCTTACGTGCGGACCCTAACTGTCATAAACCTGGTCAGGTGTTAACTACTCGACCATTTGGGTTTTCTGAGATAACGGACACCAAAAGTGGTAGGTATTAGTCACAAACAAATTTCTGGTAATTTTTTGAGACCCAAACGCGAACTATGGTAGTTTTATGCTATTCACTCTTGCACACTACTACATCACTACAACAGCATCACTTAGCTTATCAAAGAAAGGGGAATCATGAAGATTGTGAAGTACAGTAAGGCATCGTTTGACAGGGGAGGTTTTGCGGCCCCGGAGTGGAGGGGGGTCTAAGGGGATTTGGTTAATCCCTCTCTTCTACCCAATCCCCTCAATTCCCCACTAATCCCTCCTCCCTCATAAACCCCTCTATTTGGTTAAACCTCCTACAAGAGCAGCAGCAAAGCAAGCGTCTAGTCATATGGGTGCCTTGGGGGGTTTTCTGTACCACATGAATTGAGGGAGATTTGGGGGGATCGGAGAGGATTGACCTACTCAATCCCTACGTGTCAAATGGGCTGACAAGGATTTTTGAGGATTTTGAACCCTGCGAGGATATTCCTCTCCAAACCTCCCCAAACCTCCTCCATCAAACAAGGCCTAACGGTGAGAAGAATTTAGGCAGAGACCGGGAAAGAGGAATGCAAACAATAATAATCCTGGCAGCATGTGTGCTTCCGAATCCATGCACAAGCCGCCGCAGTGCCTAGTACTGCAGGCTAGCATTTCTTTGAACTAACGTGAATAGCAAATTCACAACACTTCTTCGAACCAGCATAAAGAGCAAATTCATTTATGACATCCCCTGTAGTTAAAAAAATGTACCTAAATAAACAGAGTTTTTTCAATACACCATTATTAGAGATTTTATTATTATTATGACACAAATGTTTTTCTTAACTACTTTAGTGCTTGCCTGATATCAATCAACAATTTTTTTTTTGAAACGAGGCAAAAAACTTGTCATTTTCATTGATTAAGAAGAAGAGAATCGCCCGGTTAATTAACGGAAAATCGGCTAAAACCGATACAACCCAACCCAACCTGGCCACCGACATGGAACACAAAGCTGCAAAGAAGAAATACATCTGCCGAGGAGTCGCAAGCGTCATCGTCATCACCGGTTGCCTCGAACGGGCGACTCCGACTTCATCATAGAGCTCCTGTTGGAAATATGCCCTAGAGGCAATAATAAAATGGTTATTATTATATTTCCTTGTTCATGATAATTGTCTATTGTCCATGCTATAATTGTGTTATCCGGAAATCGTAATACATGTGTGAATATATAGACCACAACATGTCCCTAGTGAGCCTCTAGTTGACTAGCTCGTTGATCAACAGATAGTCATGGTTTCCTGACTATGGACATTAGATGTCATTGATAACGGGATCACATCGTTAGAAGAATGATGTGATGGACAAGACCCAATCTTAAGCATAGCACAAGATCGTGTAGTTCGTCTGCTAGAGCTTTTCTAATGTCAAGTATCCTTTCCTTAGACCATGAGATTGTGTAACTCCCGAATACTGTAGGAATGCTTTGGGTGTGCCAAACGTCACAACGTAACTGGGTGACTATAAAGGTGCACTACGGGTATCTCCGAAAGTGTCTATTGGGTTGGCACGAATCGAGACTGGGATTTGTCACATTGCATGACGGAGAGGTATCTCTGGGCCCACTCGGTAAGACATCATCGTAATAAGCTCAATGTGACTAAGGGTTGGTCACGGGATGATGTGTTGCAGAACGAGTAAAGTGACTTGCCGGTAACGAGATTGAACGAGGTATTGGGATACCGACGATCGAATCTCGGGCAAGTAACGTACCGATTGACAAAGGGAATTGAATACGGGATTGATTGAATCCTTGACATCGTGGTTCATCCGATGAGATCATCATGGAACATGTGGGAGCCAACATGGGTACCCAGATCCCGTTGTTGGTTAGTGGCCGGAGAGTTGTCTCGGTCATGTCTGCATGATTCCCGAACCCGTAGGGTCTACACACTTAAGGTTCGGTGACGCTAGGGGTGTAGAGATATTAGTATGCGGTAACCCGAAGGTTGTTCGGAGTCCCGAATGAGATCCCGGACGTCACGAGGAGTTCCAGAATGGTCCGGAGGTAAAGATTTATATATATGAAGTCTAGTTTTGGCCACCGGGAAAGTTTCGGGGGTCACCAGTATTGTATCGGAACCACCGGAAGGGTCCCGGGGATCCACCGGGTGGGGCCACCTATCCCGGAGGGCCTCATGGGCTGAAGTGGGAAGGGAACCAGCCCCTGGCGGGCTGGTGCGCCCCCCCCCCCCTTGGGCCTCCCTTGCGCCTAGGGTTGGAAACCCTAAGGGGTGGGGGCGCTCCACCTGCCTTGGGGGCCAAGCCACCCCTAGGCCGCCGCCCCCTCCCATTAGATGGGATCTGTAGGGGCCGGCGCCCCCCAGGCCCCCTATATATAGTGGAGGGGAGGGAGGGCAGCCGCAACCAAGTCCCTGGCGCTTCCCTCCCTCCCGTGACACCTCCTCCTCCCCGCTTGCGCTTGGCGAAGCCCTGCCGGGATCCCGCTACTTCCATCACCACGCCGTCGTGCTGCTAGATCTCCATCAACCTCTCCTTCCCTTGCTGGATCAAGAAGGAGGAGACGTCTCTCCCAACCGTACGTGTGTTGAACGCGGAGGTGCCGTCCATTTGGCGCTAGGATCTTTGGTGATTTGGATCACGTCGAGTACGACTTCATCAACCCCGTTCTCTTGAACGCTTTCGCTCGCGATCTACAAGGGTATATAGATGTACTCCTCTCCCCTCGTTGCTAGATGACTCCATAGATTGATCTTGGTGATGCGTAGAAAATTTTAAATTTCTGCTACGTTCCCCAACAGTGGCATCATGAGTTAGGTCTATGCGTAGTTTCTATGCACGAGTAGAACACAAGTTGTTGTGGGCGTCGATTTTGTCAATTTACTTGCCATTACTAGTCTTATCTTGATTCGGCGGCATCGTGGGATGATGCGGCCCGGACCGACCTTACAGGTACGCTTACGTGAGACTGGTTCCACCGACTGACATGCATTAGTTGCATAAGGTGGCTAGCGGGTGTCTGTCTCTCCCACTTTAGTCGGATCGAATTCGATGAAAAGGGTCCTTATGAAGGGTAAATAGAAATTGGCATATCACGTTGTGGTTTTGGCATAGGTAAGAAACGTTCTTGCTAGAAACCTATAGCAGCCACGTAAAACTTGCAACAACAATTAGAGGACGTCTAACTTGTTTTTGCAGCATGTGCCGTGTGATGTGATATGGCCAAAAGGATGTGATGAATGATATATGTGATGTATGAGATTCATCATGTTCTTGTAATAGGAATCACGACTTGCATGTCGATGAGTATGACAACCGACAGGAGCCATAGGAGTTGTCTTAATTTATTTATGACATGCGTGTCAACATAAACGTCATGTAATTACTTTACTTTATCACTAACCGTTAGCCATAGTAGTAGAAGTAATAATTGACGAGACAACTTCATTAAAGACACGATGATGGAGATCATCGTGTCATTCCGGTGATGACGATGATCATGGCGCCCCGAAGATGGAGATCAAAAGGAGCAAAATGATATTGGCCATATCATGTCACTATTTGATTGCATGTGATGTTTATCATGTTTTACATCTTATTTGCTTAAAATGACCGTAGCATAAATAAGATGATCCCTCGCAATAATTTCAAGAAAGTGTTCCCCCTAACTGTGCACCGTTGCTAAGGTTCGTTGTTCTTAAGCACCACGTGATGATCGGGTGTGATAGGTTCTAACGTTCGCATACAACGGGTGTAAGCCAGATTTACACATGCAATACACTTAGGTTGACTTGACGAGCCTAGCATGTACAGACATGGCCTCGGAACACGGAAGACCGAAAGGTCGAACATGAGTCGTATAGAAGATACGATCAACATGAAAATGTTCACCGATGATGACTAGTCCGTCTCACATGATGATCGGACACGGCCTAGTTGACACAGATCATGTATCACTTAGATGACTAGAGGGATGTCTATCTGAGTGAGAGTTCATTAATAATTTGATTAGATGAACTTAATTATCATGAACATAGTATAAAATCTTTGCAATATGTCTTGTAGATCAAATGGCCCACGCTAATGTTGCCCTCAACTTCAACGTGTTCCTAGAGAAAACCAAGCTAAAAGACGATGGCAGCAACTACACGGACTGGGTCCGTAACTTGAGGATTATCCTCATAGCTGCCAGGAAAGCATATGTCCTTGAAGCACCGCTAGGTGAAGCACCACCCCCAGCAAACCAAGACGTTATGAACGCATGGCAGTCCCGTGTGGATGATTACTCCCTGGTTCAGTGCGGAATGCTTTACAGCTTAGAACCGGGGCTCCAAAAGCGTTTTGAGCAACACAGAGCATTTGAGATGTTCCAAGAGCTGAAAATGGTTTTCCAAGCTCACGCCCGGGTCAAGAGATATGAAGTCTCTGACAAGTTCTACAGTTGCAAGATGGAGGAGAACAGTTCTGTCAGCGAGCACATACTCAAAATGTCTGGGCTGCATAACCGCTTCTATCAGCTGGGAGTTAATCTCTCGGATGATGCGGTCGTTGACAGAATCCTTCAGTCGCTCCCACCTAGCTACAAGAGCTTTGTGATGAACTTCAATATGCAGGGGATGGAAAAGACCATTCCTGAGGTATATTCAATGCTGAAATTAGCGGAGGTGGAAATCAAAAAGGAACATCAAGTGTTGATGGTGAATAAAACCACTAAGTTCAAGAAAGGCAAGGGTAAAAATAAATTCAAGAAGGACGGCAAGGGGGTTGCCGCGCCCAATAAGCAAGCTGACGGGAAGAAGTCAAAGAATGGACCCAAGCCTGAGACTGAGTGCTTTTATTGCAAGGAAAACGGTCACTGGAAGAGGAACTGCCCCAAGTACTTAGCGGAAAAGAAGGACGGCAATACCAAAGGTATATATGATATACATGTTATTGATGTGTACCTTACGAGCGCTCGTAGTAGCTCCTCGGTATTTGGTACCAGTGCAGTTGCTTATATATGTAACTCAAAACAGGAATTGCGGAATAAACGGAGACTGACGAAGGACGAGGTGATGATGCGCGTCGGGAATGGTTCCAAGGTCGATGTGATCGCCGTCGGCACGCTACCTTTGCATTTACCTACGAGATTAGTTTTAAACCTTAATAATTGTTATTTAGTACCAATTTTGAGAATGAACATTGTATTTGGATCTCGTTTAATGCGAGATGGCTACTCATGTAAATCTGAGAATAATGGTTGTTCTATTTATATGAGAGACATGTTTTATGGTCATGCCCCGCTGGTCAATGGTTTATTCTTATTTAATCTCGAACGTGAAGTTACACACATTCATAGTGTGAATGCCAAAATATGTAAGGTTGATAATGATAGTCCCACATACTTGTGGCACTGCTGCCTTGGTCACATTGGTGTCAAATGCATGAAGAAACTCCATGCAGATGGACTTTTGGAGTCTCTTGATTATGAATCATTTGACACATGCGAACCATGCCTCATGGGCAAAATGACCAAGACTCCCTTCTCCGGAACAATGGAGCGAGTAACCAACTTATTGGAAATCATACATACTGATGTGTGCGGTCCAATGAGCGTTGAGGCTCGCGGTGGCTATCGTTATGTCCTCACCCTCACTGATGACTTAAGTAGATATAGGTATGTCTACTTAATGAAACACAAGTATGAGACATTTGAAAAGTTCAAGGAATTTCAGAGTGAGGTTGAGAATCAACGTGACAGGAAAATCAAGTTCTTACGACCAGATCGCAGGGGAGAATATTTGAGTCACGAATTTGGCACGCACTTAAGGAAGTGTGGAATAGTTTCACAACTCACGCCGCCTGGAACACCACATCGTAACGGTGTGTTCGAACATCGTAATCGCACCCTATTAGATATGGTACGATCTATGATGTCTCTTACCGATCTACCACTATCATTTTGGGGTTATGCTATAGAGACTGCCGCATTCACTTTAAATAGGGCTCCGTCGAAATCCGTTGAGACGACACCGTATGAATTGTGGTTTGGCAAGAAACCTAAGCTGTCATTTCTGAAAGTTTGGGGATGCGATGCTTATGTCAAGAAACTTTAACCTGAAAAGCTCGAACCCAAATCGGAAAAATGCGTCTTCATAGGATACCCTAAAGAAACTATTGGGTATACCTTCTACCTCAGATCCGAAGGCAAGATCTTTGTTGCCAAGAATGGATCCTTTCTAGAGAAAGAGTTTCTCTCGAAAGAAGTAAGTGGGAGGAAAGTAGAACTTGATGAAGTATTGCCTCTTGAACCGGAGAGTGGCGCAGCTCAAGAAAATGTTCCTGAGGTGCCTGCACCGACTAGAGAGGAAGTTAATGATGATGATCATGAAACTTCAGATCAAGTTGCTACTGAACTTCGTAGGTCCACAAGGACACGTTCCGCAGCAGAGTGGTACGGCAACCCTGTCCTGGAAATCATGTTGTTGGACAATGGTGAACCTTCAAACTATGAAGAAGCGATGGCGGGCCCAGATTCCGACAAATGGCTGGAAGCCATGAAATCCGAGATAGGATCCATGTATGAAAACGAAGTATGGACTTTGACTAACTTGCCCGATGATCGGCGAGCCATAGAAAATAAATGGATCTTTAAGAAGAAGACAGACGCGGATGGTAATGTGACCATCTATAAGGCTCGGCTTGTCGCTAAGGGTTATCAACAAGTTCAAGGGGTTGACTACGATGAGACTTTCTCACCCGTAGCGAAGCTGAAGTCCGTCCGAATTGCCGCATTCTATGATTATGAGATATGGCAAATGGACGTCAAAACAGCATTCCTTAATGGTTTCCTTAAGGAAGAATTGTATATGATGCAGCCGGAAGGTTTTGTCGATCCTAAGAATGCTGACAAGGTGTGCAAGCTCCAACGCTCAATCTATGGGCTGGTGCAAGCATCTCGGAGTTGGAACATTCGATTTGATGAGATGATCAAAGCGTTTGGGTTTACACAGACTTATGGAGAAGTCTGTGTTTACAAGAAAGTGAGTGGGAGCTCTGTAGCATTTCTCATATTATATGTGGATGGCATACTATTGATGGGAAATGATATAGAATTCTTGGAAAGCATAAAGGCCTCCTTGAACAAGTGTTTTTCAATGAAGGATCTTGGAGAAGCTGCTTATATATTAGGCATCAAGATCTATAGAGATCGATCGAGACGCCTCATTGGTCTTTCACAAAGTACGTACCTTGACAAGATATTGAAGAAATTCAATATGGATCAGTCCAAGAAGGGGTTCTTGCCTGTATTGCAAGGTATGAGATTGAGCACGGCTCAATGCCCGACCACGGCAAAAGATAGAGAAAAGATGAGTGTCATCCCTATGCCTCGGCCACAGGGTCTATCATGTATGCCATGCTGTGTACCAGACCTGATGTAAACCTTGTTGTAAGTTTGGTAGGAAGGTACCAAAGAAATCCCGGCATGGAACACTGGACAGCGGTCAATAATATCCTGAAGTACCTGAAAAGGACTAAGGATATGTTTCTCGTCTATGAGGTGACGAAGAGCTCGTCGTATAGGGTTACGTCGATGCTAGCTTCGACACAGATCTAGATGACTCTAAGTCACAAACCGGATACGTGTATATTTTGAATGGTGGGGCAGTCAGCTGGTGCAGTTGCAAGCAAAGCGTCGTGGCGGGATCTACATGTGAAGCGGAGTACATGGCAGCCTCGGAGGCAGCACAAGAAGCAATCTGGGTGAAGGAGTTCATTACCGACCTATGAGTTGTTCCCAATGCGTCGGGCCCGATGACTCTCTTCTGTGACAACACTAGAGCTATTGCCCTTGCCAAGGAGCCCAGGTTTCACAGGAAGACCAGGCATATCAAGCGTCGCTTCAACTCCATTCGTGAAAATGTTGAAAATGGAGAAATAGATATTTGTAAAGTGGACCTGAATGTCGCAGATCCGTTGACTAAACCTCTTCCTCGAGCAAAACATGATCAACACCAGAACTCTATGGGTGTTCGATTCATCACAATGTAACTAGATTATTAACTCTAGTGGAAGTGGGAGACTGTTGGAAATATGCCCTAGAGGCAATAATAAAATGGTTATTATTATATTTCCTTGTTCATGATAATTGTCTATTGTTCATGCTATAATTGTGTTATCCGGAAATCGTAATACATGTGTGAATATATAGACCACAACATGTCCCTAGTGAGCCTCTAGTTGACTAGCTCGTTGATCAACAGATAGTCATGGTTTCCTGACTATGGACATTAGATGTCATTGATAACGGGATCACATCATTAGAAGAATGATGTGATGGACAAGACCCAATCTTAAGCATAGCACAAGATCGTTTAGTTCGTCTGCTAGAGCTTTTCTAATGTCAAGTATCCTTTCCTTAGACCATGAGATTGTGTAGCTCCCGGATACTGTAGGAATGCTTTGGGTGTGCCAAACGTCACAACGTAACTGGGTGACTATAAAGGTGCACTACGGGTATCTCCGAAAGTGTCTATTGGGTTGGCATGAATCGAGACTGGGATTTGTCACTCCGCATGACGGAGAGGTATCTCTGGGCCCACTCGGTAAGACATCATCGTAATGAGCTCAATGTGACTAAGGGTTGGTCACGGGATGATGTGTTGCAGAACGAGTAAAGTGACTTGCCAGTAACGAGATTGAACGAGGTATTGGGATACCGACGATTGAATCTCGGGCAAGTAACGTACCGATTGACAAAGGGAATTGAATACGGGATTGATTGAATCCTCGACATCGTAGTTCATCCGATGGAGATCATCGTGGAACATGTGGGAGCCAATATGGGTATCCAGATCCCGCTTTTGGTTATTGGCCGGAGAGTTGTCTCAGTCATGTCTGCATGGTTCCCGAACCCGTAGGGTCTACACACTTAAGGTTCAGTGATGCTAGGGTTGTAGAGATATTAGTATGCGGTAACCCGAAGGTTGTTCGGAGTCCTGGATGAGATCCCGGACGTCACGAGGAGTTCCGGAATGGTCCGGAGGTAAAGATTTATATATAGGAAGTCCAGTTTTGGCCACCGGGAAAGTTTTGGGGGTCACCGGTATTGTACCGGGACCACCAGAAGGGTCCCGGGGATCCACCGGGTGGGGCCACCTATCCCGGAGGGCCTCATGGGCTGAAGTGGGAAGGGAACCAGCCCCTGGTGGGCTGGTGCGCCCCTTCTTGGGCCTCCCTTGCGCCTAGGGTTGGAAACCCTAAGGGGGTGGGGGCGCTCCACCTGCCTTGGGGGCCAAGCCACCCCTAGGCCGCTGCCCCCTCCCATTAGATGGGATCTGTAGGGGCCTGCGCCCCCCAGGCCCCCTATATATAGTGAAGGGGAGGGAGGGCAGCCGCAACCAAGTCCCTGGCGCCTCCCTTCCTCCCGTGACACCTCCTCCTCCCCTCTTGCGCTTGGCGAAGCCCTGCCGGGATCCCGCTACTTCCACCACCACGCTGTCGTGCTGCTGGATCTCCATCAACCTCTCCTTCCCTTGCTGGATCAAGAAGGAGGAGACGTCTCTCCCAACCGTACGTGTGTTGAACGCGGAGGTGCCGTCCGTTCGGCGCTAGGATGTTCGGTGATTTGGATCATGTCGAGTACGACTCAATCAACCCCGTTCTCTTGCACGCTTCCGCTCACGATCTACAAGGGTATGTAGATGCACTCCTCTCCCCTCATTGCTAGATGACTCCATAGATTTATCTTGGTGATGCCTAGAAAATTTTAAATTTCTGCTACATTCCCCAACAGCTCCATCATCGAAGCCACCCACAAACAACTGCAGAAACCATGGCGGCACATGCCAACAAATGGCCACACGCGCAAGCGACCGACAGCTCCGACTTTGACGATGAGCATCACAAGGAAAATATGCAGGACTTGCGCCGAACGTGCCTCCGCAAACCACAGAAGAGCACCTTGGACACGCCGGGAAGAGCCGACTACCGAAGTCCACGCCGCGACCCAAGCTCATCGCGACGCCATCATCGTTGCCAAACAGAAACCAACACCCTACCTCAGCAAATCACGCAGCGAAGATGCCGCCCATCCACGGCAAAGATGTCGCCTTCCACCGGTCTCCCAGTCGTGGCCGGCTCCGAGACGATGCCCCCAAGGAGGAGAAAGACGTGAAGATGCCTCCATCGCCCGATCCAACGGATCTGAGGTTTCCCTCCGGAGGCAAAGCCGTGCGGAGGAGGAGCACACCTCCACGGTGACGCTTTCCAACAAAGATCACGGCACCCGCGGGCGCCGCCGTCGCCGGCTCCGAAGAGGACCAGAGCAAGGATTTCTCCCGGAGATGACCACCTGCAGCACTGACCGCCGCCCATCGACCACCACCTGCCGAGGCCGACCTCACTCCGGCCACGGAATCCCACAATCCACCATGACCAGATACACTCACCACCTCCCTGGCCGAAGCCGCCGTCAACCACCGCAGCACCACCCCGACCACCACCACCACCACAGCCACCAAAGCCGCAACACAAAGTGCAGCACCCAGATCGAAGAGCTAGTTCACACCAAATCCAGATCGGAGCCGCACCAACAAAGCAGCAGCGTAGACGAGCAGCTCCTCCACCTGCAGCGCACCTCACGCTCCAGAGCAGCACAACCACAGCGCCCAGCCGGTCGCCGCGCCCGCCCCAAGTGCCGCCGCGCGCACGCATGCCATCCACGCCAAGCCACGCCGGAGCCCGGACCGAGGCCGCCGCCCCAGAGCCCCATCTGCCACCCGCAGCCGACGCCTGCACCGCACGCCGCCCACCATCCGTCGCCCTCCGCTGCGAGCTCTCCCTCACGAGAGACGGCACGTGAAGAAGAGGTCCCGCCGCCGGCGGGTCCGCGCGGGCTTCGCCCGGCGGAGCCCCCCGGCGACGGCGAGGAGAGGGGAGTGAGGAGGGGGAGCGGTGGAAGGGGACTGCACCGCTGCCGGTGTCGCCCCGGGGAGGGAGCGACGCGAGGGCTAGAGTCTCTTTTCAATCAACATTTAAGAAGCAATACAAATACATGGCATCACGATTTGCATTAACATACGTGAGAACATATGGACGGAAACTTCAACGCACGTGTGCACATTTACAGGTTTATGAAGTAATACTCCCTCCATTCCATAATGTAGTGCCTATAGATTTTTGTAAAAGTCAAACTTTGCCAACTTTGACCAAGTGTATAGAGAAAATTGTCTACATCTACAATACCAAACATGTATATTCTGAAAATATAACTCACGATGTATCCAATGAGGTGCATTTGGTATTCTAGATGTACCTACTTTTCTCTATATACATGGTCAAAGTTTGTAATGTTTGACTTCTGTAAAAATCTATAGGCACTACATTATGGAATGGAGGGAGTAGTAAAATATGAATACAGCACATCATTTGGATTTTTTCACACATTTCAAGAAATTGATACAGACCATATGGCTAAAATGTTATCCAAGTCCAGAGGACACCAATATCAATGAAACTAACTAAATTAAGCATGTCCGTTGTCCAATATCCAGTTATTGTCTTAACTGTTTAAGTTTCTGCAACAGCAAGGTCAGTGTAGTACATACGGCTTGCCCCGTGACTGGATTATCTGCTCCAACCGTTATTGCTTCATCAAATGTCAAAACGTGTACAATGGTTGATACTGCATCCTGTTGGGATGAAGGAAAACTAATATTTTACCATGACATTTAAATTGCAGAATTCCACCATAGCTCCTTGTTGTTTCCTTCCCCTACATATGTTAGCATACATGGAAAATAGCACGGAACTATTATGGAAAACATGATATCCATTCATGCACTTTAGCTGATGTGTTGATCCTACTGATGTTTTACTTTCCAGTGAATGTGCTACACTTATGAAATAATGAAAGGCATTACTGTTGAAATTGTAGATTCATACTCATGTAGTGAATATATTCAAGTTCTGCGGTGAGGTTGGTCACTGAACGGAGCTAAAAAAATCCATAGCAATTATATTTATGCAGCTTAAAAGAAAAATATGTCTTATCAAGAGGTGTCATTAGGCACTGATCTATCAAATCATTTGGAGTCCCCAACCCATAATACTCACACATAATAACAAAAACTCACAATCTTAATCAAGTGAATAATATTATTACATCTACGCACATGAGCCGCACAATCCTATATTGAGATCAACCCCAGATTGTTTAATACATAAAATGCCAGTTGGTATTCTTACTCTTGCAGAAGTGTATGGGATGATCAAATATACACATCAGAGATTGATCGATGAGGGAGTGGAATAGATAGTTCCTAAAGCATATCAGAAAGTAAACAATACCTCTGATGGAGCAAAGTTAAGGAATAGAGAGTACGTTGGACAACATGAATCATACAGAGCAAGCCTGTGTTAGTTCATACTTTACAAAAGACATTGTCTTCACCCATCAACTGATGATAATAATCAGAAGCAGACTCGCACATTATGTTGATCAATTCGAGCATGAGAATGGACTTCTCCATCATGTAATGGTTTAGAAGAGTCATGGTCATGTTCCCCATGCTACGAAAACTTCATATAAATGTCCTCAAATGGATGGCCAAGGCCAATGCCCCAAAACATTAGGAGAGAAAAAACAAATGGGAAAAAGGTTTCATCAACAAAAGTCTAGGCATTTTTTTCAGGCACTTATACACACAAAGTGTATAATCATACACGGAGATGGGAAAAACTTAATGCTCCCTCCGATCCAAATTAATTTTCGCAACTTTAGTTAATATGGATCGGAGGGAGTAGTGTATAGTCAAGCGACCCCGAATGAGTTCTAGTTTACTCAATGGGATGCCATGTGGACAATGATCAATGATTCAGACATCAATGATCAATGATTTATCCAGCAACATGATCAATGATTCAGACATCTAGTACCCAGCAATTTGACAAGCAACATAACTGTTCTTCCTAATGCTTCTATTCTCAATTGATCAGAGATCAGGTTGCCTGGATCTTAAATTTCACCATCATTAATTCTAACTTTGCTTAATTTGAAGAGTCTGACGACGTAGATTGGCTCACGGGGTACTATTTCCTCACTCGATACTACTCTGTGGATGATTTCCATGACAGAGCTCTAGCTTTCATGAGTAGGCAAGACTGTTTTTCACCTATGTGTGGCGATAGTTTGCTGTAGAATATGTTGTAGTAAGACATCAACTTGTTGCATTATACTAGTCTCTCTTTGTTGCATTATACTAGTCTTTTCTTGTTTCAAAGGATTCAGCTCTGAATTGTGTGACATTGGTATGTTGCATCCTGACTCAATGGAGGAAGTTGACAGGATGGAGATAACTCCAAGGATGACTCTAATACGGTCGATGAACTTGAAGAGGACAAAGATGACTCGGGCGATGGAAGTGATTCAGAAGTGTGCTAGAATGTCACACATGTCTGCTTTGCGTGTCAGCCAACTATCCCTATCCACCCCATATGACCTTCTTCACTTTCACTTTCGTTGTTTTTATAGTGTTGCTCTTTTTGAGAAAAAACAATTCTGGCTTGCGTTATCAGATACAGCCAAATAATTGGGTAACTGAACTCCCAAACAGAAATGATACTAGGAAAAATGATAGATTACAACCAAGACCACATGCCTTAGAATTCTTACTGAAGCCGCAACCAAACTCGTCGTCATTATACTGTACCCCCTGCAAAGACTTGTAGAGGAACCAACCTCATTGAATCTCCAAAATAGTAGATCGTCACGTACAACTTTGCCATCGTGTTTTAAGAGCGATAATTCTAGACTTACGAAGGCTTACGTAAAGTTTTACGTAACCTTCCTCCATAATTCT
>NC_041380.1:551598323-551613781 GCF_002162155.2 Triticum dicoccoides | reverse complement strand
ATTCCAATCATAAATCGCCAGCTGTCTAATCACGTAAGATTACGTTAATTTTGTTCATAGATGTAGCATTGCTCTTTTAAGAGCCCTCCCTTTTATTTTCTCGGGTAAGGAAAACAGAGATTACTGGTAATGGTTCAAGCACATTGATGAACGATCTTGAGCTAGTTGAGGCCACAACTCATCCATATTGGAAGCTTCTCACTTGGCAGCGGCTACAGTTTCCAAGTGCCTAGAGATCGCTGGCGAACATATTTGTCTTTTTTTTTTGTAAAAGACAGGTGAAATGTATTATCGCCTACAAATTATTTCTCTAGAAGGAGTTCAACGTAGCCCGGATTACATTTCCACTTTTCGCCTTCACCCTCACATTCTAAACCCACCAATAGTTCATAGAGGAACAGGCCGAATAGATCAACACAGGTGGAGATCTGTCAGTTAAATGTTCAAAGCAGGATTTGTTAATGATTTTCCTTCTGTATCCCTGTTTTATTCGACGCAAATATTTACATTCTTTTATTACTCCTGATAGCATCAGCCACACTCCCAAACTGCAAAATATGTACACCTGAACACACGCAAGTAACTAGCCACTGTTACTGAAAACACACAACACAGAAGTGATCACATCACCTTACTACAAGCACCTTCTGACTGATTATGAGCAAGGGAACTACTAAAAAGCCAGCACACCCCACCTTCACCTAAACTCTGTACCCTAGGCAAGCTCATCGACGCGCCAGGAGCATCGCAAGCTGTACTATGTGCAGAAGCCAGTGGCCATCAGAAAAGACACCACCTGATCATTGCTGGGGGTTCATTCATCATCAACACGGCAGGATAGAATCTCGGGTTTCTTCAGCCAGTATTGCGCAAGCCTCTGCCGCGCATACTCCATGTAGTCGAAGTCGATATCGTTGACGTGTTCCTGCACACATGATGTAGGTTTCGATTAGATCGAATGGAAATGGTGTTCATGGTCAGTGGAGAGGATCAGTGACAGAGATCATGCAAATGAGCCCACCGAAATTATTCCCCAGAGGCCCCAGACGAGATGGCTGGCGAGTGTGTACTTCTCAATGTTATTCATCAGATCCTTGATCTTTTCTGCGTCAGGCTCCTCACCTTCAACAGATGGCACAATCAGGCAATGGTGTGAAACAAATAGCTCTAGAAAATCTGCATCTGCGGAACAAGAGGTTAATGACAAGGTTTCTGCTTACCTGAAGAGCTCAGGTAGGTCTGCACAAACCTCTTCCGCTCATCGACATCTGTTGCAGCAGGAGTAGTAAGCGACAGTAAATAGACAGTGTAAGTTGATCAAAGTATCTAAAGATGGAAATTAACAGTGCGCAAAAAGCAGTAGCTTCGACAAATAACCGCCATGCAACATACCTGGATATTTTGTGTAGTCCAGTATGTGAGGCTCTTCTGAATGGTAGTCCGCAGCCATCTCGCAGAAATGGTTTGCGATATCAAAAGCAATTGGGTTAAAGCTTGCATACTCGTAGTCCTGTAAAGGTGTGAAGAGAGGCAGTAAGACGGGGACAATATATTTCAACCTTTGCTATGCTACAAATGGATAGTTTTAGTATGCAAATGAGATGGTTAATTGTAACACAAACCAAAGTTTCAAGTTCAGAGATAGGCATGGCAGTCAGGATAACATGGAGGTTACTGTGGAAATAAAGAATCAATCCTTCCTTGATATAGTGTGTTGTCTGAGAAACAGAAATTTACTACTCTTTGACTGTACCAGCAAGGGCAGCATAATGACACCGCAACCTGACGAATGAACAGAACTAAATGACTCAAACATACGCTTGGTTGCAATAACTTACAATGATGGTCAGTGCTTTGGTCTCTTCATCAATCATGATATTGCCATACTGGAGATCATTGTGGCAAAATCCTATGCACTGGTCTTCCCCCGAAAATTCACTCTCCAATGCATTGATCTCCTTCTCCAGGCTATCCAAACGGAACTCTTTGGCTTCGTCAGAGGGGCAGACGCTCTTGGCAGTTTTGAGCCAGTTCCTATGAAAGATGAAGATACGTATTTTCCAGTTAGTACTTAACTTTCATTATATGTTTAGTTCTAGAAACTGTGTAAATACAACGATAACTGACTAAATGAGATTAAAGAAAGATAATTGTGTAACTGAAGCTTCCGCAATACCTCAATCTATCCCACATGAGGACACGTTTTGGACCTGGCATGTCAAGGTGGTGGAACTCCCTCAATTTGGATGCTATAATAGCTGAAATCTCTGGATCATGCAGGTCAACAGCTGAAAGTGTCTGACAGGAATATTTTCATCAGTTTTTTCTGTATATTTCTTCATTCTGCTAAAATATCTCCTGTCAAAGCAAATCTGGTGTCTTAATGCAACATATATCCTGCACGTTTCTGTTTCATTTAAAAGAAATAAAGGAAGCGGAATATGATTCCGTTGAAAAATGATGGGAACTAATGGTGAATAAAGAGTGATATTCCCACCCTAAGTATTCCTTCTAAACTAATCTCCCCCTTCTAAGGTACTTTATTTTGAAGATGATTCCCTCCATGTCATGTCACAGTACTTGTCTATCCTGCTTAGTCCAAGTCAATCATCTTCTTGTCCCTCATTTATTCAGAAGATATTTTCAGTTGAACATTTTGACTTAGTCATGTCAAGTAATTCAGCTGGTACATAGCTAATTATATAAACTAAAATGACCCTCTACAATACACAGTACATCGGAATATGATAAATTTGAAGTGTTGAATTAGAAAACAGATTACAGTACAGCTATTAGATATCCTCAAGAAGCAGAAATTTCCGATAATGACAACACCACAGAAATAATACATCTACTACTACCTCCGTTCCTAAATATATGATGTTTTGGCAGTTCAATTCGTACTGTCAAAACGTCGTATATCTAGGAACGGAGGTAGTAGATAATATCTTCAAGAATCAGAAGTGTCCAATGATGGCAATAGCACGGAAATAATACAACTGTTCGATATTATCTTCAAGAAGCAGAAGTGTCCAATGATGGCAACAGCACGGAAATAATACAACTACTAGATAATATCGTCAAGGATCAGAAGTGTCCAATAATGAGAAATTTGAAGCGTTGAATTAGATATCTTGAAGCAGCATAAGTATATATCCAATAATGACAACAGCATGGAAATAATACAGCATAAAAATCTTGGAAGGAGCAGAAATGTCAAACGATGACAACAACCAAAGTAGCCTGATAAGTTAAGAGCAAGTACATATTTACAAGTCATACGATTTCTGCCACAAGTCTCTCATAAGCTAGAAAAAAGGCAATTAAAAAGCACAGCACGCATGTACAGTGATATGCAATTTAGTCAACAACGAGATAACATAAACAATGTTAACCCGTATTGAATTGGCCATTCACCGACGACTTGAAGAACATCTTGGATAAGTTTCTAAGGGTCAAACGATTGAAATTGCAGGCAATAATACAATCCACACCGTCGGTGGATGAAGAATTATGGCACCTCAATAGTCAATACAGTAAACAATTCGTCGCTATCTGATACTGTGCATGATGACATTATATCAGGGGGGCTAAATGGTGTAATAACAGAACAGATTTCTTCGTCCTTATCCCTCCAAATACGTAAATAAAGCTTCCTTTGGGAAAGGAATCAGGAAAGGTTGTTAGCCTGGCAAATAACGGAGGACGTTTTCCTCTGAAAAGAGCGGAGGGCGTGAGAAACGAGAGCGGTCCTCGGAGAGGACGGCAGGATCGATCGAACGGGACAAGAAACGGAACGAGACGTACAGAAGAAATTAAAGAAAAAAAAAGGGGAAATAATGAGAGCGATGGATGGAGGGAAGGCGCACCCTGGCGTGGATGAACTCCTCGACGCGGCCGGTGGGGAAGCGGCCGAGGAGGCGCGGGCCGTGGCCGTGGCGGGACATGCACTCGAACGTGCGCACCTCGTCCTCCCGGTCGAAGAAGACCTCCACGCCCTCGCCGTACACCCGCATCAGCACCTTCCGGTACTCGCCCTCCCCCTTCTCCTCGCCGCCGCCCGCGCCGCCGCCGGTGAGCCAGCGCACCTGGTACACCTCGTTGGTCATGGCGCCCTTGAGCGGCACCACCTCCAGCGCGCGGCAGTCGGCCACGTCCGCCCACTCCGCCGCCAGCTCGTGCAGCAGCCCCCGCGCCTCCTTCGGGAGCCCCGCCGGCGCCGCCGCCGCCACCGCCGATGCCGCGGCCGTCTCCGCCAGGCTCTGGCCCTCGATCGCCACCATATCCACCTAGGCCGCAAGGAATCTTCCGTCCAGAAATGGGAGGGAGGGATCTGCGTGCTCCGCGCGCGCGCGTGTGGTTCTCGATCGGCTTCCACGCGGATCCAGGAAGGGCCCCGCGTATAAGTAGACGGTTCGTTTTGCCCGCGGCGCTTTTGCAGATTCGCCCTCCACAGGTGGGCGCCGTTTTAAAGAGGCCCCCTCTCGTCTTTGTCCACAAGTGAACCACTAGTCAAACTCAGATCCCGTTTTCTTTCCTATATGGAAAAAAGGAAAATGGTTGTGTTTTTCATTTATAAGAAAGCGACATGACACGATGGAATCTCATTCGCGAAATGTATATACATGGTCAAATTTGCATCCACTGCACCACACACTTGATTCGCGTTGAAATTGGTGCGAAGACATCACCGTCGATCTCACTCTTGCCCCGTCCTTCCATCAACATAACAAGATTGGTCGAAAGAGAACTACAACATCTAGTGCCTGTAGTCATCTCTAGATGGTCCATGGATTTGACTGTACTGCCATGAATGATTAAGAATAGAACATAAGGTTCCCCAACAGAGAAAAACATTTACCAAGATCATAAGTTCATAATCCATTTGTAAGAGCGGAAAAGCTTTATTATTAGCCCCGCCGACCGATCAAGGCAGACATGCATGTACGAGTGTTTGGTAAATTTGTTTTTTTTCCTAGGGCGCTAACAATTATCGTCTGGCCAAAGATCGAAGAGCACCTAGACAGAGGATTACATCGATCAAATACCTCTCGGCATGGAGAAGCTTGTTTAGAGTCAAGGAAAACAGCTAAGGCCTCCTTTGATTTGAAGGAATTTCATAGGAATTTCAGAGGATAGGATTCGTATAGGATTTTTTTTCCTTTAGAGCCCTTTGATTCATAGAAATGGATTGCTATTCCTACATAGGATTGGTTCCTATCCTTCACATTTCATAGGAAAATAAAAATGAGCTTAGACTCAATGAAAAAAATTCTTTGGTGTCAACCAAATGGCATCTCATTTCCTATTTCTACTCATAGGATTTGAGATACATGTCATCTTATTTCTTACAAAATTCCTATTCCTACGATAATCCTATCCTATGAACCACATGTGTCGCATCATTCATTCATTTGAATGTATATCCTGTCTAAGATTCGCAATTGACAGGTCCCCAACCAAGTAAGATTCCCGTCTCCATGCATGTACCAACTGTGCCATGATGCGACTACTTAACATTGACCCTTCTGCAGCAATTTTTCTCATAACCAGAGGGTGTCCGCGCAAAAACACCGGTCCTTGCTGTCATCTGGTCCCACTTGGTGGTGCCTACAGGCTGACAGCCTGCCGAGCACATGGTGCCACAAGGTACTGCCACCTAGGCAGGGACCCCATGTGGGCTCTGGTGAGATCATCGACGAACCTGAGGCCCGTTTTGGCCCAGGAGATAACTAGGAGTACTCTGTGTAGGTAGACCTATTTTTTGTCTCAAAAAAAAACGTAGGTAGACCCATTCCTGCCTCCGGGCTCGCGTTTCATCAGGAAGGATATAGAAAAGCAAGAACTGTATTTTTTTTAGATGAAAGCAAGAACTGTTTCTACTTTAGAATAAACCACAAGCTAACTATTCCCTGAGCCAACTTGTACAACAGAGAAAGGGAACTGAAACTGGGGCAAAGAGCGCACGCAATTAAAACAGGAACTGGGATCAACAAAAGAACAGGAACTGAGATTTAAAAAAAAATAAACAGGAACTGAAGCCAACACATAAAAATATCACGCATTTCGCTCCATCAGTAACTCAAGGAACAGACAGAGACATCACGCATTCTGCTCCTTCCGTATGCCTGTCATCCCGAAGCACATGTTTCTTTCGCAGTTCATCATACATCCGGAAAAGATCGAATCTGCAAATGCAGGATAGTTTAAACTGACAAACTGCTCATTTCGCATACCGCTCAGGCTGACTATTAGCCAGTAAACAGGTTGTAGGTAGCTGTCAAACAGAAACCTGGAAAGCCATGCCGCTGTAGAATATCAGCGGTCAGCATGGCAATTGACGTGCTGAGAATTCAGAATTTCACACCTGTCGCCCTGTGAGACTGTCCTCTGAAACTAGACTCTGTCTTCAATCACCCACCAGCTTTGCCTTACAGACTCTTGTAGCACGAACAAAAAATCCACTCTTGCAATCCGGTGCTCCCCACCGTGTCATGTAGTAACAGCTTCTGACAGCAGCTTGATGTACCAGTTCTCACTGCCCTGCCTCGCCTACATGAGGATGAACACAGCTACCGAAAGGACCAAGGACGCGGCCAAAACTCTCAGTGGCACCACCCTTTCCGAAGCGCTCAGAATCTGCACCGGGAACACGCATCCTCCCTGAGACGCATTCGTCGTCACGATCTTCGCGAGGCCTCCGAAAGAGCACGCCCTGACGTCCTGATCCATGGTCTGGAAATACATGTTGAACGCGTACGATATGTTGCCGTCATGGCTGAGGCCGTTGCACGAGCACCCGTACCCCAGCGCCGTGCAGTCTGCGTTCGAGCACGCGTAGTTCACGGAGGCTGGCAGCTCTCTGTACCTATCCTTCAAGTCCTTGTCGAACACGCACCACTGCGATGGCAGGTACTGCACCCCTTGGACCCCGAGCAGGTACCTGTCCTGGCCATTCCCACTGAGGTCCATGGGGAACTTTGGCTTCCCGTCGTAGGTGAAGAGTCCCCAGTGGCGCTCGAAGCGCCCGGGCAGCACGCTCTTCTGGTTCTCGTCAATCAGCGCGAACAGGTAGGCGTCCATGTGACCAGGCCTCAGAGGTGTCCCGACATTTTTGGCCATCTTCTTCAGAAAACCATCGTAGAACTTCTGTGCATACTTGACGTTGGCGCGCTTGTCGCCGTCTGTTGGCCAGCCGATCTCGCCGACTATGATCTTCATGTCGGGCACGCCTGCCTTCCTTAGCGACCAAACAAGGGTGTCGAAGTTGGCGTCGAACACGTTGGTGTATACCAGCCCTTTGTCAAAGACTGGCTTGCTACCACCATCAAAGAAGGAGAAGTTCAGAGGGAAGTTTGCATTCTGATAGAGGCTCAGATACGGGTAGATGTTGACAACAAAAGGGGCATCGTTCCTATGGAGGAAATTGACAATGGAAACCATGAGGGTGTTGATATCCTTGCGGAAACTCCCAGCAGATGGCACTGGTGTTTTCTCTGGCGAGTTGTAGACGTCAGCGTTCAAGGGAACAACAGCCTTGACCATTACGCCAGCCTCATCTAGAGCTCTTTGCATGTTCTTGAGCGCAGGAAAGGTAATGTTGATGAAGCTGCCATTGTAGCTCCTCAGAAATGGTTCATTGCCAACAGCCACATACCTGAACAAAACCAATGGATGTAACCAGAGTATCACACAAGAACTAAGATGAAAAGTTGCAAATAAATAGGTGGAATTAATAAAAACATGCACAACATGTCCATCGAACTCAAATAAATGTTTCAGACATACACTGTTAAGTCATGAGTCATTGAGGAACTGAATACGAAAGTGACTATTCACGAGTCACGGCGCATCTGGCCTAGTGCAAAAGATACAAAGATTTGTCTAGTTTTTTTTTCTTAAGCATCATCTTAGAGGAAAATACATAAGGCTGCAGTAGAAATGTAGTAAGACACTACTAGTAGCACACATGAGAACATTGTGACAGTGGCACTTGCAGAGCTCACTAGCTTAACATGACGGCTGCAGCTACACCAAAAGCACTATATGCTTCTCACTACAAAACTAACTGAGCTATAATCTAAACTTCTGAAGTCCCTGAATTCTAGAAATGGTCCAGCAGTACCAAATTATGGTGCAACCTAGCTAATCCCTAGCTGTTACTCCATGCCATCACCAATAAAATACATGCAAGCTATCATAGTAAAATTTCTCATGCGTATGTAGGATGTAATAAACAGTAAAAATCACGTAATACTCCATTCTGACTATCGCTGGTAATCTACAATTACAAACATTCGAATGATATGGCACTTGATCAGCCCAGTCCCGTGTTTACTCATTCCACGTTTTGAATAAGCTTTCACAACAATCGATCTAGTAGTGTAAATATACATTGAATATAAATACACTGAAGCACATAAACAGCATAAGCACAGGAAGCACTAGATATACCCTCCCAGTCCCAGTGTCCAGATTTATAATGCCATGTCTTATGGCTGACAGACACTGCTTCAAGCACATAGTATACTTGATCCTGCACGTCGAACCATATACGTACTATCTTACATGACAAATCAGCATAGAGAGCATTGCACAACCAAAACAAACAAATAAAAACATGGTAGCAAAACATATAGTGAGAATTGCCATCTACCAGTCCTATGTGACTGAACCAAACATGCACAGCTTTCTTGCGCCATCATCATTTTTTTTTTGAATTTTCATCATCAACTAATTAACACCCTCTGTGACGGTGCATTAGCATAGGCATAAGCTGCACTACAACTTGTTCATGCCGCCTCTTTGAACTATAAAACTCTGCACTAGTACTTTGGCATGGTGTCAGACTTTGTACATAAGTACATGACCCGTATGAGGAGTAGTTATCTCGATTGTGCAGTCACGAACATACAGAGCATTGCATGATTAAGACAACTAAATAAAAACACGGTAGAAAAACATATAGATAGAATTGCCATCCACCAGTCCCATGTCACTGAACCAACATGCACAGCATTTTTGCCATCATCAACGAATTAACACCCTCTATGACTGTGAACAACCATAAGGCATAAGCTGCACTACAACTTCCTCATGCTGACTGTCCGAACTATCAAGTACTGCTGCAATATTACTCTCAACACGGTATCAGGCTTTCAACATCATAAGTACATGATGACCCGTATGAAGAGTAGTTAACTCGATTGTGCAGTCACGAACATATATATGATGCACTTGCCTTCACACATATCTCCAGAAGGGACCTGAATCGAGCAACAACCAGCACAAGCATGGCATCAATTCCGCATGAACCAAAACACACAACACATACCCAAATCGAGCACTTCGCAATCCCCACTCCACGCAACTCCACGCCCTGGCGCGACATTCCGTCAAACATTTCCTATGCGCGCAAACGAACCACATACACACATTTCGGACACGCAACTCCACCGACCGAAATTCGCTCCAGGAGCATGCGCGCGTGACACACCCACCGAACAGGGCACGCCACGGACGGAGAGCGCGCGCGTGAGGTAACTACTAACTAACACAAGGGGGAGGCGGCGGTGCGTACCTGACATCGACGCCGGCGTCGAGGTTGCGGGTGACGTTGTCGCGGACCCAGTCGCGGGCGCGGCGGGGGTCGCGGGCGAGGGAGGCGAGGTGGTCGTTGGGGACGGCGAGCATGGCCTGGATGCCGGAGCCGGCGAGCGCGGAGACGGTCCAGGGGTCGGCGTCGAACAGCTTGACCCGGTCGACGCCGTTGGCCGCCAGCATGCGGACCACCGCCGCCGGGTGCATCGGGTGCGACATCATCGTGCCCCAGTTCACCCCCACGCCCGACGCCGCCGCGGCGGGGCGAGGGAGCGCGGCCGCGGCCATGACCACCGCGGCGATCATGGCGGCGGCGGCGGCCATGGGGGGAGGGTTAGGGTGCTTGGGGGTGTGTGGTTGGGGCTGTGGCGGGGGGTGGGGGGAAGCGGGGGTGGTGTGAGTGCTGGGGTTTTTATGGGGCGCGCCCTCGCGTTGGCGGAGGAGGCGAGGGACGACAGCTGGAGATTTCTTCGCTGGGGCTCGTGCTACAGTAGGAAGGGAGGGAGGGGGCGGAGGTGGTGTGAGTGCTGGATTTCTACGCTGGCTTGCTGGCAATTGGGTCCCGCCAATGGAGCTTGACAGCACCGTGTAGCATCGTGAGCTTTCCTTTTTGAAAATTGTGACGGTGAGTGACTATTTCTTAGTCGGCTTGTACTCCCTCCATTTCAAATTAATTGAAGATTTAGGATTTTCCGAAATCTATGTAAAAAATTATCAGCATCTACTCAACTAGATTTACTTCATCAGATTCGTTATGAAATGAATTTTCATATTATATATATTTGCTATCATAGATATTTAGGGATTTTTTTATAGATGTGGTCAAACTTAAAAGTGAAATTTACTTACAGAAAGTCTAGACCTTCAATTGTTTTGGAACGAAGGGTGCAACTACTTTGGGTTGACATTCATAGTTGCCTCATGATGTTTTTCGTATCTTCTTAAATACTTACATATTTCAATGATCTGATCGGACTGTTCTTAGCATCCACTTGGGAAGTGTTAGCTCCTATAATAGTCTAAGAAATGCAAAACCAAAACACAAGTGACTGTTTTTCATTTTTAATATGCCAGCTACTGTTGTACAAATGATTCACCCCCTTCTAGTCTTTGCACCCGACACATTTAGCTCTTTCCTTAACCCACATTTGCCCTCTTCTTCAGTTCTTCCTCCTCATCCTTCCTTTACCGCCACCGACCTCTTTTGCTCGAGTAAGGTTCATCTCGACGTATGGGGTGCACCATATTACCCAGCCCATTCATTAACCTTCAAGTTGTTCATGGTTGTTATCTTCTTGATCATCAACGAGGTTAGCCTCATTATCCCCCTTCCTCCCCTCTCATTCTCTCCGATCCGAAAACATTTGAACTTTCAAATGAACAAATGTTTGGAAACAGTTTTTCTATTCTAGAACAAATGATTTTTTTTCATTTCGTCGTAGATATATGGTAGCATGTGCAGCATGCCGTGGGAAAGAGCTGACAATAGCTAAAATAGTGTTGGTGCAAAGAATGATAATTGTTTTTCCATGTTTCAAGGAAAACATTTGTTTTTGTTTAATTGCACACAAAACTGTAACATGTAACCATCGGGTGTTTTCTTCTTGAAAAAATCACATGGTTGTGCATGACCATGCCTTTTCCCATCAAAACTAAAAGTTTTGAGCCCAACTGTCATAATTTCCACATCAACAATTTGCCAGGAGAACATGTCAACGTGGCCACCTCAGCTTCATAAGGGTAGCCATAGCCCTCTATTGCCATATTTGAGCCATCCGTATGGCTGGCAATGGGAACTGGAGCAGGGGTCGTCGAGGTACGTCGTGTCTCCATTGAGGTCCTTCTTCGGAGCCGGGCACACACAATTGTTGCGGCTATCAGTTGGAAAAAATAAATAAGAAATGGTAGTTTAGTGCTAGTGTTGCTTTGATTTATCGAGTTCAAATGTACTATCCCCGTTCAAAATAAATTGAAGTTATGGGCTTGCCCCAAGTCAAATTTGTTTACGCTTGACATCTAGAAAATCAAATTAGTCTCATGTGATTCTTTATGAAATATTCCTTGGTGTTGTAAATCTTAAAACATTTTTATATAGGGTTTGGTCAACTTAAGCAAGTTTGACTTGAAACAAATTTAGAACTTCAATTATTTTGGAACGAAAGAATAGTGCATAGTAATTTGGTTGTGTCTATTCTATTCTCAATTGTGAACAGGAGTCAAGAAGCACATCCTGGATATACCAACACTGAGTCACTAACATGTAATTTGTTCACACTGCGTCACTGCCCATTCATGTGTCAATCTTCACATGTAGCATGTGTTACTCACTCTGTCCCTGTGTGCCGTGAACGTGTTGTGCCTGGGCATATAAGTAACGTTGATCTCTCCCAAAAAAATATAAGTAACATTGATGAAAATGCTAAATCTGACCGGATAGTTCCACGAGAGCTACATTCTTGGCCTGAACATTGCACAACATTTTAGACTGGAGGGTCGCAAGGACACTGAGAACGGTGACAATGGAACTCCATAGCACCCACCCCATGTTTCTTCTCTACAAAACGACCAGCTTAATTGTGCACAACTATAAAAATCTGCACGCAAGTTCTTCTATAAGTTCAGCAATCGGTAAGATATCTCCAGTAGACACGTATCACACCTGGAGCCAAATGGCAGATTCTCGACTAGGTCACTTTACCAGGCGAACGTTCCCACCCCTGTCCCGGTGGAACTATCGATGATCTGGGAGATCAAACTTTCCTTGAAGATACACATCTTTCTCTGGCAAATGGGTCCGAGGCCGTCTCCCGTCGGGGACGGAGGTCAGGAAACGTAACGGCCCTGGGATGTCCTCAGTCCCATTTGTTTGGTCCCGAAAGACTGTAACCACATCTTCTTTCGGTGCCTTGTAGCACAGTTCCTTTGGAACTGCTTCCGGGAGGTGGTTGGCGGCAATTGGTGCCACGACAACCTCCCGGACCTATTTGGAAAGACCCTTAGACTCCCTGGTTCTAGCCGCCCCCCAATTTGGGTGGCTTTGGGCACCCTTGCTTGGACCCTTTGATGTTCCCGCAATAAACTAGTCATCGAGCGTGTCATTTCATGCCGTGTGACTGATGCTATCTACAAAATGTGTGGTTTCTTATAGCTCTGGAGACCGCTTAGCAAACGGTGTGACCGTGACATCATCGACAACACTATGGCAGGTCTTCGTTCCGCGGCATCGGCTTTGGCTCCACCGCCACCACCCTCGAGCCGGATTAGCTCTTTTTTAGATTTCTTTGGGGCTTGTTCTGCTGTGCCCCAGCATGATTTTGGCCCTGTTTGGTTCAGCTTTTATCGATGGATTCCGCTGTCACGCAGAAGATTCTGAACCAAAGGGCGAACCCAGCAGAATCCGATTTCAGAAATCCGCTGCCAAAATCTGAACCAAAAGCAGAAGCAGCCCAGGACGTGCTTTCCAAAATCTGATTCCGCTGCGGGCCAAAATCTGAAAAAGCTGTATCAGCTGGTTTGCCAAATGACCTACATCTTTTTCACATCAGATTTTTCAAAGTTGTCTTTCCACAGCAAAATTTTCACAGCTGCTTTTAGAAATCCACAACCGAACCAAACAGGGCTTTGTACCTTATTCTTAAGGTGTATTGATGTGTTGGATGCCTGTTTCGTTGCTTTATAATATAAAGCGGGGGAAACCCTTTTCTCATATATCTCCAAGAAGATACTACATGTCTCAAAATGTAGATGTTTTTGTAGGCTAGTTATAATAGTCAGTGGAATTTACAGTGTTCGTCAGCTAAAAAAATCTGATGCGTCATCGGAGATTTCGACGGAGTTCGCCGGAACTGCTTGGAATTCGTGCACTACGCCGTCGATCTCGATGAGGCTGCAGCCGGGGACCTTGTCCACCTTGCCTCTCCTCATCTGCCGCCTCACCTGCACCGCCTTGCCGTGCCGGCCCTCGTGCGCGTACATATTCGACATGAGCACGTAGTCCCCGGCGTCGGCCTCGTCCTCGGCCATGCGCCGCATCACGCGCTCGGCGCGGTCGACATGGCCGTGCGCTCGGCAGGCCGCGAGCAGCGAGCCCCAGACGAGCGCGTCGGGCCGGATCGGCATCGCGGAGACGAGATCCTCCGCCTCGTCCAGCCTCCCGGCGCGGCCGAGCATGTCGACGACGCAGCCGTAGTGCTCGATGCCGGGCACCACGCCGTGCTGCTCTGCCATGGCGTCGAAATGCTGGAGACCGTCTTCGATGTTTCCGGCGTGGCAGCAGGCGGAGAGGACGCCGAGGAAGGTCACCTCGTTCGGCCTCACGCCGGCTCGCCGCATGTCGCCGAAGAGCGCCAGCGCCTCCTCGCCCCGGCCGTGCATCGCGAGCCCCGAGATCATGGACGTGTAGGTGTACACGTCTCGCCGCGTCATTGCGTCGAACACCTCCGCGGCCTGCTCGACGGCCCCGCACTTGGCGTACATGTCGATCAGCGCGTTGCCCACGACGCCGTCGGCAGCATCCCGTCCGGTCCTGCCCATGTAGGCGTGCACCCACCTGCCGGCGTCCAGTGCGCCGAGCCGCGCGCACGCGCAGAGGACCGCGACGAACGTTGCGTCGTCAGGAAGCGGCGAGGGCGCGCAGCCCTGCTGCTGCAGCATCTCCCGGAACAGCTCCAGCGCCTCCTGGAGCTCGCCCGCGCGCGCGTGCGCGGAGATCATCGTGTTCCAGGTCACCACGTTCTTGGTCGGCATCATCGTACGGAAGCACCGGAGCGCGGCCGCCGCGTCGCCGCACTTGGCGTACATGTCGACCAGCGCGTTGCATGCGACGACGTCGAGGGACACTCCCGCATTGAGGACGCGCCGGTGCACCTCCCTGGCCAGCGCGAGGTCCCCGGCACCGGCGCAGGCCGCGAAGGCCGCGGCGGCGGCCACGGCGTCGATGACGAGCGCGCCGTCGTCCGCCATAGCGAGGAACAGCGCCGCGGCCTCGCGGAACAGCCCCATACGCGCGTGTCCCGTCACCATGGCCGTCCAGGAAACCACGTCCGGCGCCGGGCCACCTCCGGCGCCGGCAAACAGATCGCACGCGACGCCGCGCCGGCCGCACGCGAGGTAAAGCCCGACGAGCGCGTCGCGGACGCCGCGGTGGTGACGGTAGAGGCCGAGCTTCGCGGAGTGAGCGTGCAGCGCCGGCGCGGCCTCGCAGGGAGCCGAGGCCGCGGTGGCCAGGCGCTTCAGAACGGCCCGGAGCGCGCCGGCGTCGTGAGGTGCGCCGCCGCGAAGGAGCGATGCCGCGTGCGGAGGCGCAGGGCCGGGATTGGAGGCGCGGCCAGGGGAGCGGAGTGGAGCAGCCGCGGGCTTGCTGCTAGGTTGCCGCGCGGGTGGATAAGGTGCGTCCATGGAGATGGCGTCGTCGCCTCCCTCCCCTCCAGCTGACGGGATGGAAAATGTCGTCCAGAAGTAAAGCTTGGAATAAAACCTTTGAGGCCTCTGTGATTCAAAGGAACTCGCATTTTGGAGAATTATAAAATCTTTAGGAATTGTTGGTCATTTGATTTATAGGATTGAATCCTAAAAGATTTTTCTAAAGGAATAATCTGTAGTTCTGTACTGTACTAGTACAGTTTATGAGAACTCTAGCATGCATTCGAAACTTTGTTTTTTCATTTCCTTTGGGTTTTTTGGGCATCAAACATTGCAAGTTCAAATTCTTGTGTTTTGCTATTTTTTATTTTTAATGCCGGAGTTACGAACTCTACGCTACGTAATTCACCAAACATTATTCCCTTAGCATGTTTGGTTGGCGGATGCTCTTCCCCGCATAGGTCGGAGAATGGCGATTAAACACGTAACCCCCCCCC
>NC_041380.1:551573405-551597972 GCF_002162155.2 Triticum dicoccoides | reverse complement strand
TTCTTTATTTTTTCCATTTTTTGTTTTTCCTTTTCTTTCCTGTTTTTTCTTTTCTTTTTTCTATTTCTACATTTTGTTTTTTTTGTATATTTTTGGAAATCATGAAATTTTTTTGAATTCATAATTTTTTCCAAAAATCACGAACAATTTCCCAATTCATGAACATTTTTAGAACATTGCTCAAATTCAAGGACAATTTATAATTTGTGAACATTCTATCAAACTCATGAGCATCTTTTTTCGAAGTTATGATTTTTTTTTCAAACTGAAAAGCATTTTTTGAAATTCATGAACTTTTTTTTTGAAATTTGTGAACATTTTTTTAACTTGCGAGCATTTTTCTAATTCGGAGAGGACGAGCTCAAAGCTATGAACATTTTTTTCAAACCAACAACCAGTGGCTTAAAGTTATGAACATTTTTATAACTTGAATACAGTAGCAAGCAGCTTGTCCCGTGCGGTGTCCTCGTCCTCGTCGCAGTGGCGCTCAGCGTCTTTCGCATGCATGTGCCGCCGCCGCATGTCCTCAAGTGGGCACTTGAGGGCGACGAAGGAAACAGATGGTCGACGCCACGAGTGGCTTAACCAAGACACAAGGCGAATCCGATCCCACACCTGAGATGGGGCTCCGGTACGTCGAGTACGAGGCAAACACCAAGGATACGACCCCCAAGGATCCAACAGGCGCGCCAAACAGGCGTCGCGCCGCAAAATCGCCCGTTTTAGCGCGCGCGCAACCTGGCGGATGGCTCCAGCGGGCGTGCAATAGCCGCGCGCGCGGTATAAGCAGTTGGGCGCTCGCGTGGAAGCGGTACCTCGCGCGGTGTATTTGCGGCGCCCGCTTCCGCGCGCGGCACACTCGACGCCCGCGCTGTGCGCTCTTCTTCTCCCCCTCCAAAGCCCCGCGTGCGCCGGCGCCGGCGACCCGCACCCATGGACGCACGCGCCGGCACCCCGCTCACCCCGTCCTATAGCCGTGACCCCTCCGCCGCCGCCGCCGCCGCCGCCGCCACAAACCCTAGCCCGGGTGGCGTTAGCCTCGCCGCCGCCGGAGCTCCTCCGACGAGCGGCCTCTTCATGCCGCCGCGGATGACCTCGGCGGCGGGTGGCGTCGCGCCGGCGCCGGCCCGAGCCGCCGCCCCCTCCTCCTCAAAGCTCCCCAATGCGGCGCGGCTAAAGAAGGATAAGACATCGGCGAAGAAAAACAAGGCGGCGGACGGCTCCGGCACCTCCAAGGCGAAGAGGAAGAAGCTTGCGGGGCGTGCGACGGGCGCGGCGGCTGCCGAAGCGCTGGCAAGCTCACTCGTTGAGCCGGCGGCCGGCGTGCACAACATGTTCGACGAAATGCCTCCAAGGTAAAAAAATTCTAACTTTTCATTTTTTTGTTATTTTTTGAATGCATTCGTCACATATAGATAGCTTATTTCTATTGTGCAAAAAAATTTGTAGTCTCACTGATGATGCATACATGTCAACGATGGGTGTTGGCTCCAACAATTCGCATTGGTCTCAAACCAATGACATGCATTTTGAAGACCATGAGTTCGAGGTGGACGAGGAGGGTGAGGGATTGTCAACACACCGAAAGGAAGAGCGGACAATTACACCAACACCGATGACATCTTACTATGCAATACTTGGTTGCAAGTGTCGAGGGATCCATCCGTTGGAGGCGATCAAAGTAGAGATGCTTATTGGAACCGGATGAAGGAACGCTTTGATGCTCGCAACGTGAGTGGAATTAACCGCTCCAACCGATCACTTAGGTCCCGGTGGTCGACAATCAACTCGGATTGTCAAAGATGGGCGGCTTGTCAAAAGGCGGTTGACAAGTTGAACCCAAGTGGCACAAATGAGGACGATAGAGTAAGTGCCATTTCATCTTACATGTTGGTGCTAAACTTGCTTTGTTTTGCTTGCTGTTGGTGCTAACTTGCTTTGTTTTCATGTAGTTCAACATTGCACAAAACTTGTTCAAAGAAGAGGAGAGGAAAACCAAGAAGGGGAAGATCAAGAAAGGAAGGGTCTTTACTTTGCCTCATTGCTATGATGTGTTGAAGGATGATGAGAAATGGAAGAAGCGTGAAGATTTGGATGATTTACATTTGAGCGACAAATGGAAGCGAACAATTAAGTTGGATGATGATGATGCATCAAGTGATGACGGCAAGAGAAGCCCTACACCCAACTCGGTTTCATACTCGAAGCCAAAGCGACCGGATGGGTGCAACAAAGACCAAACCCAAAAGAAGAAGAAGAAAGGAGATGATGAGCTCAAAAATGCTATGGCAGCTATTGTGAAGGCAAGAAAAGAAGCCAACGAGGTGAGGAAAATGGCAAGGACCCAAGATGCCGCGGCCGAGGAGAGGAGGTTGGCGGCCGAGGAGAGGAGGGTGGCGGCCGAGGAGAGGAAGGTGGCGGCCGAGGAGAGGAAGGTGTCTTTGGAGGAGAGGAAGGTGAGCAATGAGGAGCGAACTGGGTTGTTGGAATGGGAGAAGCACTTGTTCTTCTTGGACACAACTAACCTCAATGCGGTGCAAAAGGAGTATGTCAATCTTGCCCAACAAGAAGTCTTGATCCAAAAAAGAGCCATGGTTCGTGCAATGGGTGGCGGTGGCCTCGGCGCCATGGGTGGCGGTGGCCTCGGCGCCATGGGTGCCATGGGTGGCTTCGGAGGTACCGTGGGCGGTTTAGGTGCAATGGGAGGCATGACTGGCTTTGGAGCACCCCCCGACGCTATGGCCACGATGGGAGGCATGAGTTTTGCTTCTCTCATGGGAGGCATGGGTGCACCTCCGGCCGCCATGGGCGGAATGTCTTTCGATGAGCCTCCTCGCACACATTCCCATGAAGATGCCGTTGAAGATCTTGCCAACACCGTCGGAGCTTCACGTGATGCGGTGCGCGAGAGGGAGGAAGATTCATCTTCAGAGGCGGAAGAATCGTCTTCCGAAGATGAGGACGAGGACGAGGACGAGGAATGATGTGTCTTTCCTTTGTGTATTGAACTTGATTTGCATTTTGAACTTGGTTGGATGAACTTGTGGGCATGATTTTAAACTTGTGGGCATGAACTTCATCAACTTGTTTGTGTGAAATTTTTATTGTGTTGAAAATGTTCATCATTTTGTGTTGAAAAATGCCATATGCAATGCACCGGCAGGTCGCACGCGCTGCATTTTAGCGCGCTGCTGGAGCGACGCGCGTGCTGCATTTTAGCGCAGCTGTTGGAGCCAACGCTGCGCGCCGCGCCAAACCAGCCAATGCGCGTGCGACATATGTGTTTTTTGCCCGCGACCGGCGCCTGTTGGAGATGCTCTGAACGGCGTGCGTACCGATTTGATCCCATCCCGCACGACGGCTCTATCCCCACGATCTCCTTCTATCGTTCCTTTCACACAGGCCGCCGAGCCCATCGACCCACGTAGAGTTGTAGACGGCCGCCGCCCTCCCAGCTCGCCGTTCGCCCCGCTGGCCGCCCGCCCCGCCGTCTCTATCGTCCTCCACTGCCGCCATTTTCAATCCGCCAGGACCTGCTGAGGACACGCCAGGACCTGCTGAGGACCGAGCACGCGACCAAAAAATATAAGCCAAGATGATGAACGACCCAAAAAACCTAAAGCTACACAATCCATGTGTGTAGATCCGGCGACCCCCTCACTACGGACGACTAAGATTGTCGGTGGAGGGAAGCCGCCGGAGAAACTCCCCTGATGGCGGCTACTAGGTTTTAGTCGCGTGTGCCCGAGAGATAACTGTTCGGTTCAGGTCTTGCCTTTGTCTGTTCCTGTCCGTGTAGCTTTTTCGAGTAGAAAGAAGCAAGTACGTGTAGGCTAGCGTTTGGGTACGTGTCTAAGTCGGTTTAGGTTTATATATGTAGCCGGCTGAGTATATATACATGTGCCCTCGTGAGATTTGTATAATACTGTGGACAACTGAGACAAAAAAAGAGAAAAAGAGAAGAAATAAACAGAGAAGAAGGGCAATCGACATGGGCAATCCTTGCGCTCTTGAGCTGCCGAGTTCGTGTTTCTCTCCTTCCGGCCGCGCCTGCAACGAGGAAACAACGGCCGAGGTGAACCCAGAAGAAGACACTCCCGATGCCGTCGTCATCTCGATCTCGCTGCCGGTGGACATCATCTTGGAGGTGCTAACCAGACTCCCGGTGAAGACCCTTCGCCGGTTCCGGTGCGTGTCCAAGGGCTGGCGCGCCCTCCTCTCCGACCCAGCCTTCGCCGCCGCACAGCGAACCCATGCCGCCGCCGCCGCCGCTCCCCTCGTTGTCGGCGTGTTCGGAAAACCACGCCCGCTCGAGAAATTCTACCTGTCCAAACCGCCACGCTTTCCCAGGCATCTCTCGAGCCGCGGGTGATTGACACGGCCGACGGCAATGTCCTCAAGGTGGTGAAAGACATCAAGAGCGCAAAGCTGATGCGCACACGCCTCGACCTCGTCTTCGTCGACCAGGGCGTGCATGGCGCTAGGGTGATCGATCCGGCGACCGGGCGGGTGCTCACCGTCGGTGGAGAGGCATCCATAGAATATCCCAAAGCCGACTGTAATGGAATCCCGTACGATTTCTTGCACGACGAGTTTTGCCACTCCAGCTTCGGCCGCGCCACTCCGTCCGGTGCGTACAAGGTCGTCCGTCTCCGAAACGCCGTCACGGCGCTTGACGATTGCCAGATCTGCCAGGTTGCCACAGTAGAGGCCGCGGCCATGGCCACAGGCGCCACCGCAGAACCCACGACGTGGAGGCACAGACCGGAGCCCCATATCCTTACCTGTTGGTGCTCCAGTTGCACGGCCACCGTCAACGGCGTCCTCCACTTCATGGATCGCGGCGTTCATGCCCATGGTACACTTCTGGCGAATCCTGGCTGGAACCACATAGCCTGTTTCGACCTTGAAAGCGAGGAGTGGAAGGCGATGATCGACGGGCCGCCAACCGGGTGCCCGAGGGAGGATGAAAATTGGGAGATGACACTAGCAGAGCTCAAAAATACTTTGAGCGTTACTCAGACCGTATGGTCACCTTGCTATCTAGGTGACCTATACACTAACATATGGCTTCTAGTTGATCCTGAGAAGAGCACATGGAAAAGAGAGTGCACGATACAAATGACTAAAAATTGGTGCTTTTTCAAAGTACTGGAGATCTTCGTTGACGGAAGAATACTTATGTTGAACGCGTTCAAAAAAAAAGAGGAAGATCTATATGATGCTCGGTGCATCCTACAACTTTATCACCCAAGCACAGGATCTCTAACAGACTTAGTGAAGATGCCTGACGATTTTAGGGGCTCAATGACACTTTATACCGGAAGCCTATTGTCTTGACAATACTTTTGGACAACTAGGCTCGAGAACGACAGATTGACGATTCATATTCGATCGGGGCACGTGAGGAGTAACTCCGTGCATTCGGCCTATTCAGTTTACATGGTTTGGTTTATATGGTGTTAATACTTCGGTAAAAAATATGGTATGAAATTAAAGATACAGTTTGCATTTGGTATGTATCAAATTATTTTGGTATATTTTCGGTATTATATACCTCTATAAAGGATGCTAGAGTACCCACCCCTGGGACGAAATCCCTGTTTTGACCCTTTGGGAAAACTTAGGCCTCCTTTGGTTTAGAGGAATTTCATAGGAATTCTAGAGGATAGGATTCTTATAGCATTTTTTTTTCCTTTAGAGCCCTTTGGTTCATAGGAATGGATTCCTATTCCTACATAGGATTGGTTCCTATCCTCCACATTTCACAGGAAAATAAAAAAGAGCCTAGACTCAATGAAAAAATTCCTTTGATGTCAACCAAATGACATCTTGTTTACTATTCCTACTCATAGGATTTGAGATACATGTCATCTTGTTAGACTATGTATAGCTCTGATACCATGTAAGACAATAAGTTTTGGGGAACCAGCACAACCCTCTAGGGGTGGCTTATCTCATTATAGCATAAGAGATATCTGGTCTCGTGATCGTCAAGTACTGAAGTCCAACAACAATGCTCCTGTACTCTGTGGCATCCGCAGGAGACAAAAGTTCACCATCATCATCGTCGTCTTCTGGTGGGCACGTCGATCGCCCTATGTTGCATGGCATCGATTCGCGTGCCCATGCATGGTCACCCGACGAGCCCGTCGCGCCGAGCATCTCCACTGCTCGGTCCGTTTCGCCAGCGGCCGCCAAGTCGCCCGCGGCTCGGCCCGTCACGCCGTCTTCGCCTGCGGCTCGGCCCGTCACGCCGTCTTCGCCCGCGGCTCGGGTCCTCACGTCGCCTTCATCAGCGGATCGGCCCGCGACACCGGCCGCGCCACGGCCCACTATGCCGAGCTCGCCATCGGCCCGGTCTGTGATGCCGGAGTCGCCAGCTGCTTCGTCTGCTCTGCCGGTTTCGCCGGTGGGTCGGCCTTCTTCGCCAACCGAGTTCGAGGCTACCGTGACTGGCTCCTCATCACCGGCTGACTCGTCAACGTCGCCGTCCTCCAGCCCGTTGCAGGCTGCTCCGTCGACCTCGGTGGTTCCTGTGTCCCGGCCACATACACGCAGTCGCAGTGGCATTTTCAAACCTAAGGAACGTAAGGATGGTACGGTTGCTTGGTTGGCTGCTTGTTTGGCTGCTGCTGTTGCAGATCCATCTTCTGAGCCTCGCTCATATCAGGCTGCCCTGCGCATTCCACATTGACGAGAGGCTATGGAGCAGGAGTTTCATGCTCTTCTTCGTAACAAGACATGGACTCTCGTTCCTCCACCACCACGGGTAAATGTTATTGACTCAAAATGGGTATTCAAAGTGAAGAAGCATTCGGATGGATCTATTGAGCATTACAAAGCGCGACTTGTTGCTCGCGGTTTTCGGCAGCGTCATGGTCTTGACTATGAGGACACCTTCAGTCCTGTCGTCAAGCCTACCACTATTCGGCTTCTTCTCTCCATTGCTGTTTCTCGTGGTTGGTCACTTCGTCAACTTGATGTGCAGAATGCTTTTCTACATGGATTTTTGGAGGAAGAGGTTTATATGAAACAGCCGCCTGGTTTCTCTGATCCTGATCGTCCTGACTATATCTGTCGTCTTTCCAAAGCACTATATGGTTTGAAGCAAGCTCCTCGTGTCTGGCATGCCCGCCTTGCCTCTGCCCTTCGTGCTCATGGGTTTGTGCCGTCTACTGCTGACACTTCGTTATTTCTTCTACAGAAGCCAGAAGTCACTATGTATCTTTTGGTATATGTCGATGATATTATCCTTGTCAGCTCTTCTCAGTATGCTGCTGATGCTCTTGTCTGCTCTCTTGGTGCTGATTTTGCGGTCAAAGATCTTGGGAAGCTTCACTACTTTCTTGGAGTTGAGGTCACTTCTCGTGCTACTGGTCTTGTCCTTACGCAGAAGAAGTACTCCTTGGAGTTATTACAGAGAGCTGGCATGCTGAAGTGCAAACCGACCACCACACCCATGTCGTCTACCGATAAGATAACAGCTGTTGATGGTGAGCTTTTGTCTCCTGCGGATGCCACAGAGTACAGGAGCATTGTTGGTGGACTTCAGTACTTGACGATCACGAGACCAGATATCTCTTATGATGTTAACAGGGTTTGTCAGTATCTTCAGGCTCCCAGAGATACTCATTGGGCTGCTGTTAAACGCATTCTTCGTTATGTTCAGTTCACCCTGACATTTGGTATGCATATTCGGCCGACTTCCTCTCGGGTCCTTTCGGCCTTCTCTGATGCAGATTGGGCTGGTAGCCCAGATGACAGGCGATCCACGGGGGGTTATGCAGTATTCTTTGGCTCTAATTTGATCGCCTGGAGTGCTCGGAAACAGGCTACTGTGTCACGTAGCAGTACTGAAGCTGAGTACAAGGCTGTGGCTAATGCTACTGCAGAGATTATTTTGGTGCAGTCTTTGCTTCAGGAGTTGGGTTTGTCTCAACCACAGCCTCCTATTCTTTGGTGTGATAACATCGGTGCTACATACCTTTCTGCAAATCCAGTATTTCATGCCCGAATGAAACACATTGAAGTTGACTATCACTTTGTACGGGAACGTGTATCACAGAAGCAACTCCAGATCAAGTTTATCTCATCTAAGGATCAACTTGCAGACATCTTCACTAAGCCTTTACCGCTGCCACAGTTTGAGGCTTGTAGGCGCAATCTTACCCTTCTCAGTTCTTTAGAAAGTGGCTAAGATTGAGTGAGGGTGTTAGACTATGTATAGCTTCTGTACCTATGTACGTATATGGTACATATTGTAACACAACCATTATATATAATGAGATAAGCCACCCCTAGAGGGTTGTGCTGGTTCCCCAAAACTTATTGTCTTACACATCTCATTTCCTACAAGATTCATATTCCTATGATAATCATATCCTATGAACCAAAAGAGGCCTAACACAATTTGACTCTCTTCAGAATTTTTAGCATGGTCTTACCTTTTTGATAAACGACCAACCTTCTGGCGACTCTTCTCCACATACAAGCGACGAATTTATCGATGTTTTCCAAGGTGAAAGGCTATGGGTTGTGGCGTTTCCCAAGATGAAATGTCATGGGTTGTGGCGTTTCTTAGTGGAGTAGCAACGCCGGGCAGGTTAAAGTTGCAATAAAGAGGTCAGATCACGCTAAAATTTCCAGCCGGCCAGCAGCGGCGGAGGAAAGACAGCTCGGCAATGAGGAGGCGGCATCGCTTGCACGTCGTGGCGCAGCGGAAGAGGGCTGCCACATCCATCACGCGCACCAGGATCTCCACCACCACGTCGTCCGACAGCGTCTCCATCGATTCGATCGTCCTCCACTAGGGCTGGCGCGCGGCGGACTTGCGAGCGATCGTGCATTTCTTTCCAACCGCTGATTGGGTCTTGATTGGAAAATTGTATAGACCTTTTCCAGAGATTTTTCCTTCCCGTATTCTTTTCCATGAGCTATCGTCGTACAACAATTTTCTCGAGACTTTTTTTTGCGGGTGAATAGAGAGATGGACCTAGGGCGAACATCACAAGATGGCACCCCAAAGGAGACAAATATGAAGACAGAAGAGAGGATGCCACACTAGATCTTTTCTTAGGGTTTGAGATTTTTCTTCAGGGATTTGTGAGAGTTGTGACCCAGCAACAAAAAACGAAATTTGGGGTAAGTAAATGGTGGAGCAAGTGCAAGATGAAAATGCTTCAACTGAAATCTACGAAATAATCTAATTCTACCTGATCCCATTCTTGTTTCAGTTTAGATGTTCTCTGAACTGCCTTCTCTGTTCGATCGGGTTTATTAGGCTCACTCGTATTAGTGTCAAACTTTGACCATAATTTTAAGTAGTAAAGTATAAACTATATGTAACAAAAATTATAATCTGAGAATCTTCTTTCAAATACAAATCTAAAGGTAAACATATTGTAGCATATATCTCGTATAAATGTACACAAATTACTCTGCATATGGCAATATCATCTTGTTGATCCAACGAAGAAGCCATCCCTGTGTCCGCAATCTTATGTAGTTTCTCTTTGCATCTCTGGATGTTCAAGCTTCGTCCCCAGCGTTATTTCTCTTTGCATCTCTAGATGTTTGCTTTGTGGGCTGCGCCCTCCTGTTTGCTGCCAATGTAATAAGTAGAACTTCTTTAGATTCCTGGTAGTACTTTGAATATTGTTGTGGCGTTGTTGGGATGTTGTTGGTGGCTGATGGTTTCGTTAATGAAATTGGAGGGGAGAGCCCTCTTTTGCTCATAAAAAAACATGTGCTAGCAAGGGAAGGGGTATCTAGTGATTTTTGTATGGTTTGGTTACACCATCCACCTGATTGTATTCTGCACATTGTTTCGGCAGAGATTCCTGCGTTTTGTGAATAATAGGAGATGGATGAACTTCAAAAAAGAAACAGCAGATGGCCGACTAAGTAAGCTATTGGCCCGTTCTACACTTTGTTCCGCCCTCGGACACGTTATACATTCAAACTCTCACCTTCTCTATTTTATTTATCTGCGGTTATTTTCGTTTAATTTACCGGCACATACTGATCCCACCACTCACAGTCAGATCCATATTTCAGGTATTAAATATGATAGTCGCATACATAAATTCCAGAAAAGAATTTTGGATTTTAATAAAGTGCTTACTTGGCGCGTCCGTGCGTTCTAGTCAAATAGCACAGTTTTATCTTGATCTCTACTTATAGCGAAGAATGTAAAGAACAGTAGTGCTACATGTGCAAATGAAATGCCACTTATGATCAAAATTAGCTGCAATTTTTCCTTCTTAGATAATGGAGCTTCCCATAATGCAAAACACAATTCAGCACTCCTTACTATTTTCTCAACAGAATATCAAAGGTCCAGCTAGCACACCAAGTCTGAACAGGAGAGGATGAAAGTTAAAACTAACAATAAAATGCACAGGCCGCACTCTGCACCACAAGCACAAAGTTGTGTGTGGCAGCAGTTAATCCTCTTAATCTGATGAAGCGGGGCAAGCCTTGCAACATTTGTTCCTTGCCTTGACGCTGCACAATGATCAATAATGAACTTGCAAGTTCATGAAATCTTGCACGCAGGCAGAACTTAGGTTCATGTAGATCTTACCAGGCCCAACTCATGGAAATTGACCCAAAGACAAGTGACACAACTATTTATCCCAAAAAGGGCCAGCAATTTTTGTATAGAACTCCTCCCAGTTTAGCTCGCTCGATCCTAGTGTTTGCCAAGTTGCGCGTGAAGAATTCTGGCCAATCCATCTCAAAAGGGATAGCCATCACGAGAATGCCGCGAAACCAGTTGGTGACAGCCTCCATTGCCCCTGTTTGGAGATCTACAATGTACACGTCTTCTTGATTGTCCTTGACGAGCAGTATGCCGCTCGTCTGACCCACACAAACGCACTGCACCTGGTCGATCTTGCCCCGCTCGGGTCGTTGTAACTCGATCATCTTGGTGCGATGCCAGCGCTCTGTGTTGCTGCAGTCTCCAATGATGGGGTCACTCCGGCGTGTCCAGATCTCCAGCATGATGCATTTCCCGTCCAAGCGAAGCAAGCATGGCGTCCCGTCGTTGGTGACTCCAAGCAGTGGCTGAGTTTGGTCCGGTGTGACTGGGAGCCTTGTCAAGGACATCTCTGTGGTCCTAGCACACACACTGAGTACGTACAAGTTGGACGTATTCTTGAAGAGCCAATGCGCAATGCCGCCGTGGCACACGACAGCGGTGGTCTGCTGAGACACGACACGCGTGTCGTCGTCCTCCAAAGAGTCATAGCACCCCCTAGGCGTGCTCCAGCTCGAGCTCGACCCCGTGGAAGTGAACACATGGAGGTTGTGCCGTGGCTCATCTCGGTCGCCGCCGATGATAAGCACTTTGAAGAAGGACGCCGCCACCGCCCCTCGCGTTTCGTCCGGGCAACAATCGGCACGGGTTAGAAGGGCGCATCCTTCTATTCGGAAAGGTCTGTCGCTCTTCAACTCAGGCAGGTCACGGCCTTTGCCGGCGATTGGATCGTACAATGCCAGGTTCATGGTCTTCTCGTGCCCATTGGTGGGTTCGTTTAGTGGGACGAAGCACAGAACAAGAAGGCCACAGCGCGAGGTGAGCACCGCTGCCTGGCTGTCAGGAGGACAAGGGCAGGTGAGGAAGCTGTAGCGTTCTCCGAGGGAGCACCATGGCACTGGGGTGAAGGGCGGCATGGGCGCAGCCGTAGAGTCCCCTTCTGTTGGTTCTTCACGGGGCTGTTGCACGGTGAAGAGGCCGAGCAGGGAGGACAGGTGGCTCACGCCCTCCGGCCAGCGGCGGCGGAGGAAAGACGGCTCGGCGATGAGGATGCGGCATCGCTTGCACGTCGCGGCGCAGCGGAAGAGGTCTGCCACATCCGGCACGCGCACCAGGATCTCCACCACCACGTCGTCCGGCAGCGTCTCCATCGATCCTTCTCCACTAGGGCCGGCGCGCGGTGTACTTGCGAGCGATTGACGTGCGATCGTGCGTTTCTTCTCCATTGGGTCTTGATCTTTCCAGAGATTTGATCCTTCCCGTATTCTTTTGCATGAGCTAATCCCGGACTTCTGGTACAACTCTTTTTTTTTGGCATCATTCTGGTACAACTCTTTTTTTTTGACATCATTCTGGTACAACTCTTTTCCTTGAGAAGACTACCCTCCAGCATGACGTGCGTGATACCCTGGTCTATAATATATATTTGGATTAAGATATTTGTTTCCCCGTTGAGTTTGGTTGTTCAGATGTGCGTGGATTAACAACATAGTGGTTTTCTCTTTCAGTGAATTTTACTAAAATTTCGAAAACTTCAGTCATTTAATTAGGTACTAAAATAAAATAATTGCCTAACTTCCAGCCAAACTATTCCGGCAATTACAATAGCACATGCAAATTCAAATACTTCTCAAATTATTTTTAAAATTTTCAGATCTCAATCAAATTCTGCTGGAACTTTTGGCCGAAATTAATGAAAGCCAAAATCACAGAAATTCAATGAAATCTAGTGATTTCGCCTGTGGATTGAATAGTTTTGAAACTGAAATGCAAAACCATGGCTAGAACTGGCTCATCGCATTTAGGTGACGGCTCATTCTCGCATGTCATATCAATTAGCTGGATGAACTTCTATGAATGATGGAAGCATTCGGTTAGTCCATACAAAGGGAAAACAATCACTAGTTGGTGGACTTACAGCGTATAATGCAGTGCATGGCTCAAGGTGAATAGAGATAGACCTGCGGGGTCAACATCACAGGATGGCACCTCAAAAGAGACAAATGCGAAGAGAGAAGAGAGGATGTCGCGCTCGATCTTTTCTTAGAGTTTGAGATTTTTTTTAGGCTGTGTTCGGTTGAGAGGGATTCAAAGGGGGTTTGGCAGGGATTGAAGTGGATTTAATCCCTTGCAAGTCAAAACCTCCCCAAATCCCCTCCAATCCTCTTGTGGAGGGGTGTAACCAAACAAGGCCTTAGGGATTTGTGAGTTGTGACCTAGAAAAAAGGGGGAAATTTGAGTAAGTAAATGGTGGAGCGAGTGCGAGATGAAAACGCTTCAACTGAAATCTGCGACACAATTTAAGTCTACCTTACCCCATTCTTGTTTCATGTTAGATGTTCTCTGAGCTACTTCATGCACACTCTGCTGCTGCGTGTGTTACTGCGTGTATTTTCATCTTAAGAAGCTTGACACACTTCATCATACAAAATTCTGATCTAGGCTAAAAAACGTTTTATATTTGAGATAGAGGGAGTTGTTTATTACTTTTAGTCCAGTGATCTTCATTTGCATCGATCTTATATCCATTTCTTTTGTAGCGTCTTTCGCTGCTTTGGGAGGCCATCACTTGAGGATTGCCCATCTCTCTTCTTTTCTGTTCTTCGTTTCCTTGGTCTTTTCCTCTTTTGATCCAGTTTGAGTTTTTGTGTGCTTTGGCTGAATCCTGTGTGGTTCAGCGCATTGTTATGTAGGAGTACTGTACTTTGGGGCTTTTGGTCCCTGCCGCTTCCCCCTTTTATGAATTGGCAGTGCTCTTGCCGTTGCCTGTAAAAAAAAACTTTTGTAGCTTTGTACTGGTTCAACCTATTCATGACTTCCATCGTATCATAGGGAAAAGGAAGGACACCATTTTGTTTCGCTGGCAACTAACTTTAATCGGAGAGTGGATTTTTTTTAGTTGAGGTGTAACTACATCCCAACTCATTTACAACCTTTCATGTTTCACAATCTTGCCCTCGTGTATCAAATGGGATCACCATGGTCCTCTGTTTCACTGAGCTTTGTTTATCAAGAAGTATTGACGAACTAAGAAGCGAGATAGTGCAATAGATGCAAACATGTCAATTTTAATCACAATAAAATGTAAAGTTTTCTTTTTAGATAGTAATTGATATTCACATAATACAGACGAAACCATTCATTACTATTTGTTGAGCTAGCACACCATGTCTAAATTTAGAACATGTCAAAACGGGCAGCTTGAAAGAACCCAGAGAGGACATTCAGCACCCCAAGCACAAATTAAGTTGCATACTGCAATTTCATCCTCTTGATCTGACGAAGAAGCCGTAGCCCGTAGCCAGTGTCCATGATCTTAATTATTTTGCATGTCCATCAAGTTTGCCACACTTCAGCGTTCAAAACAAAAAACATCCACCACACACAAAACTTTACACTTTTGTAGCTCTTACGAGGCACATGCAGTACAACTCATATATTAACCCAAAAGTAACTGGCCGAACAATTCCTCCCCAAAAGAGTCCAATGTAGCTCCTCCAAATTTGGTCCTCTCAATGCTACCGCCCGCCAAGCGAGACATGAAGAAGGCCAGCCAGTCGATCTCAAACGGGATAGCTCTGACAACAACACTGCAAAACGAGCTTTGGACAATCTCCATTGCCCCGGTTTGGAGTTCAAGAATGTGCGTGCAACCTTGGTTGTCCTTGAGGAGCAATGCACCGCCCATCTAACCCAGGCAGATGCATTGTGCCGGGACGACCCAACCTTGTTGGGGTCGGTTTAGCTCAATCGTCTTAGTGTGGAGCCGGTCCGCAGTGCCATCTCCACTCATGTTGTCACCTTGACGTGTCCAGATCTCTAGCGAGAGGAATTTATAATGTACGGAAAGCAACAACAACTTTCCGTCACTATTGACACTAAGCAGTGATGTACTAGAACATTTGCAACCGGTGTTGCTCAGTGTGACCGGGAGCTTTGTAAGAGAGATGTGGGCGGTCTCAAGGCTTACTTCTAGTGCGTAGTCTTTTGAGATGCTCTTGAATAGCCAGTGTGCCGTGCCTTGGCACACGACAGCGTTGGCTTGTATTGGCGCCGCATATACTCGATGCTCCCAAGGGTCATAGAACTTTACGGGCGTGCTCCACCTTGAATCGGAGGACGTGAAGATGCATAGCTTGTACCCTGGCAGATCACCAACTTGGAAGATACCAATGATTAGCACCTTGAAGAAGGCTGGGTAGGTTGACGACGTCGGAGCCGGGCATCGCCGTTCTTTCGGGCAACAATCCGCATCTGTTATAATGGCACATCAGATGATTCTGAGGTGCCCATTGGTGTCTAGCAGTGGTAGCACACGACTTGTGATGGCGAGTGGGTCCAACAGGGCCAAACTGTTAAATCTACAGGACGCGTTGATTAGTTCGTCGCGTGGGACGAGTCGCACGAGGAGAAGACCGTGGCGCGAGTCGAGCAGTGCCGTCCGGATGGCCTGATCGTCAGGGAAGTCGGAGTTGGGGCGGCGAGGGGGGGAGCGGCCCCGAGATGGAGACGGGTATGAGGGCCGCCCGTACTGTCCTGGCGAGGCCTCACCAGGATCGTGCCTGCAGCGTCCCCAGCGTGGCCTCACTAGGACTGTGCCAGAGACGGAGCCGACGGTCGCCGATGGAAGTGCGAAGAAGGTTGTCGAGTGTGGGTGAGGGGTCTTTTTGTTTTTTTTCCATTGCTCGGATAGGACATCGACCAACCTCAAGCCAGGGAGATCACAACGACCCGCAACGTGTCGGCGAGAGATCGCAAGGACATCGGGTGTAGGGGAGATCGCTCGAGAAGGAGGATGGCAGGGAAAATCAACTTATGCCAAAAATATCATGCGACTTACAAGTAGTCGGTCCCCTATATTGTACCCAACCTAATACCCGTGATTAGCACCTTGAAGAAGACAATGGAGTTTGCAGTTCTTCGAGCAATAGTCCTGTGTTGGCTAGAGTGGCACGTCCAATTGGTCTAGAAGGCCCTTTAGATTCTACCAGTGGTAGCATACAGGTTGTGCCGACGAGCGGGTCGCACATGGGCAACCTGGTGATGTCCTATGGAATGAGGCGCACAAGAAGAAGATCGGACTACGAGCCGAGTGGAGTTGCCTGGAAGGCCCAAAGAGCTGCTTGATCTGCCTGACACATAGAGCGCTTCAGACTTTTATATATCTAAGAAAAAAAATTGATCTACCTTACACACAGATCTTAAGACTTGCTTCCTCTGTAAGTGATCTAAACGATTTTTTTGAGGAGAATCTAAATGGTCTTATATTACTCCCTCTGTCTTATAATATAAAAACGTTTTTCAATCAAGCTAAAAGAAAACTGAATGAATAAGGCCGTCCAGTCCGGATAGCCTCGACGACAACACAGTGAAACCAACTCGTGACCCAATTTTGAGATCAACAAAGTGCACACAAGCTAGTTAGGTTGTCCAATCCGCGTGTACAAGCCGAATTTTTTGGACGCGAGCATGATCCTGCAACCAAGATCGTCTGGGAGTGCTGGGTTCCATTGCGGTGTAGATTGTTCGCTTGGCTAGCATATAAGAACAGGTGCTGGACTTGAGGGCGTTTGGCCAAATGTGGACTTCCGCACCAGGACGAGTGCCCGCTTTGCCGTCAGATGCGGAAACAATCGATCACTTGATGGTGTTCTGCGTTTTCGCGTGCTTGGTTTGGCACCCTGTGTTCATTGCTTGGGGAGGACAAGAGTGAATGCCCTTGTCGGAGGACAGATTACTGCCTTGGTGCGCTTCATTGCAGCCTCGAATGCACGGATACTTCAGCCGACCAGCGAATCCGTATCGGATACCGTATCCAACACCGATACTCCTCCGATACGCCCCCGATACGTATCGCTGGAGTATCCAAGAATAAATGATTTAAAACAATTACGATACTCTAAGGATACTTTACCAGTACGTTTTGGATACTTTTCCAGCCCAGGTAAGAGCCCGCTCGGCCCAGTTAAGAAGCAACCAGCAACCCTAGTGCCCCAATGCCCCCATCCTTTCCCTCACAGCGCCTTTCCTCCCTCCCATGCTCACACCAGGCGGCGGCTGTGTCGCCAGCAGCTGCTCACCCAGGTCCCAGGGCCAGCAGCAGTGGCGGCTAGCCGGCGATCAGCTCCTCCTCCTACTCACCAACGTCCCCTCTCACGCAATAGCCATGTATGGACACTTCTCTTCTCCATTTCCCCTACCCAGCCAAGCTCATCTCCTCTTCTTTCTTCTCTGATCTCTGAAGATCTATCATTCTCATCTCCTCCGGATGGCTTTGAGTACCTACAACGTATCCGTATTGGCATTTTTTGAAAATAATGAATTTATGTATCCGTATTGGCCCGATACTGATACCCGTATCCGTATCGGTGCATTCGAGATTGCAGCCATAGGCGGTGGTCGGGAAGGATTTGCAAACCGTCGTTGCCCTCTTTTGCTGGGAAATTTGGAAACACCAAAACACAATAGCCTTCGTCAACGCTTCTCCATCTGTCTCGGCACTTCTGCGTAGGATCTACGACAAGGGACGGACTTGGCAACTTGCGGGCCTGCTACATGGAGACATGTCATCTTTCTTCCAAAATCTGTATAGGCAGACATCTTGAGACTTGAGAGTAGTTGCATGTAACAAAGGCCGTAGGCCACCATTGTAGACTTCTGGATGGGACTCTTTCCCTTTCTTCTATTCTATGATACACATGATTGTGGGTATTCTAGAAAAAGATATTTTTTGTCGGTGGCCACAACTTATTAATATATAACATAGTTTTGGACAGCTGAGCGGGGTAATAATCAATATAGAACTTTTCAAAATTTTAAATTTTCTAACAATCTTGACGACTTTATTAATTTTGTCTTTTATACATGCGTCCAAGTGGTTCCCAATATGTGCCTCAACGGCTCAACCACTATCCTTATATAGAACCAACGTCCAATTATTCTTCTTTATTATGGTGGCTAGCCTACTTGAAGTAGGTTGGCATACATAGATACAGTACATACATACATACATAGGCCCTGCTTTGATTCTCCACTGTGAAACAACATATGGATAAAGATATGTACGTACGTAGAGTTTTCTTTTCTTAAGATGGCTGTACACAAGAAAACAGAAAATACTTTGAGCGAGGAGTGGAAGGCGATGATCGACGGGCCGCCAACCGGGTGCCCGAGGGAGGATGAAAATTGGGAGATGACACTAGCAGAGCTCAAAAATACTTTGAGCGTTACTCAGACCGTATGGTCACCTTGCTATCTAGGTGACCTATACACTAACATATGGCTTCTAGTTGATCCTGAGAAGAGCACATGGAAAAGAGAGTGTACGATACAAATGACTAAAAATTGGCGCTTTTTTAAAGTACTGGAGATCTTCGTTGACGGAAGGATACTTATGTTGAACGCGTTCAAGAAAGAAGAGGAAGATCTATATGATTCTCGGTGCATCCTACAACTTTATCACCCAAGCACAGGATCTCTAACAGACTTAGTGAAGATGCCTGACGATTTTAGGGGCTCAATGACACTTTATACTGGAAGCATATTGTCATCAGCACTTTTGGAAAACTAGGCTCGAGAACGACAGACTGACACTTCATATTCGATCAGGGCACATGAGGAGTAACTCTATGCATCCGGTCTATTCAGTTTATTACATGGTTCGGTTTATACGATATTAATACTTCAGTAATTATGGTATAAAATTAAGATACAGTTTGGATTTGGTATGTACCAAATTATTTTGGTATGTTTTTAATATTATATACTCTTATTATAAAGAATGTTGGAGGACCCGCCACATGAGGGACAAAATCGCTGTTTTGAACCCTTGGGAAAACTTTAACACGATTAGACTTTTTTTTAGAATTTTTAGCACGAACTTACCCTTTTGATAAACAACCAATCTTCTAGTGTAAACGATGAATTTGTCGATGTTTTCCAAGGTGAAATGCCATGAGTTGTGGCGTTTTCCAAGGTGAAACATCATGGGCTGTGGCGTTTCCCAAGATTAAACATTATGGGTTGTGACATTTCTTAGTGCAGTAGCAACGACGAGCAGTTTGACATTCCAGAAAAGAGGTCAGATCATGCTAAAATTTTCAGCGAGGTTTATTTTATGCTAAAGTTATTCAAAAAGGCCAAAACTCTGATTTTGTCCTCTCATGGTAGCATCCGCAAGCGACATTGGCCTCCGTGCCGTCCGTTTCGTGTTGGCTCTGTGTGCCTCCCTCGGGCTCCTGCCGTCCGTTCTGTCTAGTCGGCGCACACCAGGATAGATGGCCTCAGGGTCCATGATGGGTGAACCGCGGGCGCGGCTAGGGCCATCGTCATGTGGTCTTTTCAGTCGTGCCTGCGTGCGCCATCTCGCATGCTGCCACACGCACGATGGAATGTCGGGGCCACCTGCAAGCATCCACCATTGAGCTCGGGTGAATAGTAAAATCATAATTAAAAAATCAAAAAATTCATTTTTTTACAAAGGATGACAAATGTTTCAACTGCGTGCAAAGTTTCATCATGGAATCACATTCCTGGAAGGTGTGGCAAAAGAAACAAAATCGATACTCTAAAAATGCTACTTTCGAAAGCATTTTGGAGCATTGGTTTTTTTTTTTTGCCACGACTTTCATGAAGTGATTTCATGATGAAATCTTGAAAGCTTTTAGAACATTTGTTAAAGTTTGCATTAAAAAATCAGTTTTTAAAAGTTTTTTCAATGTTTTTTGATTTACTGTTTATCCCGAGCTTGTTTGAGCTCGGGCGTAGAGGAGGACTTTCAGAAGAAAGGGTCCTTTTGGTTTTTGGCCTTTTGTAGCCTACTTAACTTTGAAGATTCTCGAGGATGCAGGCATAACGAGAGAAGCTGATTAGAGCATGTATGGTGGTGATATACCGTCTTATCAACTCGTCGCGTTATTAAGAGACGACAACAAAAAATAATGTACAATGAATTACTTCTTAGTCTTAGTCTTATCTCTCACAAGTAGATAATCCTAAATATATGGCGAGACATATTGTTACTAAAAAATCACCCCTTAACTAAGAGAAGACAAACTTATTTTATGATTTCTTTGTCCTCCAAGCTGCAACTCAATATTTCTTCTACATGACAATCCTAAAATAGCATCACTGTACACGGGCCCAACAAACGAGGAAAGTAACATGTACATGCTGCAGGTATAAGAGGACGACACGTACGTGTATATGTTGACACGGAGGAGACCTGCACATACTGGACTCTGCTGGAGTCAAGTCAAGCTGGATCGTACACGCTTAATTCCACAATTTCATATAGTTAAGGGCATGTTTGGTTTCAAATAAATCACCAACTTATAAATCGAAAAGTGAAAAAATGATTTATTTTGCCAAACAGACTCAACTTATAAGTCACCTCAACTTATAAGTTATAAGTTGCTCCACCCCAACTTAAAACTTATAAGTCACCCTCTTTTGCATGTGTCTCATCATCTTTGCATAAAAAACAAGATGAGAAGGTGTGGTTAGGTGAATTATAAATCAGATGACAACCAAATAGGCGTATCTTATAAATCATTGATTTTAAGTCACCTGACTTATAAGTCAAGTAACTTATTAGAACGAAACATGCCCTAAGAAGCGTCACCCATGAAAGCAAGAAGAGGACTTGGACTGGAGTGAAGCAGCTTTTCATCATACTCGTATTAATTTCCCATCACATGTTCGTATGGTTAGGGCCACGCGATGATTTAATTCCACAGTAGTGCAAAGAATGAAATATGAGTGCGGGAAAGCAACGGGCGGAGACTCGAGACTCCGAGTCAAGCAACCATACCGTGGACTTCAAGTCATGCAAGTTTTCTTTTAGACTATCCATAATGAGAGTAACATAAGGGATAATATCACACTTATCTAGACAAAATAGATGAGGTGACATGTAATTAATAAAAAAAGAGTCATGTGATAACATGGCTAGTTACTGTAACATCACACATATTAAGAAAAAATGAGTCTATAACCTAATAAATGAAGTGATACATGACACAACACATATGTTACAAGAGTAATAATATATGCATGTTACTATTCTAAGTTACTCCCCACTATGACTAGTCTTAGATGTGTTGACACATTTTAATAGTTAGTACATCATAACGCAGGCAGTCAGAATTAACAAAGCATTTAATCTCGTTGTAAACAATTAGGCATGCATGGATGTACTCCCTCTCTCTCAGCATGGTTAATAGTAGAGCCACCTGTTGGTTGTATTAAGTAGACATGCCATTACAAAGGCCAACTCATAGAATAGTTAGCTACACACATTAATACCCGCAGAAAAAAAAACTACACACATCAATATTTTGTCACTTCTTATAGCGGTACAACAACATATTATAGGAAGAAAAAGATGTAAGCTACAAGAAGTTTACATGACTGGTAGAAAGATCAACATCGAGTCTGAAAACATTGCCAGGGTATAGAGTGACTCCATTAACGGACTGCTTCCGTTTAAGGAGCATTACCCTCAACTCTTTGACATTTGCAATATTCCTGAATGTACTATCAAACAAGTGTTGAATGTGGATAGTGCTTCCTTTCTTAGAAGAAGGCTCACTCCCGTGCTGTCTGAGCAATGGGGGGTTGTTTTGGATACGGTTAATAAACTTTCTTTAACTGACAAAGAGGATCGTGTGGTTTGGAGCTTGAATCAGAATGGTAAATTTAGTGCCAAATCTGTTTATAAGTTGCTGGAGAAAACCCTCAGTGGGTGCCATTATAAATGGATTTGGAAGGCCAAAATTTCACTCAAAATTAAAAAATTTATGTGGCAACTTTCGCAAGATGCAGTGCTGACTAGACAGGTGATGCGTCACAGGAATTGGCCTGGGAACCCTGTTTGTTCATTCTGTAACGAAATTGAGACTTCCCAGCACTTGTTCTTTACTTGTTCGGTCGCTAGGGTGGTGTGGCGATCTATTGGGGTGGCTATTGGTACCGATAAGTGTCCCGATAACTATTGGCAATTCTTTGCTTGGTGCTATTCCTTTCTTCCAGGAGGGGATAAGTTTTATACTATTGGTCTTGCTGCCACCTGCTGGGCGATCTGGCTTGCTCGCAATAAGGCTACCTTTGAGAAAAAGCAAATTAAGTCTCCCTTTTAAATTGTGTTCTCTATATGCTCCTTTCTTTTGTATTGGACAGGACTGCGGAAGGGTGATGACGCTGACAAGCTTCGCTCAGGTGCCGAGATGACCAGGGCCAGCACGATGCAGCTGATGAGACTTTGCGGGACCACTGCCCAGCCAATTGGAGGAGCGTGAAGATCGTGGTGGAGGTACACTGCGTTGAGGACAGGACGAAATGAAGTGTTCTGCTGGGAGGGCCATCTTCCTCATAGTAGTTTCCCCTCTTTTGATTTGATGATACTTTTGGTGTGTTGGCATGTAACCCTCTCTGGGTGTCGTGGGACTTAGTTATCTGATAACTGTAGGTGTTACCAGGTTTTCGCCCCACAGCGTTCGGGTCGACGGCGACCCGAGTGGCAGTGGGTTTCCTGGTAATGCTTGAACTCGCCTTACCTCTTTCCCTCTCCCTGTCTCTGTATTCGGAACTGGTTGTATTTCCGTTGTTTGCAATGGAAAGGGGTAACGCCCGGTTCAAAAAAAAAGTAGATCCAGGGGAATATAGTGACAGATCGAATTCACCGGAAGTAGGCAGGGTGCTCGTCCTCGTCATCGCAAGCTGTAAGAGCTTTGCAGATGTCATCCATGGTCGGCCGTTTGCTCCTTTCCTGCATGCACGCCAATGAGAGCTTCACCATTTCCATGGCTTGCCAAGGGTTGAATTGCCCATCCAACCTACTATCCAGCAATGACATGACCTCCCCAGTCGCCACCACCCTCTTCAGCGCCTGCATGATTTGGCACATCTCCAATCGATCCCCGTTGGTCGTTTGGTCAGATATCCTGCTCCCGATCAGGATCTCCAGAAGCACGATGCCAGAAGATAACAAGCAGCCCAAAAAGCTCCGCTCTCGCTCCTCTGCGCCGCAGGCCACTCCGGCCGCGGCGGCCACAAATCCCGGCCTTAATGGCCGCCGCCCCGTCCCGTCCCGCCTCGGCTGCTCCTCCACGCGGGCGCTCCCCCCAACCCTGCGGTTCCTCGTCGTCGCGCGGTCCGTCCGGGGCCCCGCCCTCGCCATCATCTCCAGCTACCACCGTCGCGGGCTCAGATCCAACTTCGACGCCGCGAATCCTGCGGCGAGACGGAGATTGCCCGTCAGATCTGGGCGCGTCACCCCTCAATGGGCTTGGGCGCCTTAAATCCATGGTGGTCGCCCCATCCCCTGTTGCCAACTCCTCCCCCTCGGGGGACGATCTTGGCTGGACGGAGGTCAGATCCCGGAAAGGGGGGCGTGCCGGATCTAGACCTGCGGTTCGTCCGCGCCCCTCCTCGGAGCGCCGCTCGGACCGCCATAGGGACTTCAATGCTCACTCCAGCCGCGACGTCTTTTTAAGCAGGTTCAAAGGGAAGTGATTCCAGTGTCTCAGCAAGCTTCATCGCCGCAAGGACTGCAAAGATCCTCTCCGCTGCATTCTTTGCAAGCGCCAGGGCCATTTCGCCTGGGAGTGCCCACAAAACCCGAAGAACGGGGGTCCAGGAGGGACCGCCCGCGAGAGACTGAAGCCGGCTCCGTCCAGGGCTCCGGTGCGTGACCGTCTCCGCTTCCCGTCGCCGGCCCGCCCCTCTCCGCCCCCTCCGGCCATGGACCGCTTCCTCCACTGCGACCCGGCGCGGCGGCCGCGGGTCAGCAACAAGGTGGTGGTTGCCTCGCCCGTCCTCGAGTGCGAGGAGTTCGTCCTTTGCCAGCACGCCGTCACGCTCTCTGCCGTCGACGGGATCCATGCGACAAACCCCATGGCGGTGGGCAAGGCCATCGAGGAGCTGATAGGCACGCCGCCTTTCCAGCTCCGCGTCACCTCCCACCAGCCGGAGGCGTTCCTGGTCCATTTCGACCTACCGGCGCACCGCGACGACGCCATGCGGAGGGGCTCCATCAAGGTGGACGGCTTCAAGTTCTTCATCCGCGCCTGGCACGAAGACGACCACGCTGCCATCATGAGCCTACCGTTGCACGTCCGCATCGTCGTTGAAGGCCTCCTCGATGCAGCTCTGGTCCTTGGACGGGGCGGACGAGGCGTTCGGCGACTTCGGCCGCATCGACCGCCTTGACAGCCGGAACCTGGAGCGCGGCCACACCAAGACGTTCGCCTGCACATCCCCACCACGCGGGCGCTCTGGGTGCTCAAGAGGGGAGCGGGCCGCGTCGATGAGATCATTGGATACTCCCCGCCTGATCGCCGCGTCCCTCCTCCGCCGGGCGTCCGCCGCTACGACATGCTCATCCATGTGGATCGGATGGAGGACTGGACCCCGATCTCGCCGCGTTCCTCGCACTCGGGCCAGAGCGGGATCCCTTCCTCCTCTGACGATGACGACGACCGCCCCTTCCCGTGAACTAAGCCTGGTTCCTGGGCCGCCGGTGTCGAGGACGGCCAGGCCCCTGGGAGGAGGGCGGCCTCGCGGGCACCGGCCTCCGGATGCAGGGGCGAGCCTCCGGTCGTCGATCGGCGCGACACAGACTGTGATGGCAACCAAGGTGGGTTGCGGTGCTCTTGGAAGGACGCCTTTTTGGGAAACTATTGCCATGCCAAGGGCAAGGCCACTGACGTCGTTGAGGCCGCTCCCCAGCACCGCAACAAGGCCCTCTCGGACCGTCGGCACGATGACCAGGGCAAGCAGACAAAGGAGGGCCCCGTCCTCAA
>NC_041380.1:551552089-551573004 GCF_002162155.2 Triticum dicoccoides | reverse complement strand
GCGAGGCCGCTCGCCTGAGTGCGCCTGAGCCTGACCCAGTGGCCCAGTTCTTCTCCTTCCCAGGCGGTCGCGCCCTCTCCCCTCCACCTCGTACCGACGTCATGCAACTAGAGATCGAGAACGCCATGCTCGAGGCGCTCACTTCGCCGCTGGCCTTTGAGGACGGCGGTCGCTCACTGCCCCACGCTTCGACTCGACGTGGGGCCGTTGACGGCTTCCTGGAAGACGACATTCTGCCATGCATCGCCGACCTCGACGCCCCTCTCAGCAGCCCATGCATCACCACCCCGGATCCTGCTTTTGTAGGCTTCCATGTCGCTGCCATCACCCAGAAGGTCGATTGCCTCCACCTCGATGCTGGACAGGGAAGCACCAGTCAGGTGGGCGGACCGCAGCAGCTGTTCTGCCCCCTTCATTGGCCATCCTCGACGCTCCGCCAGCTCCTCCTGCCCGTCCACGCTCATCAGCTCCCCCGAAAGTGCGGGCCTCTTCTGCTCCTTCTCGCCGAAGCGCGCGCCAGGTCGCGTCCGGCTGCACTGTGCCCGTGGCTCAGCGCGCGGCGCTGCACCTCATCCAAGAACTCGGCGGCCTCGGCCCAAAGGATCGGATGACTCCATCGGCGGCGGCTGCCCTGCTCAAGCGCTTCGAGGAGCCCCTGTCCCGCAGCGACATCAAGGCGATTGCAAAGCTCACTGGCCTGGACAGTAAGGCACTGGAAATCACGGCCGGGATGGCCGGCGCGGATGCTGAGGATGTAGCTTGATCATGTTAGTGTTAACTAGTAGTCTTCGTCGACGGCTAGTTTTAGACCAGTTCGAGTTAGGATTAGTCTTCATGTGTAGTCTTCAGTCAGCAGGATCAGTTTCTAGCCACCGCCGGGATTTTGGGCCTATTGGTGGCCGGCGGTGCCCCCTGGGTCGATGTAATGTGTGCTGTAACCCCTCTGTTTTAATGGATAGTCGACGAAGCGAACTCCCCTGTCTCCATGATTGATACAAATTATAGGATTATGTCGTCGAATGTTAGAGGCCTTAACGCGCCGGCTAGACGATCTGCAGTTAGAGAGGTGGCGCAGGCAAACAAGATCTCAATCCTAAACCTACAAGAAACTAAAATAGAGGCTTGGACTTCTGAAATGGCTCGCGACGTTGGGGGAAATCTTCTGCAGGGCTGCGTGGTGCTTCCGGCAGTGGGCACAAGAGGGGGCGCAGCAATCTTCTGGGACAAGCAGATCGTCGACATCACGGATCAGATCATCGCTAGTTTCTCCATCACTGCCAAGGTGAGGATCATTAGCACCGGTCACTCGTTTTGGATGACTACAGTATATGGGCCGACGGATGACCAGCGGAAAGCAAATTTTCTGTCTGAGCTGGCTGCGGTTGCGCCGGCTGCCTCAGAGCCATGAATGCTGAACGGTGACTTCAACATGATTTACCAAGCTAGGGACAAGAACAACTCCAACATCAATAGAAGAATGATGGGCCATTTCCGCAGAGCAATTGACCTTGCCGGGGTAAAAGAGGTCAAATGCAAAAATAGGAGATTTACGTGGAGCAGCGAGAGGGAGGACCCAACTCTTTGTAGCATCGACAAGGTTTTCTGCAACCTGGCATGGGAGGATATGCACCCAAACTTTGTGCTAATGGTGGCCTCCACTTCGTTCTCTGATCATTGCCCTCTGGTGCTGGCTAATGGAGTTAGGCATGTCACCAGGGCAAGGTTCAAATTCGAAAACTTTTGGACAGTCTTTCCTCATTTTCAAGAGATGGTGCAGCATGCTTGGGAGAGGCCTGTCTGCCATGACTGCCCGTTCGAGAGATTGAAGAAGAAAATGGAAAGAGTTGCGGTGGATTTAAAGGTTTGGAGCAAAAGTTTGTTTGGGGGTGCGAAACTTCAATTTCACATCGCCAACGAGGTCATCATGAGGCTAGACGCAGCGCTGGAGGCTAGACCATTGTCACCTGACGAGCTACACCTGAGGAAGCAACTAAAACTAAAGGTTCTTGGGCTGGCAGCAATTGTAAGGGCTCGCAAGAAGCAGGCCTCCAGGATTTCTTGGCTCCGCGCGGGAGATGCAAACTCAAAGTTCTTTCATGCCCGCGTCCTCTCACGTCGTAGAAAAAACTACATCCACTCGATCAAGCACGGCGACGCCATTGTCACAGAGCCGCGGGAGAAAGTTAAGTTGTCCTTCGATCACTTCGCCCGCGGCCTTGGGGATACCTGGCATCGAAGCTGCACACTTAACTGGGACATGCTCCAGCTGCCAGCCGTCGACCTGCAAGGCATCGATCTTCCTTTCTGTGAGCAAGAAATCTGGGCGGCCATCAAGGCATCTCCAATGGAAAAAGCTCCTGGGCCGGATGGGTTCACTGGCAAGTTCTTCAGATCATGTTGGCACATTATCAAACTAGATATCATGGTGGTTTTCCAAAAGTTCTACAACCTAGCGGGTGGCAATTTTGCCGATCTGAACACTGCCTTCATTGCCTTGCTGCCAAAGAAGGATGGAGCAACAGAGTTGGGTCACTTTCGTCCGATCAGCCTCATTCATTCCATGGCTAAGTTGATTGCAAAAGTTCTATCCATGAGACTAGCGCCTCGGCTTCAAGACCTGATTTCCCCAGCACAAACGGCATTTCAGAAAGGAAAATTCCTGCATGAAATCTACCAATACGTGCAGGGCTATGTCAGAGCGCTCCATCAGCAGAAAAAAGGGCCCTCCTGTTCAAGTTAGACATTGCAAAAGCTTTCGATTCTATCTCTTGGGCTTATGTCCTGGAGCTAATGCAAAAGCTGGGTTTTCCACCGAGATGGCGTGATTGGATCGTGCTAATCTTATCGCCGGCCTCCTCTTCGGTGCTGCTAAATGGGGATCCGGGCGATCGCTTCTGGCATATGCAAGGGTTAAGGCAGGGCGACCCCCTCCCCCCTGCTCTTCGTCATCGCAATTGACCCGCTCCACCACCTGCTTGCTGTTGCATCTGACCTTGGGGTCCTGGCGCCCCTGCCGGGCCGCGGCCAAAGCTTGCGTGTCAGCTTATATGCTGACGACGCAGTTATCTTCGCCAATCCATCTGCGCAGGAGGTGGGCAAGCTGCTTGAACTGTTGGATAGTTTCGGAGAAGCCACCGGTCTGAAGCTGAACCAAAGAAAATCTTCAGTTGTCGCAATCTGCTGTGAGGAGCTAAACGTGCCGGATCTGCTACAGGGCTTCGGTGGTCAAATTGTCAGTTTCCCAATAACTTACCTGGGCCTCCCAATTTCGCCAACTCGCCTCAGAATGGTACATTTTCAGTTCCTGATCGATAGGTTGAAAGCACGGCTGGCTGGCTGGAAGGGCAAGCTCCTTAATATTGTTGGGAGAAGAGTTCTCGTCAGATGCGTCCTCTCTGCTCTCCCAACTTTTGCGATGACTGCACTGAAGATACCGAAAAAGATACTGAAGGAAATGGACAAATCGCGAAGACGATTCCTTTGGGCACAAGATGACGAGCTCTCTGGTGGAAAGTGCAAAGTATCCTGGGACAAGGTTTGCCGCCCTCTAGATCATGGAGGCCTTGGTCTCCTGGATCTGCTCAAATTCAACCGTGCGCTGAGAATGCGTTGGCAATGGCTTGCATGGGCAAGGCCTGAGAAGCCTTGGGTTGCCGTGTCCCCAGGTCCCGATGATCAGGAAAGGGCTCTGTTTGCCAATGCGACATCTATCCGTGTTGGCAATGGAAAAAGCACCAACTTCTGGAAGGATACCTGGATCGGAAATGAGCCACTGCCTACAACTTTCCCTGCTCTGTTCAGTCACGCGAGGCGCAAGAACAGATCGGTTGGGGAGGCGCTGGCAAATGATCAGTGGATTTCAGATTTACAACATGGAGATACAGCAGCAATAGCCCCTCAGTTTCCGCAGATGTGGCGACTCTTTGACGCAGCGCCAATTGCCATGGCTCCTGATCAAGAAGACGAAATCACATGGAAGCTCAATCGCGAAGGAACATACACCGACAAAACAGCTTATCAGATGCAATGCCAGCAAGCCCCCAACCCGGCCTACAGCAGCTTCATCTGGAAGGTCTGGGCTCCCAACAAGCTCAAAATGTTCATGTGGCTCTTGATAAGAGATCGACTGTGGTGCAACGACAGACTGCAAAGAAGAGGTTGGCCCAATGGCTATTTTTGCCCTTTGTGCACCAGGAACTTGGAAACATCTACACACCTCATCTGGAGCTGCAGTTTCTCGCACCTGGTTTGGGGGAAATGTGCCACTTGGTCAGGCTGCTCTTCGCTGGCACCAGTCACGATGTCTCGGCTCAGCTCGGCACAGACTTGCCAACTCCTCATCAACAAGACTGCTACTGCTTGCAGGCGCGGAATCAGATCGCTGATCATCATGGTCGCCTGGGAATTGTGGAGGGAAAGGAACCACTGCGTTTTCCGGGAAAAACACCGCGGGTGGATGATGTTCTCACGGCAATCAGGAGCAATATCAAGCAATGGAGACTGGCCGGAGCCAAATGCTTAGAGTCTCCCTTCGGGGACGCCATTAGCGAAAATTAGACTCAAGAGAGGGGAGGGCAACTGTATTTTTCTATTTTTCATCCACCTGATCGCTTGATCTTATGTTTCCACTGCTTTCTGCTAAATCAATGAAGCCGGCAATATGTTGGGTCTTTCAAAAAAAGAGAAAAGTATAATTTTCGTCCCTCAACTTTTGGTGAAGTCTAGATTTAGTCCATCAACTCCAAAACCGGACAACTTGCACCTCCAACTACCGAAACCGGACAAGATTCGTCCCTGGTCTCGGTATTGACCGGTTTTGGTGCTGACTCACCCCAGTTTTGACTAGTGCATACTCAAATTCGTGTAAAAAAATTATATTCCTGAATTTTTTTGAAATTCACATACACTTTTCAAATCAGCGTAGTTTTTCCAAGGTCGCATATTTTTTTCAAAAATAAACATACTTTTTCCAAATCAGTGAACAATTTTGAAATTTGCGTACTTTTTTCAAATCTGTGATTTTTAACATTTGCATATTTTTTCAAATCTGCTTATTTTTGCGTAAAAAAATCCAAATCCACGTATTTTTTTAAGTTCGCATAATAATTTCAAATTCATGAACTCTTTCCAAAAAAATGTACGCGAACATGAAAAAGTACGTCAATTTTAAAAAGTACATGAATTTGAAAAAACTACATGAACTTTAAAAAAAGTACGCAGATTTGCATAAATATGTGAACTTGGAAAAAGTACGGATTTGAAAAAAGTACATAAATTTTTAAAAAGTTTACGTATTTGAAAAAAGTACCTGACTTTGAAAACATTACGCGGACTTGGAAAAATATGTGAATTTGAGTTGGCACAGTCAAAACCAGGGTGGGACATCATCAAAACCGGTCAAAACCGTTATCAGGGATGAATCTTGTCCGGTTTCAGAAGTTAAAAAGGGTGCAAGTTGTCCGGTTTTAGAGTTGAAGGACCAAATCTAGACTCCGCCAAGAATTGAGGGATGAAAAATATACTTTTCTCAAAAAAAAAAATAGCTATACACATCGACCTTGGCGTCAACCGGCAGACTCAGCGCCCACTCGGGTGCCATGTACCCCGTCGTCCCCCTCATGTGGGAGAGTTGTACGCCGTCGCCAATGGCCTTCCTCCCGGACAGCTTGGCCAGCTCGAAATCAGAGATCTTTGGGTCGAGGTTCCGCGTGAGCAGGATGTTCTCCGGCTTGACGTCGCAGTGAATGACCCACTCGAGGCACTCGTGGTGAAGGTAGGCTAGGCCCCTGGCCGCACCCAAAGCGATCTTGAACCGCTCACCCCATGCCAGCGCTTTGCCGATGTCCTCGCCGAACAGGCGCATGTCTAGCGACCCGTTCTCCACATACTCGTACACCAACAACTTGTGTTTCGATTTCAAAAAACAACTTGTGTTTCTCCTCGGAGCAGAACCCCCAAATCCTCACGAGGTTGATACGGTTGATCCTCCCAAACACCGTCATCTCGGCCCAGAACTCCTCCTCGCCCTGCACCACGTTTGTCAGCTTCTTCACCGCCACCACGGTGGTCAAGCACGCCGCGGTACACAACGCCGGAGCCGCCCCGGCCGAGCTCCTCGTTGAAGTTCCCAGTCGCAGTCTTGAGCTCCCGATACGTGAACCTCCTGAACTGGGTCCCCAAGATCAGCCTGTAGCCCGATGCCTCCAGAGAGCTCGGGAATGGGATGCTCTCATGTCCTGACAGGAACCACCATGCCATGGCGACCAAGAAAAGGAGAAGCTCGAGAAATCCGAGTGCTGCGGCGAAGGCGAAAACGTAGGACCAGCTTGCGTGGCCGCTGGGTACCCCGTACGTGTACGCGTATGGCGAGACGATGGCAGCGCCGGAACCATTATGATTGCAGTCGAGGCCCGCGGACGGCGTCGGTGCCGTGGCGTTGAGATCGCCAGGCACCTTGAGATATATGCTTCCGGGGAACGCCGGCGAGGTGTAGCCGTTAAACAGGAGGCCTTTGGGGTAGCACCTGCCCTGGCCATCCGTCCGGTAGGAGAAGGCGATGCAGGAACATGTATTCAAACAGATGCTCTTGCAGTATTGGAACGTGACGGACTGGTTGAACCCGAGGTCGTAGCCGTAGAAGTCGGTGTAGGCCACCTTGACGAACTTGAACCGCTCCGGCGCCACGGCTCCGCTGCAGTTGGCGGTGAACCCCGGCGCGCAGGAGCACCGGAGGGACGGCTGGTACTCGCAGATGGCGTTCTTGCCGCACAGCCCGTGGACGGAGCACGGCTGCTTCAGCGCCGCCCACGTGACCGTCCATCCTCCGGCCGCGTCCAGGCTGTACATCCTCAGGTTCCCGTCCTGCTCGACGGTCAGCCGTCTCTTGGCGCCGGCGACGCCCAGGTCGGTGGCCTCGGCTCGCAGGTTGTCGCTGGAGAGGAACACCCCGGCGTCGTCCAGGACGCCGACCCGTGAGCTGTTGTAGTTGGTCCGCCCGCTCCCGAACACGCCGAGGTCCGGGTCCGGCCAGTAGATGCTGGCGATCTCCGGGCCGTCGTAGAGGAGGCGCAGCACGTTGTCGTTGTCGTAGTAGAGGGTGTAGTAGCCGGCGACGAGCTTCTTGTCCTTGGACAGCGTCTGCGACGGGAGCAGCGTGTCCGTCGGCCAGTCGAAGCTCTGCCACGCGGCAACGCCGGTGGAATCTTCCGGGGTCCGTGATGAGAAGGTTGCCGGCGTCGAGAAGGGAGACGGCGAGGCGCTTGTTGCCGCCGGTCTTGCTGTTCCACACAGTCGTCCCGTTGGCGTCGGCGAGGGCCAGCACGCCGTCGTGGCCGAAGGATATACGGGAAGCCCGGCCGTTCACGGGGGCGCCAGGGTTGGCCGTCCAGACGGCGGTCCGGTTCTTGGCCGCGGTGAACCAGACGGAGAAGTAGAAGGCGTTGTCGACGTGGACGGCTGGGAGGAAGCCGCAGGAGAAGGTGGCGTCCGGCGACACCAGGAAGGGCCGCTCGTGGTCTTCCACCGACAGGGATGACCCGGCGCTCAGCGTGTGCTGTGCCGATGATGCACCGGAGCGCAGGAGCAGAACGAGAGAGACGAGCGGAACGAGAGCTGGACTGAAGAATCTAGCCATCACGAATTGTGTAGAGGAATGTGTGAGTACGTGCTAGTTACGTCGTCAGGCCAGTGGTGTTCTTTTAAAGGCTGAAGAGAAAGTAGTGAGATGCTGGATACGGTTGTCCACTCGTCTTGTCCATATGATGTCGCAGTGGACTATAAGACTTACGCCCTGTTTGTTTCATAAGTTCTAGGACTTTTTTAAGTCTTAACTTATAAGTCCCGAGTCCCTATCTATTTGTTTACAGAAACTTATCATGGGTTAGAGGTTATTAAATAGGGTCTGTCTAGGCCTCATCTAGATGAGACATAATTATGTCTCATTTAAGTTGTGACATCCACGGAAGGCTACTTCACTTATTTGTTTGTTTATTTGTTTCCTGAAATCTAAAAAGCGGCCGGCCACTAAATAGACAGAACGAGCGGCCGAACGCTCGCCGCTCGATCGACTCAGATCGTGCGGCCCGCAACGCCAGGTGTTACCTGGTCGGCGAGGCAGTCGCGAGCACCGCGCTACACGACAGACGTCCAATCTCTCCTCCTCCACCTTCTCCTCTTCAGCCACGCCCATCTTCCCCCGTCGTTCCCCTTCTCCATCCACCTGCCCCCGAGCAGCAGGGAGCATCGGCGCCTGCGCTGCGTCGCCATGGATGGCCCGCCCCGAGTAGCAGCCAGCAGCCAACGACGTGAGGCTGGGAGTTCCTCTCCTCCCCGGATCCCGGTGACGGCGAGATCCAGCAGATGTAGACCAACCGGCGGTTGTCGTCGCCACGGCACGCGGCCCTCCATGGGCTTGTGCTTCCGCTCGCTTGGCGACGTGGTTCCCAGTGACTTACCAAACGGCTGATTCGATCTGTGCCCCGATGACATGCCTAGTGCCCCAAGAAGGTCGTATCTTCTCCTCATCCACTCCTTTTGCTCTCTTTCTCTCTCTTCTTCCCTGGCCTGATGCGATGATTTGCCCCTAACAAATCCATCAATTTTTCATGTTTCCTTGCCGGGAATGAATAGATTGGATCTGTTGGTTCGTTGCTGCATGGACGTGCTGGAGTCCTCGTCCACTGCATCTAGTAATTACAGGCCGCGGCATGGGAAGATAGAGAATCTCTGCCAACATTTCTGCTCAGACTGCGTACAACTACAAAGTGTTGCAGTACCCAGATCAGAAGCCTCTGCATCCTGAAACGGCACCTTCGCCACTTGCAGATCCAGAACAAGTATTTACAGGGTAGTTTTAGTTGGCATCTATAGTAGTTTTAGTTGCACACATAGTTGTTTTTCGTTGGACATGATTATTGGAAAGTTGCACATACGGTGATCATTTTTGTTGGCATCTATAGTAGGTTTAATTTAATTGCACACATATTTGTTCTCAGTTGGATACGATCATTGGGAAGTTGCACACACAGCGATCATTTTTTGTTGGCATCTACAGTACTTCTAGATATTACGCACATAATTGTTCTCGGTTAGATACGGTCATTCGGAAGTTACATACACGGTGATCATTTTTTGTTGGCATCTATAGTAGTTCCAGTTGCACACATGGTTGTTTTCAGTTGGACATAATCATTGAAAAGTTGCACACACAAGGATTATTTTTGGTTGGCATCTATAGTAGTTCTAGTTGCACACATAGTTGTTTTCAGTTGGACACGGTCATTGGAAAGTGCACACACGACGATCATTTTTTGTTGGCATCTATAGTAGTTCTACTTGCACATATAGTTGTTTTCAGTTGGACACGGTCATTGGAAGTAGTTGGCAGGGGCAATAGAAGTAGTTGCACAGAATCTGCTAGGCAGTTGGCCAGGGCAACAGATAAAGTTGCACATCTCACTGACATGAATTTGTTGAATGGTGAAAAAATGCACATCCATAGACCATGAGGGTGCAGAAAAGTTGTATACAGGTGAGATCTTTGAAACTAGATCCCGCATGGATATATTTTGACGAATTTTTTTCGATGCCAACTTTGGAGCTATATAGTGCAACTCTATTACTGCATTGTGCAACTTTATTACTACATCGTGCAATTTTTTTCCAAAACTAATGTTTGGAGCTGCGCCTTCGTATGAGGTTACAACCTAGCAACCACGACAACTTTGATGTGCGACTAGTCTATTGCCTCAACGAAAGTCGATGTGCAACCTCCTCTTGTAATGTAGTCTAGTCGCACACACATTGATATTTAGTTGGCTTGTAATGTAGTCTAGTTGCACATACATTGATATTTAGTTGGCTTGTAATGTAGTCTAGTTGCACACACATTGATGTTTAGTTGGCAGGAAGACTAATTACACACGCATATGCTTAGTTGGCTTGTAATTTAGTCTAGTTGCACACACACTGATGTTTAGTTGGCAGGACACTAGTTGCACACACATATGCTCAGTTGGCGTGGCAATTTAGTCTAGTTGCACATACATTGATGTTTAGTTGGCAGGACTTTTTTGGCACACACATATGCTCAGTTGGCGCGGCAATCTAGTCTAGTTGCACACACATTGATGTTTAGTTGGCAGGAAGACTAGTTCGTCGAAACATCCCCATGCGGGATATAGTTTTGAAGAGCACGTCGCGAGGATTCCAGCGGTGAAAACGAATCTTAATTCCGACGCGCGGTTTGGAAGATATAGCTTTTTGAAAATTTTGAAAACCGAAACAAATGCATATGTAATCTGTTTTTTCCAACTGACTGTGACCGGTGTGAATGTATTAAATGCTAAAAGATACATGCGCTAGCGGACAAAAATTACACACATGCATGTCTATTTTAGGCCAGCCGCTCGCGCATGTATGGCTGGCCGCTCCATCGCGCTAGTGGGCAGCCGGCCGCCCACTAGACGCTCCCTATTTGTTTTTCCTCCTTCGATCCGATATCAGTACACGCGCAACCGTGTTGACCGACGCTGGAGAAGCGGGCGGGCGGTCGTGGCCTCCTTCCAACAAGGACGGCCCAAGCGGAACGGCTGGCTGGGAGGCCCAATTACACGATGGTTCTTTTCAAAACATGTATGTACACTCGTTATCCTCAGAAGAAAATGTACGTGCACTTGCTCGCTTAGAATCCTAGACCTAGCAGCTAGGCTCGTATATTCAACGAGCATGCTATCATCACATAGCTAATTACCTCCTCTAGTCTAGTAATTAAGCACGCTACATCTCTCACTCAACTATTAATCAACGAGCAACTACCCCATGTAGATGCAGCTAGACACGCCGTAATTCTCGCCAAAGCCTTTTCCTTAGCCTACTCTGTAATTATTTCCACTTTGTGTTTTCTTGCCGTCCATCAGTCAAATACAACTAAGGGCAAAACATATATTTTCTATTATTTTTGATTTTGTTGGTGAAACAAAAATATGCAAATTTTTGTTAAATCGTGAATTAGAAAGGACATAGAAAATTCAAAAAATGTTTACGAATTCAAAAAAGTTTATCAAATAGAAAAATGTTCCTGAAATTAAAAAAGTTCAGATTAAAAAAATCATGATTTTATAAATGTAATTAAAAACAAGAATTGGAAAATTTATGATTTTCAAAAAAAATCACAATTTTCCGACTTTATTCATGAATTTTTTTACAAATAATATAAAAACTAAAAATCATGAATATTTTTTAAAATGTGGGTACAACCGCCCGATAACACTCCTCCCGCCCCTAATTGTAGTCTCGTTGCAGGCATGCAGTTCCATGTCGAAGGTGGACTTGCAACCAGGACAAAAATAGATTAAGTCCAGTTCTGTGTCAAGGATGGACTTCCAACTGGGACAAAAATGGGTCGGGCAATTGGGATAAAAAGGGTAGGGGGGCCCAGTTGCATGTCGATGATGGACTTGCAACCACGACAAAAAAGCGACACCCCCTCTCTCAGTTGCATGTCGAGGGTGCAGCTGCAATTGGGACAAAAAGGGTAGGGGCTCCCAGTTGCGTGTCGAGGGTGAACTTGTAACTAGGACAAAAAAGGACGTCCTCTCTCTCAGTTCCGTGTCGAGGGTGGAGCTGCAACTGGGATAAAAGGTAGGGGGGCATTTGCATGTTGATGGTGGACTTATAACTAGGACAAAAAGGGGATGTCCCCTCTCTTAGTTGTGAGTCGAGAGTGGAGCTGTAATTGGAGCAAAAAGGGCAGGGGGGCCCAGTTGCATGTCGAGGATGTGCTTGCAACTAGGACAAACAAGGGACCACCCCCTCTCAGTTCTATGTTGAGTTGGTGCTGCAATTAGGACAAAAAGGGTAGGGGGCCCAGTTGCGTGTCGGGGTGGACTCACAACTAGGGCAAAAAAGGTGTCCCCTCTCTCAATTGTGTGTCGAGGGTGTACTTGCAACTAGGACAAAAAAGGGACGTCCCCTCTCTTAGTTGTGTGTCAAAGGTGGAGCTGGAATTCGGACAAAATGTGTAGGGGGCCTAGTTGCGTGTCTAGGGTGAACTTGCAACTAGGACAAAAAAGGAACATCCCCTCTCTCTACTGCGGGTCAAGGGTGAAGCTGCAATTGGGACAAAAAAGGTAGGGGGGCAGTTGCGTGTCGAGGGTGGACTTGCAACTAGGACAAAAAAGGGGAGCCTCCTCTCTTTGTTGCGTGTCGAGAGTGTAGTTGCAACTAGGATAAAAAAGGAATGTTCCCTCTATCAGTTGCGTGTCGAGGGTGGAGCTGCAATTGGGACAAAAAGGTAGGGGGCCCAGTTGCATGTCCATGGTGGACTTGTAACTAGGACAAAAAAGGGACGTCCCCTCTCTCAGTTGTGTGTCGAGGGTGGAGCTGCAATTGGGGCAAAAGAGTATGGCCCCCAGTTGCATGTCAAGGATGTGCTTGCAACTAGGACAAACAAGGGACGTCACCTCTCTTAGTTCCATGTCGAGTTGGTGCTGCAATTGGGACAAAAAGGGTAGGGTCCCCCGTTGCATGTCGAGGTGGACTTGCAACTAGGACAAAAAAAGGGCGTCCCCTCTCTCAGTTGCGTGTCAAGGGTGTACTTGCAACTAGGACAAAAAAGAAACGCCCCCTCTCTCAGTTGCGTGTCAAGGGTGGACCTGCAATTCAGACAAAATGAGTAGGGACTCCAGTTGTGTGTCCAGCGTGGACTTGCAACTAGGACAAAAAAGGAACATCCCCTCTCTTTGTTGCGTGTCAAGGATGGAGCTGCAATTGGGACAAAAGGATGGGGGCCCCAGTTGCGTATCGATGGTGGACTTGCAACTAGGACAAAAAAGGGATGTCCCCTCTCTTAGTTGCATGTCGAGGGTGGAGCTGCAATCGGGACTAAAAGGGTAGGGGGGCCTAGTTGCGTATCAAGGGTGGACTTGTAACTAGGACAAAAAAATCCCCTCTCTTAGTTGCATGTCGAGAGTGTACTTGCAACTAGGACAATAAAGGGATGTCCACTCTCTCATTTGTGTGTCGAGGGTGGAGTTGCAATTGGGACAAAAAGGGTAGGGGGCCCAAGTTGCATGTCGATGGTTGACTTGCAACTGGGGCTCCTACAAACAAACCCCCTAGTTGCAAGTTGATGGTTGACATGCAACTAGGGCCTCCGAGAAACACACAGACGTCGCCCCTAGTTGATAGTCAATGGTTGACATGCAACCCCCCGCCCCCCCGACAAACACACATAGAACTTGCCCCACCAGTTGCGAGTTGATGGTTGACTTGCAATCTGGCCTGAACAAACACACTACCTTCCCTAGTTGCGAGTCGGTGGTTGACATGCAGTTGGGCCCCTACAAACAGACGACCCTCTAGTTGCGGGTCGATGGTTGACTCGCAACTAGGACCCCTACAAAAAAACAAATAACACCCCTGGATTGCATGTCGATGGTTGACTTGCAACCGAGGCCCTACAAAAACACCCCTAGTTGTAAGTCAATGGCTGACATGTAACTGGGGCCCCTACAAAAAAACAAATGCCACCCCGAGTTGTGAGTCGATTGTTGACTTGCAACTGTGACCCGTACAGAATACACTCCTCTCACCTGGTTGCACATCGATGGTTGACTTGCAACTGGGGCCTGTACAAACAAACTTCCCTCCCTAGTTGCAAGTTGATGGTTGACTTGCAACTGCTGCCCCTACTAACAAACCCCATAGTTGCAAGTTGATGCTTGACATACAATTGGGGGCCTCGACAAACACATAGACGCCCCCTAGTTGCAAGTCGATGGTTGACATGCAACTGGGGCCCCTAACAAACACACACAAACGTCGTCATGCTAGTTGCGAGTCGATGGTTGGCTTGCAACTGGGGCCCGTACAAACACACTCCCTCCCCTAGTTGCGCGTCGATGGTTGACTTGCAACTGCGGCCCGTACAATCACACTCCCATCCCCTAGTTGCAAGTTGATGGTTGACTTCAAACTGGGGGCCCTACTAACCACCCCCCTAGTTGCAAGTCGATGGTTGACATGCAACTGGGGCCTCCCACAAACACACACAGACGCCGCCCCCTATAGTCAATAGTCAATGGTTGACTGCAACTAGGGCCTCCCACAAACACACATAGCCGCCGCCCCCTTATAGTTGGTAGTCGATGGTTGACATGCAACTGGGGCCCCTGACAAATACACAGACATCTCCCAACCAGTTGTGAGTCGATGGTTGACTTGTAGATAGGGCCCGTATAGACACACTCCCCTCCCTGGTTGCGAGGTGGTGGTTGACATGCAAATGGGCCCCTAAAAATACACGCCCCCTAGTTGCAAGTTGCGGGTCGATGGTTGAGTTGCAACTGGGCCTCCTATAAAAAAACAAACCGGGGCCCTACAAAAAAACCCCTAGGTGCGAGTCAATGGCTGACATGTAACTGGCGACCCTAAAAAAATGCCACCCCCAGTTGTGAGTTGATGGCTAACTTGCAAAATGGGGCCGTACAAACACACCCCTCTCCCTCATTGCAACTTAATGGTTGACTTGCAACTGGGGCCCCTACAAACAATCCCCTAGTTGCAAGTCGATGGTTGACATGCAACGCGTCAACTTGGGCCCCCGATAAAATGCACACAGACGCCCCCTAGTTGCAAGTTGATGGTTGACATGCAACTAGGCCCTCACAAACACACACAGACGTCGCCACACCAGTTGCGAGTCGATGATTGACTTGCAACTAGGGCCCGTACACACTCATTTCCCTTGGTTGCACGTCGATGGTTGACTTGTAACTGGGACCCGTACAAACACACTCCTCTCCCTAGTTGAAAGTCGATGGTTGACATGCAATTGCGGGCCCCGACAAACATCCCCCCTTGTTGCGAGTCGATGGTTAAAAAAGAAAAAGGAAAAAGGAAAGGAAATGAAAAAAAAATAAAAATGGAAACAAAAACCATGAATTTAAGACAATTGAATTCTAAAAATTCATAAATTTGAAGCAAAAAAGGAAGAGTGAAAAAAAGGAAAGGAAAAACAAAAGTAAAACAACCTGACTCGGACGAGAAACATGCATCGACGCCATGTATATACACAAAGCATAGAATCGGAATGGAAGGAAAAAGAAGCTAGAAAAAGAGCTCACAAATAAAATTTCTACAATGAACGGATACAACACATATAGTAGACAAAAAAATTAAGCTCGAAAAGGAAGAAATCGAGCAGGCGGACACACACACCAACAAAAAAAAGGGAAGCAGACACGAATAAATTTCTATCTAACATGAACATCTGAAGCACACCCTGCAATTCAAAAACAACCAGAAAAAAGCGGCCCGCCTGTTCCCCGGCGTGATGACCATAACGGGTCAGAAACAAAAAACGGGTCAAAAAAAGAACAACTAACGATGCAACTAGCGTCAGGGGCAACGAACAAGATACGGGATAAATTTTGCACGAGAATTACAAAAAAAGATCCAATGACCACTGATTTAGATGTGACATCCTTAAATAAATCTAGATGTGAGTTTTCCGTAAAAAGTTACAATAAATAGGTCGGATGAACCACAACTTAGATAAGACATTTTGAAATCTTCATGAGATTTAACAAATCTGATTTAAAATTATTCAAATATATTTTAAAATATTTTTCAATTTTAAAATCACACATTCAAATAAGTATTGACAAAAAGAAAATTCATGAATTTTAATAAATGTTTGCACACATCAAAAAGTGTTTCACGTACTAACAAAAATCATGAACTGGGCAGAAAAAGAGTGAGATGTGAACCAACGAGTGTTATATCGTACATTATATATTTTTAGTTTTGTATATCGTACATTATATAGGCACATAAAAACAGATAGCCTTTTGAATTGTTACAACACATCCCAGAAAATACAAAAACAAAAAAGAACAGGCTGCCCGTGCAACAAAAGGCCGGACCAACAAAAGAACACAGCCCAGAAAATACAAAAACAAAAAAGAATAAGCCGCCCGTGCAACAAGAGGCCGGACCAACAAAAGAAAAAGCAACGGCCCGAGTGACAGCGACTTGCGGGCGAGCGATGCGGGACGTGCACGACGCGAATCAAAACTTGCACGATAATTACAGCAGGTTAAATCCAAGGGTTAAGAGATTAGATGTGACATCCTTAAAAAACATCTAGATGTGAATTAGACAAACTGTATTAAATGACATGCTAAAAGACCCAAATCACCACTATAAGTCCCTATAAGTTCCTCCCTGAGAGTCTTTTTTGATAAGTCCCAAATCACCAGTTTAAGTCTCTATAAGTCCCTCCTGTTTGATTTAGATGGGACTTATAGGGACTTTTTTAAGTCCCTAAACCAATAAGTCCCTGGAAACAAACACCCTCTTAATCAAATGACTAACATGTATAATAAGAAAGAAAGAAAAACTTAATGTAAGATCTCAACAAATGGCTTTCATGCAAGGAAGAAATATATTCGATGGAGTAGTTATCCTTCACGAGACCATTCACGAGATACACCGGAAGAACATGAGTGAGGTAGTATTGAAAATTGACTTTGAAAAGGCATATAATAAAGTCAAATGGTCATTTCTACAGCAGACCCGGAGAATAAAAGGTTTCTCCGATAAATGGTGTGAGTGGATCCAAAATTTCATTACTGGAGGCAGTGTGGCTATCAAAGTCAATGATGATGTAGGCCATTACTTCCAGACGAAAAAAGGATTACGTCAAGGTGACTCACTGTCTCCAATGTTATTTAACATTGTCGCTGACATGCTGGCTACTTTGATTGAACGTGCCAAACAGGATGGTCAGATTGCAGGAGTAGTGCCACATCTTGTTGATGGAGGACTCTCTATCTTACAATATGCCGATGATACGATTCTTTTCATGGAACATGACCTTGATAAGGCGAGAAATCTGAAACTTCTGCTTTCAGCTTTTGAGCAAATGTCAGGTTTGAAAATCAACTTTCATAAAAGTGAATTGTTCTGTTTTGGAGAAGCCAAGGAGACGGCTGCGCAATATGCTGACTTGTTTGGATGTGCACAAGGCCAATTCCCAATTAAATATTTGGGAATTCCGATTCATTATCGGCGTCTCACTAATGCAGAGTGGAAACATGTTGAAGAACGATTGGAGAAACGATTAAGCAGTTGAAAAGGAAAATTGCTCTCCATTGGAGGACGACTAGTTTTGATCAATTCTATTCTCACCAACATGGTTCTCTACATGCTCTCATTTTTCCAACTACCCAAAGGGGTTCTGCAAAGACTGGATTACTTCAGATCCTGATTTTTTTTTTGGCAAAGAGACTGTGAAAAGAAAAGGTATAGACAAACCAAATGGAGCATCATTTGCCGACCGAAAGACCAAGGAGGCTTAGGTGTTCAGGACCTCCAGGTCAAGAATGATGCCTTACTCAGTAAATGGTTGTTCAAACTTCTTACTGAGGATGGTGTTTGGCAAACTATGCTATGCAACAAGTATTTAGGCCAAAAGGCGTTATCCCAGGCTTATTGGAAGCCCGGTGACTCGCATTTTTGGGCTGGTCTGGTGGCGGTAAAGAAACATCTTTTCCGTTTCGGATCCTTCGCGATAAAGGATGGCTCGGAGATACGCTTCTGGGAGGACAAGTGGCTAGGAAATATCACTCTCCGAGAACAGTACCCAGACTTGTACCGCATTGTACGCGATAAGAACGATACTCTTGCGCACGTGATGACCACTTATCCGCCAGATATATCATTTCGGAGGGATTTGGTTGGGACCCGTCTTGTGTCATGGCAACATCTTCTATCCCGTTTGGATTCGATTAACTTGACACAAGGTCGGGATGTCTTTCGCTAGAATCTTACTACATCTGGGTCCTTCACAGTTGACTCTATGTATCGTGCACTATCGCACATAGAGATTCCAGTGGCCAATAATAAACAAATCTGGAAATCGAAGATGCCACTAAAAGTTAAGATTTTCATGTGGTATCTTCGGAGAGGAGTTGTGCTAACTAAAGACAACCTCGCTCGACGCAACTGGAAAGGAAGCAAGAAATGTAGTTTTTGTACTCATGATGAGACAATCAAACATCTCTTCTTTTAATGCAAGTTTACGCGTTCTACATGGTCAGTTATCCAAATAGCGTCAAATTTGTATCCACCAACAAGTGTTACCAATATATATGGTCACTGGCTTGATGGAATACCAAATACTTTTAGTACGCTAATACGGGTGGGAGCGTCTGCCTTACTATGGTCGCTTTGGCTATGTAGAAATGATTGTGTTTTTAATGACAAAATCTCTTCTCCTGTGCAGGATATTTACCGTTGTACGCACTGGCTTCGTATGTGGTCTACTCTGCACCGAACGGAGTACCAATTGCTGTTCAAGGCGGTGTGTATGCGGTTGGAGCGGGTGGCCAGGGAGGTTTTTACCCAACATGGGTGGCAGCATAATCTCCGAATCGATCCACCTTCTCCGTCGACATAGGCATAGTTTCGGCCCCATATGGCTTTACTGTTGCCACTTTGTCGTTTTTATATTTTTTTGTCAGATTGTTTGTTTGATGGTTGTGTGCATCTTAGCTATGCAGAAGCCGGGTGTCGCTCTTTATGTTTTGTATCCGCTCGATGCTACATTTTGAGTTAATAAAAGCATCCTTTATCGAAAAAAAGATCTCACCAATATAGCACTGACTGAGACTATATAACATCGGCAGTACCAATTCAAGAAGAAAAAACGAATAAAACACTAAGTCAATTTCTTCCGCAACAGCTCCTTCAAGAAGAGGTACACATGTCCTTGTGTTGTCATTGTCCAGTGAGCAGTAGGATGAGGATTTTCATCTTAATTGATGAAATCAATCACTTAAGGCCAATGCATCAAACAACGAGACAACCCCTTTAGCAAGGTAACGACACAAGTTCTTCGTTGTTCAACACGACCAATAAAGGTCAGAACAAGTTTTCATTTGGACATGAAGCGTGAAGGAAATATGCCCTAGAGACAATAATAAAGTTATTATTTATTTTCTTATTTCATGATAAATGTTTATTATTCATGCTAGAATTGTATTAACCGGAAACATAATACATGTGTGAATACATAGACAAACAGAGTGTCACTAGTATGCCTTTACTTGACTAGCTCGTTGATCAAAGATGGTTAAGTTTCGTAACCATAGACATGAGTTGTCATTTGATTAACGAGATCACATCATTAGGAGAATGATGTGATTGACTTGACCCATTCTGTTAGCTTAGCACTTTATCGTTTAGTTTGTTGCTATTGCTTTCTTCATGACTTATATATGTTTCTATGACTATGAGATTATGCAACTCCCGTTTACCAGAGGAACACTTTGTGTGCCACCAAACGTCACAACATAACTGGATGATTATAAAGGTGCTCTACAGGTGTCTCCAAAGGTACTTGTTGGGTTGGCGTATTTCGAGATTAGGATTTGTCACTCCGATTGTCGGAGAGGTATCTCTGGGCCCACTCGGTAATGCACATCACTATAAGCCTTGCAAGCATTGCAACTAATGAGTTAGTTGCGGGATGATGTATTACGTAACGAGTAAAGAGACTTGCCGGTAACGAGATTGAACTAGGTATTGAGATACCGACGATCGAATCTCGGGCAAGTAACATACCGATGACAAAGGGAACAACGTATGTTGTTATGCGGTCTGACCGATAAAGATCTTCGTAGAATATGTAGGAGCCAATATGGGCATCCAGGTCCCGCTATTGATTATTGACCAGAGAGGTGTCTCGGTCATGTCTACATAGTTCTCGAACCCGTAGGGTCCGCACGCTTAACGTTCGTTGACGATATAGTACTATATGAGTTATGTATGTTGATGACCGAATGTTGTTCGGAGTCCGGGATGAGATCACGGACATGACGAGGAACTCCGGAATGGTCCGAAGATAAAGTTTGATATATGGGATAATAGTGTTTGGTCACCGGAAGGGTTCCGGAAATCACCGGAAGGGGTTCCGGATGTTTCCCGAAATATTTGGGTACGAGAACACTTTATTTGGGCCAAAGGGGAAAGCCCACAAGGTTTTTGGAAAGCGCAAAAGGAAGTTTTGCGGAGTCCAGGGGCCAGACGCCAGGGTCCCTGGCGTCTGGGTCCAGACGACAGGAACACTGGCGTCTGGCCCTGGAGTCCGAGAAGGACTCTTGCCTTTCGGGTGAAACCGACTTTGTGGAGGCTTTTACTCCAAGTTTCGACCCCAAGGCTCAACATATAAATAGAGGGGTAGGGCTAGCACCCAAGACACATCAAGAAACACCAAGCCGTGTGCCGGTAGCCCCGTCCCCTCTAGTTTATCCTCCATCATAGTTTTCGTAGTGCTTAGGCGAAGTCCTACGGAGATTGTTCTTCACCAACACCGTCACCACGCCGTCGTGCTGCCAGAACTCATCTACTACTTCACCCCTCTTGCTGGATCGAGAAGGCGAGGACGTCACCGGGCCGAACGTGTGCAGAACTCGGAGATGTCGTGCTTTCGATACTTGGATCGGTCGGACGTGAAGACGTACGACTACATCAACCGCGTTGATATAACGCTTCCGCGAACGGTCTACGAGGGTACGTAGACAACACTCTCCCCTCTCGTTGCTATACATCATCATGATCTTGCGTGTGCGTAGGAATTTTTTTGAAATTACTATGTTCCCCAACAAAGCGATGTTTCAAAAATCATCTTGAAAATATATCTTTTGATAGTCACCCCAGCCAGTACTCCACCATAGAACATAGTTGTTCTTTCGCATGGGTAGGACACCTACCCACCATAGACGACCACCGATCTCCCATGTTGCCAATGGTGGAGCCGGAAATTAAAGGTAGTTAGGGGGTACAAATGACACGGGGCCAAACTACATTAATGCATGTATTTTTTTCTAAATTCTACACTGTTCATCTCT
>NC_041380.1:551550104-551551896 GCF_002162155.2 Triticum dicoccoides | reverse complement strand
CCCTCTATCTCTGCCACTGCATGTTGCGGAGCGAATCTGTTTGTTGTCACTCCAAATTCGGTATTTTTGTGGCTTGTTTGCTATTTTTAAGTCACTAAAAGAATTTTATATCCATTTAATGAATATAATTCAAATTTGAACAATATGTGCCTGAAAAAGTTGGCAAAATGAGTTTAAAATCGTATTTGTGTTCTTTAGTCTATCCTGAGGTCTTATCCAAGACAAGAAAGGAGAAATTCCAAACATTCAGGTGTCAAGATCTGACATGAAGCTTATTGCTTCTTTAATTCTAAAAAATGCAAATGAATTCTGAGAAACATGAAACCTGGCGTGGTTTCAAATTTGCATCCCTACCTTTATAAGCAAAATTGTCTTAAAAAAACTTTATGTTCGTATCTCTACCAAACAGTGTGATACACAGGGACTGATGGGCCGTTCGAGTTCTCATTCGTGTCCATCTCATCAACAAAGAAAAGGTCCACTTGCGGTCGTCGTCTTGCTTAGTTCGGCCCGGCTGCCTTTGCTCGCTGTCGCTGCTCGCCACTGTAATCTTCTGCTCCGCATCCAAATCTCGAGCTCCCAAATCTCAGATCGAACACCGCTATCGCCAATGGCCGCCTCCGCCTCCGCCTCCGCCGGCACAAAGGAACTCTCAATGAAAGCACCAATGTTGGTGTCAAAACCGGCGGATCTCGGGTAAGGGGTCCCGAACTGTGAGTCTAGGCCGGATGGTAACAGGAGGCAGGGGACACGAAGTTTTTACCCAGGTTCGGGCCCTCTCGATGGAGGTAAAACCCTACGTCCTGCTTGATTAATATTGATGATATGGGTAGTACAAGAGTAGATCTACCACGAGATCAGAAAGGCTAAATCCTAGAAGGTAGCCTATGGTATGATTGTTGATGTGTATGTTATCCTACGGACTAAAACCCCCCGGTTTATATAGAAACCGGATAGGGTTAGGGTTACATAGAGTCGGTTACAATGGTAGGAGATCTGAATATCCGTATCGCCAAGCTTGCCTTCCATGCCAAGGAAAGTCCCTTCCGGACACGGGACGAAGTCTTCAATCTTGTATCTTCATAGTCCTGGAGTCCGGCTGAAGGTATAGTCCAGTCATCCGGACACCCCCTAATCCAGGACTCCCTCACCCGTGCTGGAGCCGTCGCTGTGCTAGAAACCATCGATGCGCCACGCTGGAAGCTCTATGGCTGCCGTGCTGGAATCCGGCCACGCTCGCGCTGGAACCGGTGAAGTAAATTGCTGGAACTGGCTACTCGATTTGCTACAATGGAGGATTCAAGACGCTGCATCCATGGTGGTGGAGGTATTTTTTGTTGGAACCGCGAGCTGATTTGCTGGAACCGGCTACTGGATTTATTGGATCCGGCGAAGTTTTTTGTTGCAACTATCCGCGGCGACGCATGTTCTTTTGTTGTAACTGGCATATATTTTTCCTGCCACGGTGATTCGTTTTGCTACAACCGTATCAGTTTTTTGCTACATTCATTCACGGCCGAGCTGCATTCTGCGACGGCGACAACCTTTTTTTCTACAACCGTTGTAGTTTTTGCTACGTCCGTCGAGGATTTCTTGATACATCCTTTTTTTCATGGTGGAGTTGGAGGCTCGACAACGGCGACGGTGATTTTTTTGCTACACCCGTCGTTGCTTTTTGCTACAACCTATGAGTTTTTTTGCTACATACATTTTTTTCTTTTTTGCTGAGATTCGTCTGCTACATCTGGCGGCAGAAGACGAGGATCGGCCTAGTGTGTGGCATGGTGTTGCG
>NC_041380.1:551543369-551549795 GCF_002162155.2 Triticum dicoccoides | reverse complement strand
CATGGTGAGCGGCGACCTTGGGGTCCGGCATGGCGCTGCACTCCGAGCGGCCGGCCCTGCTGCTCGCCAGAGCCAAGCAACGATGGGAGGCGGGAGTTTTTTTTCGCGAAGGCCAGGGAAGAGAAGGAGGCGCCATGGTGGAGGATGTGTTTGTGTCAAGCGCAACCCGTACGTGAGGAAGGAGGAGGCTTTGACCCGCATGCAAGGGAGAAGATGCAATCTGGACGGTTATTATTGAGTAAATCGAACGACTAGGGCTTGACCAGCCAAAACTTTCGACCGGCGCGCCGGGGCCAGTACTGGCCTTCCTTATTTGCATCCCTACCTTCATGAGCAAAATTGTCTTAAAAAAACTTTATAAGGAAAAAAATGTTCTTATCTCTACCAAACAGTGTGATACACACAGACTGATGGGCCGATCGAGTTATCATCATCAAGAAAGAAAAAGTCCACTTGCGGTCGTCGTCTTGCTTAGTTCGGCCCGGCTGCCTTTGCTCGCTGTCGCCGCTCGCCACTGTAGTCTTCTGCTCCGCATCCAAATCTCAGATCGAACACCGCTATCGCCGATGGCCGCCTCCGCCTCCGCCGGCAGCCGCCGCTTCAAGATCTTCGCGGCCGCCGACGGCTTCGGCGAGCCGCTCAAGGACGCCGTCGTCGCGCACCTCCGCGCCCACTCCTCCGTCGCCGACGTCGTCGACCTCGGCGTCGACAAGTACTACTCCGCCGCCGCGGCCGTCGCCCGCGGCGTCTCCTCCTCGGCCCCTGACCCAGCGCTCGAGGCCCGCGGCGTCGTCGTCTGCGGCACCGGCGCCGGCGTCGCCATCTTCGCCAACAAGTACCCCGGCGTGTACGCCACGCACTGCGGCTCCGCCGCCGACGCCGTCAACACCCGCTCCATCAACGCCTGCAACGTCCTCGCCCTCTCCGGCATGGCCACCCCGCCCGAGGCCGCCGCCGCCATCGCCGACGCCTGGCTCGCCACCCCCTTCCGCGCCCCCTGCCCCGCGTCCGGCGACGCCCCTTGGCCGGAGGACATTCAGAAGTTCTTCGATGCTGCCCCCGGTGAGATGGCCTCCATCCCCGAGGGACCGGCAGCCCCTCCTGCGCCGGACTCCGCCTGCGCCATCTGCTACCTGAGGAAGGGGATGGAGTTCGAGCCGGTGGACATCATGCCCGGCGGCGAGATGCGGATTGTGCGCGAGAGCCCGACTTCGGCCTACGTGCGGTTCAAAGCTGGAAGCGTGGAGCCGGCCCACCACCACACCTTCGGCCACGACCTGGTGGTGATCAAGGGCAAGAAGAAGGTGTGGAACTTGACCAAGAAGGAGAGCTATGGCCTGGTCGATGGGGACTTCCTGTTCACGCCTGCTGGGGACGTGCACCGTGTCAAGTACTTGGAGGACACAGAGTTCTTCATCCGCTGGGATGGGCACTGGGACATTTTCCTTGATGAAGACCTCGAGACCGCACGCAATGCCATCGATGCAGAGCTCGGTGTGGTTGACAGTGAGAAGTGAGGAGGTTTGTGAAGGTTCTATCTTGTGGTTCCACCTTTTTTTCTCCATCGATGCAGAGTTCAGTGTACAATGTTTGTTGCTGGTGCTGTGCCTGTACTGGTTCCGGTGACATCTTTTCAAATATGTATGTTTGCTGGATGCTGTGCCATGCTTTGTCGAATAAAATGGTGATACTGGTTGTAATGCTACCTTGATATGTTTATACAATTACAATCTGTGTTTGCTGAATAATATGCAGATGCAAGGATTGCTATGTTTTATTCAGACTCAAGTTTAATGATCTCAACAAATATAACAAGTTAACAATTATATTCTGTGTCAATGTTAAGTGACACACAAGATGTTTTAGGCTATCGGCAAACATGCTTGGCTTGGTTTGTTTTGTGACTCGACATCCATGGACAAATGGATGCATCTGGTCTGCATTTAAAAGCTCGAACTTTTTTGGGTGGAAAGCAACCTCCAATAGTACTGTAGAAACTATGACTTGCTTTGGATATTTGCCTATTGAACAAACAGAAAATGTTTATCCGACCACAGTGTTTGCAATACTTTTTGGCCCAGAGCACTATTTATTTTCTGTCTTCATTAGAATTGTCCCCATTTTTGTAGCTTATTATCCTGGTATTTGTTTTTTGTCAGCGGTTGCCACTTGCTTGTTCCTTGTTTCTGTTTTTGATGGTTGCAGTTTTCTAAACATATTACTCAGCTGGTTTTCATGTATTTGTTATGGGACAGAGGGAGTATTAGTTATTATCCATGTATATCCCTCAGCTGGTTTTCATGTATTTGCGTTGAATACATGATTGATACCATGCCATGAATCAAAGTAGTATATTACATGAGATGCTAATATAGGTTCTAAAGCTCTAAAATCACATACCTGTGTTTGTACGCCTGCACAGAGGCGTCATGAGTAAATTACTGGATTGGTTGGTACAGTTTTATTGATGTTGGCTAAACTGGCCAATTTGCTGCCAAATGCCTAAACCATTTTTCAGTATATGAAATTATAAACTTGAATGTTTTAGATCTCTAACTGTATCACTACTAGCAATTCAGTAAAAAAGAGAGGCATTATCTTCAAAAATTGATGACCTTATTTCTATTTTCCATGGTTGAAGTATATCAAATTGTTTTAATTGAAGACGGACCTTAGGGTAATTTTTTTTTCCTAGGAGGTACCATAAATCTTTGATATCCTTCCTTGTATAGAACTATAACATTTTGCATTTGACAGCCGAATAGAGTAAAGTGAACAATCAAGAACATGGACTTTAGAATTTTTCTAGTGACCTAAGAATGAATGTTGCTTGAAAACCCCGTATTGGTGTTAAAGAACTTGAAAACAACCCTTGGTAGTTCCAAAATGCCATTCCAGAACTGATATTTAAGAACCTGGAATAAGAGTTTGTGAAACTGGAGCTTTGAACCCTCGTGATGTAGATGAAGCTGCAAATCCGGCCTTCAGGCTCCAATCTGACCATCCATCTCATCGAGTACTGGGCTTCAAAGATAAACTCCATCAAGGGTACTTATAACTTTATGGAATTGCATATTTGCTTGGACTCCCATGCTTGCAGTAGTTCTAGCATAGAAGATTTCTAGGTGACTTGTCGTGGATAGCAGGTTGTATGCTATGCTAGTCGTTGTCATCGAACTCAAAAACACTGTCAGATTTGAAGCAGGCGAGGGCTGCTGTGCACGAAGATGGTTCTCTGTAACTCAATGCAGATGTATCCTGCAGCTTCTGAAGGTTGAACAAGAGCATGCTTATTTGGCAGGTTCTCTACAATGGCTGGGCTTTTTTTCATAACTTGTACAGTGCACTGCTGTTTTCTTAAGCTACAACATCCACGAGGTTTTATTTCCTCACCCAGGGCTTGGAACATGTTTTTTTTTGGTAAATAGATAAACATTGTTCATATTGAGGTGATGGGGGGCTATTCAGAAGTCTCATGACTTTGGCAGTCTTCTCGGCTGAAGTACACTCTTGCATTGGATGAATTTTCCATGCATAGGCCAGGGCTCTTTGGTCCTCTCAACGAGAGGAAGATGGAGTGCTGTGGGGCTCATCGACAGGAAGTTATGTTTAGAAAAGTGCAGTGATTTAAGTTCAAGAATAATACTACTACAACCAAGTGATTTGCTGTTTTTTCTCCTTACTTTTATAGATTCGAAAACCACGTATAGGCCATCACAAATTCACAATTCTCTCTCTAATATACTGGGCTGTTAAAGAATAGCTACTCTGATTTCAAAAGTAAGTCTTCAGTAAACATGCTTCCATAATGTTTCTCTATTTCTATACGGTGCTACTAAATCTCAGTCGCGAAGTCTCAGTCGACGCGTCCACCATTTGATTGGTATTTGCTTTAAGATTCGTGCTGTAAGTGGGTTTGTCTCGTTCTGGCCTGTTAATGCAGCCGGTTCTTTTTCTTCATGTCTTCTGGTTGTCTGGGCTCTTTTTGTCGCGGGCCAGAGGGTTTGCGTGGTGGGTTGAGGAGGTGTGGAGGGCCTTTTCAGTATCTTTCCTGTGATTTGTTCTTTTTCTTCATTTTAATTTTGCTTTTTTGTGGTACGCCGGTTGTGAGCTTGGCCTTTTTTTTCTGTGCCTGCGTTGTTATGTTTGAGGGTGAAAAAAATATTCGCCCATTTCTTTTCCTGTGTGATCCTCAAAAAAAGAAAAAGAAAATTCTTTTCATGTGCTCTTATGTTTGTCTTTTTTGTTTTTCCATTTCTTCTTTTCTAAATATTTTTTGTAAATACATGAATAATTGTAGAATTATATATTTTTTGTATAATTTTTTTTCTTCTTGTAAAATTACATGTTTTATAAAGAATATAAAACTTTGATATTACATGTATATTTATGTAATTTCGCTTGCGTAACAATTGTTGCACACTCGTTTGCTACGTGTAGCTGGATGTTCATCGCCCACGTGAAAATCCTTAAAAATTTATTCAATATAATTACTTTATCAATAATTGTTTATATTTTTAGGTTCTACTTTATTTATATTTCTAGTTTCTATCTTTTTGCTGTATTGGGTTTTTCCGTTGTTGTTACGGCTTCACTAAATCTCAGTCGACTGAGATTTAGCGAACTCTCAATCAATGGCACTAAGATTCGTGTGTACGTGTACGTTGGCTCGAACGAGCTCTTTTCTTTGTCGCTGCACGGGCCGGTGGAGATGAGAGAGCCTTTCTTTTATTTTTCTTCTTGGCCTTGTTCCCTTTGTTGTGCAGCACAAGTTTCCTGAGAGTGTTTTTTTAGTTATTTTAGTCAGCCTAAAAAAAAGTACTTTGTTTTGTTTCTTTTTCTCGCCCTACACAAGTGAGTTTTGCCGGTAGGAGAGGAAGTCTCAGTGGCTTCTCTTTTTCCCAAAAGAAATTTTCATTTTCATTTTTCCTTTTTATTGTTTTACTTTTCATTACTTTTTATAAGTCTTTAACTTTTCTTGTATTTATTTATATTTATTATTTGCTTGTCCCGTTTCATATTTTTCGTTTTGTTTTTTCTCTTGTTTATTTAATTTAATTTTTCATTTTTCATTTTGTCTTTGCTTAATAATGGTGTGTTTTATTCTATTTTATTTTAGCATATTTTCCAACTTTCTAGCAGCCCTATTTTAGCAACGAAATTGCCTACTCCCTCCTTCCATCTATATAGGGCTTTTGCGTTTTTCGAGGCTAACTTTGACCAAATGTTAGAGCAACAATATATGACATGTAACTTACACAAATCATACGGTCAAATTCGTATGTGAAAGGAGCTTCCAATGATATAATTCTCACATTATATATCTCATGTACTACTAATCTTGTCAATAGTCAAAGGCGGTATTGAAAAGCACATTAGGCCCTATATAGATGGAAGGATGGAGTACCAATTTTTTTGTTAATCATTTTCAGTTGCACATCCATTAGATACTTTTGTAACTAAATGTTGGCTGTAATAGTTGAAATTTTATTAGTGGGATTGCTAAAATTCAGACGATTGAGTTTAACCGAAGTCCCGATACACATATATAGTCGTTATCACTGTTTCTGTAAGATTCACACAACACTACTTGTCTAGTGTTACCCCGACCTGTTTAGCGCTCGCTTCTTCTTTTTTTACTTTTCTCGTGTTCGGTGTGCTGGTTGTGAGAGGTGTTTTTCATTTTTTTGTTGGACATTTCAATTGCCATGTACACACCATATCTACCACGGAGTACTCATCTCAGGGGAGGGATTTTCGTACCTCGGGGTTCTTCAGTTGCATTTTTTCATCTATTTCCCCCTCTTTTATGACAGATCTCTATTTGTGGATTTATTTATGTATGCATTTTATTTTTTATGCTTGTATAATGTAGGAAATGCTTTTTCTTCGATGAGTGGGGATTTTGAACCATGTAGACATAAATGTTAGTGGGTATGTTGGTTGTTAGCGGGTTTTTAAACCATGACTTTTGTTTTTATAGGACCGACATTTTCATATATATATTTCTTGTTTATGCGTAAAAGAATATTAGCATATTTTTTTCTTGCACCCGGCTGCAAGTGAATGTCTTCTGACCCAACCGCAACTGGACTTTTTTGTTCTGTCGAAGGGGGAGCCGGAAGAGGGGGTGGGCCAGTTGCAAGCCCAACAACAACCCCGCAACTGCATGTCCCCCAACATGGTTGCAACTCGACTTTTGTTTTGTCAGAGGGGGCGCCAGGAGAGGGGGCAGGCCAGTTGCACGCCTGACAACAGCCCCACAACTGCATGTCCCCCAATATGGTTGCAACTCGACTTTTGTTTTGTCGGATGGGGCGCTGGGAGAGGGGGCGAGCCAGTTGCAAGCCCAACAACAACCCCGCAACTGCAAGTGCCGCACCCGACCGGAATTGCATGTCCGCCAACATGGTTGTAACTCTACTT
>NC_041380.1:551528033-551542827 GCF_002162155.2 Triticum dicoccoides | reverse complement strand
GAAGGGGGCGCCGGAGAGGGGGCGGGCCAGTTGCAAACCCGACAACAGCCCCGTAACTGCAAGTGCCGCATTCGACCGCAACTGCATGTGTTTTAACCCAACCGCAACTGGACTTTTTTGTTCTATCGGAGGGGATGCCGGGTGAAGGGGCGGGCCAGTTGCAAGCTCGACAACAGCCCCGCAACTGCAAATGCCGCACCCCGACCGCAACTGCATGTCCCCCAACATGGTTGCAACTGGACATTTGTTTTGTTAGAGGGGCGGCGTGAGAGGGAGCAGCCCAGTTGCATGTTCGACACTAGGAATGCAACTGCAAGTGTCACACCCAGCCGCAACTGCATGTCTTCTAGCCCGCCCGCAACTGGACTTTTTTGTTCTGTTGGAGGAGGCACCGATAGAGGGGGTGGGCCAGTTGCAAGCCCGACAACTGTTGGAAATATGCCCTAGAGGCAATAATAAATTAGTTATTATTATATTTCCTTGTTCATGATAATTGTTTATTATCCATGCTAGAATTGTATTGATAGGAAACTCATATACATGTGTGGATACATAGACAACACCATGTCCCTAGTAAGCCTCTAGTTGACTAGCTCGTTGATCAATAGATGGTTACGGTTTCCTGACCATGGATATTGGATGTCGTTGATAACGGGATCACATCATTAGGAGAATGATGTGATGGACAAGACCCAATCCTAAGCCTAGCACAAGATCGTGTAGTTCGTATGCTAAAGCTTTTCTAATGTCAAGTATCATTTCCTTAGACCATGAGATTGTGCAACTCCCGGATACCGTAGGAATGCTTTGGGTGTACCAAACGTCACAACGTAACTGGGTGGCTATAAAGGTGCACTACGGGTATCTCCGAAAGTGTCTGTTGGGTTGGCACAAATCAAGACTGGGATTTGTCACTCCGTGTAACGGAGAGGTATCTCTGGGCCCACTCGGTAGGACATCATCATAATGTGCACAATGTGACCAAGGAGTTGATCACGGGATGATGTGTTACGGAACGAGTAAAGAGACTTTCCGGTAACAAGATTGAACGAGGTATCGGGATACCGACGATCGAATCTCGGGCAAGTATCGTACCGATAGACAAAGGGAATTGAATACGGGATTGATTGAATCCTCGACATCGTGGTTCATCCGATGAGATCATCGTGGAACATGTGGGAGCCAACATGGGTATCCAGATCCCGCTGTTGGTTATTGACCAGAGAGATGTCTCGGTCATGTCTGCGTGTCTCTCGAACCCGTAGGGTCTACACACTTAAGGTTCGGTGACGCTAGGGTTGTAAAGATATTAGTATGCGGTAACCCGAAAGTTGTTCCGAGTCCCGGATGAGATCCCGGATGTCACAAGGAGTTCCGGAGGTAAAGATTTATATATAGGAAGTCCAGTTTCGGCCATCGGGAAAGTTTCGGGGGTAATCGGTATTGTACTGGGACCACCGGAAGGGTCCTGGGGGTCCACCGGGTGGGGCCACCTATCCCGGAGGGGCCCGTGGGCTGAAGTGGGAGGGGAACCATCCCCTGGTGGGCTGGTGCGCCCCCCATGGGCCTCCCCCTGCGCCTAGGGATGGAAACCCTAGGGGTGGGGGCGCCCCACCTGACTTGGGGGGCAAGTTCCCCCTTGGCCACCGCCCCCCCTTGGAGATCGGATCTCCTAGGGCCGGCGCCCCCTAGGGCCCCTATATATATTGGAGGGGAGGGAGGGCAGCCGCACCCAAGTCCCTGGCGCCTCCCTCTCCCTCCGTGACACCTCTCCCTCTCGTTGGTGCTTAGCGAAGCCCTGCCGAGATCCCACTGCTTCCACCACCACGCCGTCGTACTGCTGGATCTCCATTAACCTCTCCTCTCCCCTTGCTGGATCAAGAAGGAGGAGATGTCTCTCCGTTCCGTACGTGTGTTGAATGCGGAGGTGCCGTCCGTTCGGCGCTAGGATCATCGGTGATTTGGATCACGACGAGTACGACTCCATCAACCTCGTTCTCTTGAACGCTTCCGCTTAGCGATCTTCAAGGGTATGAAGATGCACTCCCTCTCTCTCTCATTGCTAGTATCTCCTAGATTGATCTTGGTGACACGTAGGAAAATTTTGAATTATTGCTACGTTCCCCAACAGTGGCATCATGAGCTAGGTCTATGCGTAGATTCTATGCACGAGTAGAACACAAAGTAGTTGTGGGTGATGATTTGTTCAATTTGCTTGCCGTTACTAGTCTTATCTTGATTCGGCGGCATTGTGGGATGAAGCGGCCCGAACCGACCTTACACGTACACTTACGTGAGACAGGTTCCACCGACTGACATGCACTTGATGCATAAGGTGGCTAGCGGGTGTCTGTCTCTCTCACTTTAGTCGGATCGGATTTGATGAAGAGGGTCCTTATGAAGGGTAAATAGCAATTGGCATATCACCATTGTGGCTTTTGCGTAGGTAAGAAACGTTCTTGCTAGAAACCCTTAGCAGCCACGTAAAACATGCAACAACAATTAGAGGACGTCTAACTTGTTTTTGCAGGGTATGCTATGTGATGTGATATGGCCAAAAGGATGTGATGAATGATATATGTGATGTATGAGATTGATCATGTTCTTGTAATAGGAATCACGACTTGCATGTCGATGAGTATGACAACCGGCAGGAGCCATATGAGTTGTCTTAATTTATTTATGACCTGCGTGTCAATGAAAACGCCATGTAATTACTTTACTTTATTGCTAACCGTTAGCCATAGTAGTAGAAGTAATAGTTGGTGAGGCAACTTCATGAAGACACGATGATGGAGATCATGGTGTCATGCCGGTGACGAAGGTGATCATGCCGCGCCTCGAAGATGGAGATCAAAAGGTGCAAGATGATATTGGCCATATCATGTCACTTTATGATTTGCATGTGATGTTTGTCATGTTTACATCTTATTTGCATAGAACGACGGTAGCATAAATAAGATGATCCCTCGCTGAAATTTCAAGAAAAGTGTCCCCCCTAACTGTGCACCGTTGCGAAGGTTCGTTGTTTCGAAGCACCACATGATGATCGGGTGTGATAGATGCAAATGTTCGCATACAACGGGTGTAAGCCAGATTTACACATGTGAAACACTTAGGTTGACTTGACGAGCCTAGCATGTACAGACATGGCCTCGGAATACAAGAGACCGAAAGGTCAAACATGAGTTATATAGTAGATACGATCAACATGAAGATGTTCACCGATGATGACTAGTCCGTCTCACGCGATGATCGGACACGGCCTAGTTGACTCGGATCATGTATCACTTAGATGACTAGAGGGATGTTTATCTAAGTGGGAGTTCATTGAATAATTTGATTAGATGAACTTAATTATCATGAACATAGTCAAAAGGTCTTTGCAAATTATGTCGTAGCTCACGCTTTGGTTCTACTGTTTTAGATATGTTCCTAGAGAAAATTTAGTTGAGAGTTGACAGTAGCAATTATGCGAACTGGGTCCGTGAACTGAGGATTGTCCTCATTGCTGCACAGAAGGGCTATGTCCTTAATGCACCGCTCAGTGCGTTGAACCTCGAGCGTCGTCTGTAGATGTTGGGAAACATCTGACATACACGTTTTGATGACTACGTGATAGTTCAGTGCGTAATACTAACGGTTTAGAATTGGGGCACCAAAGACATTTTTGAAACGTCGCAGAACATATGAGATGTTCCAAAGACTGAAATTGGGATTTCAGACTAGTGCCCACGTCAAGAGGTATGAGACCTCTGACAAGTTTCTTAAACCTGCAAACTAAGGGAGAAAAGCTCAATCGTTGAGCATGTGCTCAGATTTTCCGAGTACTACAGTCGCTTGAATCGAGTGGGAGTTAATCTTCCAGATGAGATAGTGATAGTTCTCCATAGTCACTGCCACCAAGCTATTAGAGCTTAGTGATGAACTATAACATATCAGGGATAGACATGATGATCCTTGAGCAATTCGCGATGTTTGACACCGTGAAAGTAGAAATCAAGTAGGAGCATCAATTGTTGATGGTTAGTAAAAACACTAGTTTCAAGAAGGGCAAGGGAAAGAAGGGATACTTCATGAGACGACAAATTAGTTGCTGTTTTAGTGAAGAAACCCAAGGTTGAACCAAACCCGAGACTAAGTGCTTCTATAATGAGGGGAACGGTCACTGAAGCAGAACTATCCTAGATACTTGGTAGATGAGAAGGTTGGCAAGGTCGACAGAAGTATTTTGGAAATATGTTATATTAATGTGTACTTTACTAGTACTCCTAGTAGCACTAAGGCAATAAATACCGGTTCGGTTGCTTAGTGTTAGTAACTCGAAATAAAAGGCTACGGAATAAACGGAGACTAGCTGAAGGTGAGATGACGATATGTGTTGGAAGTGTTTCCAAGGTTGATGTGATCAAGCATCGCATGCTCCCTCTACCATCGAGATTGGTGTTAAACCTAAATAATTGTTATTTGGTGTTTGCATTGAGCATGGACATGATTGGATTATGTTTATCGCAATACGGTTATTCATTTAAGGAGAATAATGGTTACTCTGTTATTTGAATAATACCTTCAATGGTCTTGCACCTAAAATGAATGGTTTATTGAATCTCGATCGTAGTGATACACATGTTCATGCCAAAAGATATAAGATAGTAATGATAGCACCACATACTTGTGGCACTGTCATTTGAGTCATGTTGGTATAAAACGCATGAAGAAGCTCCATGTTGATGGATCTTTGGACTCACTCGTTTTTGAAAAAATTGAGACATGCGAACCATGTCTATTGGTAGATATGCATGAAGAAACTCCATGCAGATAGATCGTTTGGACTCTCTTGATTTTGAATCACTTGAGACATGCAAATCATACCACATGGGCAAGATGACTGAAAGGTCTCATTTTCAGTAAGATGGAACAAGAAAGCAACTTGTTGGAAGTAATACATTTTGATGTGTGCAGTCCAATGAGTGCTGAGGCACGTAGTGGATATCGTTATGTTCTTACTTCATAGATGATTTGAGTAGATGCTGAGTATATTTACTTGATGAAACACAAGTCTGAATTATTGAAAGGTTCAAGTAATTTCAGAGTGAAGTTGAAGATCGTCGTGACAAGAGAATAAAATGTCTATGATATGATCATAGAGATGAATATCTGAGTTACGAGTTTGGTACACAATTAAGACATTGGGAAATTGTTTCACAACTAATACTGCCTGGAACACCATAGTGTAATGGCGTGTCCGAACATCATAACTGCACCCTATTGGATATGGTGCATACCATGATGTCTCTTATCAAATTACCACAATCGTTTATGGGTTAGGCATTAGAGACAACCACATTCACTTTAAATAGGGCACCACACAATTCCGTTGAGACGACACCGTATGAACTATGGTTTAGAAAAACCTAAGCTGTCGTTTCTTAAAAGTTTGGGGCTGCGACGCTTATGTGAAAAGTTTCAGGCTGATAAGCTCGAACCCAAAGCGGATAAATGCATCTTCATAGAATACCCAAAAATAGTTGGGTATACCTCCTATTTCAGATCCGGAAGCAAAAGTGATTGTTTCTAGAAACGGGTCCTTTCTCGAGGAAAAGTTTCTCTAGAAAGAATTGAGTGGGAGGATGGTGGAGACTTGATGAGGTTATTTGAACCGTCACTTCAACTAGTGTGTAGTAGGGCACAGGAAGTTGTTCTTGTGGCACCTACACCAATTGAAGTGGAAGCTTATGATAGTGATCATGAAACTTCGGATCAAGTCACTACCAAACCTCATAGGTCGACAAGGATGCATACTACTTCAGAGTGGTACGTAATCCTGTCTTGGAAGTCATGTTGCTAGATAACAATGAACCTACGAGCTATGGAGAAGTGATGGTGAGCCCAGATTCCGACGAATGGCTCGAGGCCATAAAATCCGAGAGAGGATCCATGTATAAAACAAAGTATAGACTTTGAAAGAACTACTTGATGGTCGTAAGGCTGTTGGGTGCAGATGGATTTTAAAAGGAAGACAGACAATGATGGTAAGTGTCACCATTAAGAAAGCTCTACTTGTCATTTCCCGACAAGTTCAAGGAGTTGACTACGATGAGACTTTCTCACTCGTAGCGATGCTAAGAGTCTGTTGGAATTATGTTAGCAGTTACTGCATTATTTATGAAATCTTGCAGAAAGGATGTCAAAACATTGTTTCCTCGACGTTTTTCTTGAGGAAAGGTTGTATGTGATACAACCAGAAGGTTTTGTCAATCCTGAAAGATGCTGACAAGTATACAAAGCTCCAGCAATCCTTCTAAGGACTGGAGTAAGCATCTCGGAATTGGAATGTACGCTTTGATGAGATGATCAAAGATTTTGGGTTTATACAAAGTTTATGAAAAACTTGTATTTCCAAAGAAGTGAGTGGGAGCACTATAGAATTTTTGATGAGTATATGTTGTTAACATATTGTTGATCAAAAAATGATGTAGAATTTCTGGAAAGCATGCAAGGTTATTTGAAAAGTGTTTTTCAATGGAAAACCTGGATTAAGCTACTTGAACATTGAGCATCAAGATCTATAAGGATAGATCAAAAATCGCTTAATAGTACTTTCAAACGAAAACATACCATGACAAGATTTTGAAGGAGTTCAAAAATAGATCGGCAAAGAAGGAGTTCTTGGCTGTGTTATAAGGTATGAGTGTTGAGTAAGACTCAAGACCTGACCACGGCAGAATAGAGAGAAAGGACGAAGATCGTCCCCTATGCTTTAGATGTAGGCTCTAAAGTATGCTATGTTGTGTACCGCACCTGAAGTGTGCCAAGCCATGAGTCAGTCAAGGGGTACAAGTGTGATCTAGGAATGGATCATAGGACAACGGTCAAGGTTATCCTTAGTAACTAGTGGACTAAGGAATTTTCTCGATTATGGAGGTGGTAAAAGAGTTCGTCGTAAAGGGTTACGCCGATGCAATCTTTGACACTAATCTGGATGATTCTGAGTAGTAAACCGGATTCGTATAGTAGAACAGTTATTTGGAATAGCTCCAAGTAGAGCTTGCTAGCTGCATCTACAAGATGACATAGAGATTTGTAAAGCACACACGGATCTGAAAGGCTCAGACCCGTTGACTATAACATCTCTCACAAGCATAACATGATCAAACCCAGAACTCAATGAGTGTTAATCACATGGTAATGTGAACTAGATTATTGACTCTAGTAAACTCTTTGGGTGTTAGTCACATGGGGATGTGACCTTGAGTGTTAATCACAAAGCAATATGAACTGGATGATTGACTCTAGTGCAAGTGGGAGACTGTTGGAAATATGCCCTAGAGGCTATAATAAATTAGTTATTATTATATTTCCTTGTTCATGATAATCATTTATTATCCATGCTAGAATCGTATTGATAGGAAACTCAGATACATGTGTGGATACATAGACAACACCATGTCCCTAGTAAGCCTCTAGTTGACTAGCTCGTTGATCAATAGATGGTTACGGTTTCCTGACCATGGACATTGGATGTCGTTGATAACGGGATCACATCATTAGGAGAATGATGTGATGGACAAGACCCAATCCTAAGCCTAGCACAAGATCGTGTAGTTCGTATGCTAAAGCTTTTCTAATGTCAAGTATAATTTCCTTAGACCATGAGATTGTGCAACTCCCGGATACCGTAGGAATGCTTTGGGTGTACCAAACGTCACAATGTAACTTGGTGGCTATAAAGGTGCACTACGGGTATCTCCGAAAGTGTCTGTTGGGTTGGCACGAATCAAGACTAGGATTTGTCACTCCGTGTAACGGAGAGGTATCTCTGGGCCCACTCGGTAGGACATCATCATAATGTGCACAATGTGACCAAGGAGTTGATCACGGGATGATGTGTTACGGAACGAGTAAAGAGACTTGCCGGTAACGAGATTGAACAAGGTATCGGGATACCAACGATCGAATCTCGGGCAAGTATCGTAAGGGAATTGAATACGGGATTGATTGAATCCTCGACATCGTGGTTCATCCGATGAGATCATCGTGGAACATGTGGGAGCCAACATGGGTATCCAGATCCCACTGTTGGTTATTGACCAGAGAGATGTCTCGGTCATGTCTGCGTGTCTCCTGAACCCGTAGGGTCTACACACTTAAGGTTCGGTGACGCTAGGGTTGTAGAGATATTAGTATGCGGTAACCCGAAAGTTGTTCGGAGTTCCGGATGAGATCCCAGACGTCACAAGGAGTTCCGGAATGGTCCGGAGGTAAAGATTTATATATAGGAAGTCCAGTTTCGGCCATCGGGAAAGTTTTGGGGGTAATCGGTATTGTACCGGGACCACCGAAAGGGTCCCGGGGGTCCACCGGCTGGGGTCACCTATCCCGGAGGGCCCCATGGGCTGAAGTGGGTGGGGAACCAGCCCCTGGTGGGCTGGTGCGCCCCCATGGGCCTCCCCCTGCGCCTAGGGTTGGAAACCCTAGGGGTGGGGGCGCCCCACCTGACTTGGGGGGCAAGTTCCCCCTTGGCCGACGCCCCCCCCTTGGAGATGGGATCTCCTAGGGCCGGTGCCCCCCTAGGGGCCCTATATATATTGGAGGGGAGGGAGGGCAGCCGCACCCAAGTCCCTGGCGCCTCCCTCTCCCTCCGTGACACCTCTTCCTCTTGTTGGTGCTTGGCGAAGCCCTGCCGAGATCCCGCTGCTTCCACCACCACGCCGTCATGCTGCTGGATCTCCATCAACCTCTCATCTCCCCTTGCTGGATCAAGAAGGAGGAGATGTCTCTCCGTTCCGTACGTGTGTTGAACGCGGAGGTGTCGTCCGTTCGGCGCTAGGATCATCGGTGATTTGGATCACGACGAGTACGACTCCATCAACCCTGTTCTCTTGAACGCTTCCGCTTAGCGACCTTTAAGGGTATGAAGATGCGCTCCCTCTCTCTCGTTGCTAGTATCTCCTAGATTGATCTTGGTGACAAGTAGGAAAATTTTGAATTATTGCTACGTTCCCCAACAACAACATCCCCACAACTGCAAGCGCCGCACCCGACCGCAACTGCATGTCCCCCGACATGGTTGCAATTGGACCTTTTTTTGTCGAAGGGGGCGGCAGGAGAGGGGGCGGGCCAGTTGCATGTCTGACACTAGGAATGTAACTGCAAGTGTCGCACCGATCGCAACTGCATATCTTGTAACCTTTACCGCAAGTGGAGTTGTTTGTTCTGTCGGAGGAGGCGCCTGTAAAGGGGGCGTGCCAGTTGCAAGCTCGACAACAGCCCCACAGCTGCAAGTGCCGCACTCGACCGCAACTGCATATCCCCCAACATGGTCTCAACTGGACCTTTGTTTTGTCGGAGGGGATGCCGGGAGAGGGGGTAGGCCAGTAGCATGTCCGACACTAGGCATGCAACTGCAAGTGTCGCACCCGACCGTAACTCCGGTTTTTCAACACGACCACAACTTAGTGTTGTTCTGCCAGTTTTTTATGAAAAATTTATTGCACGCCATATCTCAACTGTAACTGCAAGGGATACAAGTACCAGCAACTAGCCGCTCCCTACACCTTAATTATTTTTTCAAATGCACATTGAACATTTTAAAAATGCATTTATATATTTTAAAGTGTATGGTGAATATTTTTAAATCTATTTGAACATTTTTTAATTACACAATAATTTTATCAACGCATAATGGATATTTTCGAAATGTACAAACACTTTTTTCTGAAGTATAACGACGAATGCAAAAAGTGCTTTCTTTTTTTTGGTGAACGTGTAACTGAAAATGAAATATAAGTAAAAATATTGAACAAACAACAGGAAACATTAAATTTGAAACCCCATGAAATAGAAAAAAAGCGAGACAACATGCAAAAAAAGAGAACAAAAACCAGACACAAGAAAATCATACAAAGAACTAGCGTCACACTAGACACAGGAAAGCTAGACAACAAGCAGCGCCCAGAAAAATCACATGGCACTAAAAAAACGCTGGTCCAAAAGAACGAACAATAATAAAAGACAAAGACAAGGGCCGGCCCAGCAAAAACAGGAAAACACATTAAGACTGGACGAGGGAATAGGATGGGCTGGGCCATAAATTGGATGATGTCTCTTAGTGGACTGATGCTTAGACAAACCCATTAATATATTGTAAGTGTCATGCTCGTAAAAACTTATGGCCAAAGTCTCATCTTGGAAACCGAATCAATTTCCAATACGATTCACATTTTGGATTGAGCCTGGGTCTTGCTTTTCGCGATTGTGCAGGTAAAAAAAAACCATGCACAATCATGAAAAGTAGGGCTCACGCTTAGTTCATACTCCCTCCGTCCCAAAAAAATTAGATGACTAGATATGGATGTATCTAGACACGTTTTAGTGTTAGATACATCCATATTTGGATAAATTTAAGATAAGTAATTTGAGATGGAGGGAGTATAAGGTTAGCAGAAAATTCCATGGGCAGGTTGTTGTTTCTACAGTGAATACTACTCCATTTGTCATATAGAACCACAAATAAAGAAAAATTGCTCAGAAACGCTAACTTGCGTTCATCATTGACATGTGGACAAGCCCAGGTCCAGTTTGAGACTTCAGAACTTACCTTTATCATGGTTAACTTTCCCTATGGTTCATCTGGAATGGACAACTGTTAATCCAACAACACGGACAAGAAAATGACATTTGAGTCGCGAGCTATGATTAGTGCCACTTTTGTCCGGTCAAAGAGACTTTAGCCAGGTTTGTATGACAGGTTAATTCGTTGTGGTTTTGGTTTGAGGTGACCACCTCACACCACAGCTATGATGTGTGTTTGAGGACTGTGAGATCAGCTGCATTTCGTTTAGTGTTAATTCTCTTTGCTTTGAGGGGTAAAAAAATGCTCTTCTGTTTTGCGGAAAAACACTAAAAAGAGAACACAAACGCCGACCGTGGGGATCGAACCCACGGCCACGTGGTTAAAAGCCACGCGCTCTACCACTGAGCTAGGTCGGCTCTGCGATGAACTTAATGTTAAATACATAAGATCATTTTAACCGACGCCAAAAACCAAGCCATCGTCCAGAGAACTGACGTTTGGGGCACTTTGGATAAAAAATACTGCTCCAATAGATGCCCTATGTCAAGCTGACACGAAGATGGGAGTTGTTTGCCGCTAGGGTTGTCCAGAACACTACTTTTGCTTGCTACTTGTTTTTGCTTAACCTTGCGACCCGTTGCGTCAATGGCACAAGGCCGAATAGAACCGTGAAGTTGGGCTAATTATTTACGTACGTCTTTCGTGACTGATTCTACAACTTATCGATCCACCCCGCTTTGGATATGTCTTCTCTCTCCAATGTCAATGAGGTCGAGAAACACACTTATGGCCGACATACTTGATGCGGGTGCCCTTCCATGTTGCAGCGAAGTCGAAGTCGTCGAGCCGCGAGCCCGAAGGATGATATACGACGACACTGCGAAGATCTGCAGGGTGCTTTGCTCTGTCATGTTTAGTTGTGCCGGCGACCTTGTATCTCTTGGCCTGGGTTAGCTGTTGGTCTTCTCTTTGGCTAGACCGAGGGACCTCCCCCCCCCCCCCCCCTTGTTTCCTCTGTTTTCATCCACTGATCACTTGATCGCACATTGTTTTCCGCTTGCTTGCTGCTTAATCTGTGAAATGCCAGCGAACCCTGGATCTTTCAAGAAAAAATGATAGTGCTTTCAATTTTTTTTAAAGTGCACAAAGCATATCTAAAGGTTTTGTAGCCAGAAAATTCCATAGCTGTCTTGCAAATACCTCATATTTTCGTACATAAAAATCACACCTTTTTTCTGCTCACACATAAGTTAACAAAAATATTAACAATTGTTTATTATCTGAAATTAAGAAACATATAGTGCCTAAAACATCCCAACCTAATACAAACACAAGATAAACACATGTCATTAGATCAAATTAACATCACAGTTCAACCTATGAATAATAAACAATTGTTAATATTTAAATAATTCTTAGAACTTTATCGTAGCAGTTCACCACCCGTAGTTCCTTCCGACGCTTGCAACCGCTTAATTTCAGATAATAAACAACTTTGTATGGTGTCTTATAAATAATTATTACAACTTTGTATGGTGTCTTATGTGTTTGGATCATGGGTATCTTATATTCGGTGGCCAGCCGTTATAATCCTTTTGTGGTTATATATCTTCTTGATGCAGCTACATGATTATAAAGGTAACTTCATCGTAGACTAGAAGTCCCACATGATTGTTTTTCATGATCAGGTGTCTTGGACACTAGTACCCACTTTGTCCATCCTACTTTTTGCGGTGCTGGCAGGGGATACATTAATGCCTTGGACGGTTACTTCTTTCTGTTACCGAAAGGATAAATCCTGGGTCTAAGAAGCTGGTGCCAACATATTCTTCAAAGACCCAATTCTCCTTCATGTAAACATATGTTCGTCGACACATCAGCCCCTTCATCACCAAAATATGTAATCGACGATGATCAAGTCCTCCGAAGAAGGTTGTAAAGAAGTTCTAAAGATGGAGCTCATGTCGACTATGCTACGCATTCGAGGCGAGTCAAATGTGTTGTGAGCCTCGTTTAAGCTAGGTTGCTGCTGATGGCAAGCGTGTAAATCATATAGTCAAATGCGGGATATCAAAATCCAATCAATAAGTACATCCGATCATATTTTCATCATGTTTGCTAATTAAATCTTGCTTGAACATTACAATTGTGTTGTTCTTCCAGGCGATAGTGGAGATGATTAATTAGGAATTTGTCGACGGAAGAAGAAGAGGCGACCGTGGAAGAGACCACACTTAAATGACTTCAAAAATGAAAAAAGGGTCCTTTTAGTTTTGTCCTTTTGTAGTGTACTTAATTTGAAATTTCTCGAGGAAGGAAGTTGGAATACGGAGTACAAGATGGTGAGGACGACACGTAAGTATCTGTACAACGATGGGAGGAGACCTGCATATATATGGACTCTCAAGTCAAGCTAGCTCAATCGTGCATCTTAATTCCACAGTTTCGATCCTAGGGTGTATGTTAGTTAGTTTAGTTTGTTATAAGGCAGCGTTGCACAACACGATTGTTTCCGAAGTTCTTTATTTGGTTTCTTGTCTTGATAAGCGATAGTTAGGTTCTATAAGAATTCCCGGCAAAAAGAAATGTTCTATTAAGAATTAGGATACGTGGATTAGGGAACAATAAATTGATTCACATAAGTATTTATTTTAAACCTTTTTTAGTGAGCTTGGTTTTCAGCTAGTAATGGTGTGAGTTATGAACCGTGCTTGATTGCTCATTAAGATCAACAAGACATCTTAAGCACTTGTTGTCTTGGGTGTATAGCTTCCTTAATTTGTGATTTTTTTGTATAACCATATTTTTTTGTAATCCCTCCATTTTTATTTACTCTGCATATTAGGTTTGACTGAAGTCAAACTTCGTAAGTTCGATCAAATTTATAGAAAAAATATAAATATTTACCATAACAAATCTATATGATGTGAAAGTACATTCAATAATGATATTGATTTGTTATTGTATATGTTAATATTTTTGTTTATAAACTTTGTCAGAGTTTACAATGCTTGACTTTGACCAAAGTTAATACGCGAAATAAATAAAAACGAAGGGAGTATCGAATAACTGTTTGTACAAGAAAGTCAATGAATGCCTAACCCTCTTCTTCTTCCATCACTATGCCTACCACTGAATATGTTACTCCCTCCGTTTTTATTTAGTTCGCATATTAGCTTTGGTCAAAGTCAAGCTTTATAAACTTTGACAAAGTATATAAACAAAAATATTAACATATATAATAACAAATCAATACCATTAGAATCATTATTGAATGTACTTTCACATCATATAGATTTGTTATGGTAATGTTTATATTTTTTTTCTATAAACTTGGTCAAACTTTATGAAGTTTGACTTCAGTCAAACCTAATATGCAGAGTAAATAAAAATGGAGAGAGTACTACTTTTGTGTTTCGATGACAAAGCAATATCTGAAGTTCAATTGAGCTAGGCGTTCAAGGCGAGTCAAATGCGTTGGGACTTGGGAGAGTCGTCTATGGCTGGTGGCTATGGCAAGTGTGTAAATCAGACAGTCAAACGTAGATATCAAAATCCAGTCAAATAAGTACATTCGATCACATTTCCACCGTGTTTGCTAATTAAATCTTGGTTGAACGTTGAATACGATATTGTTCTTCCAGGTGATAGTGGGCAGGATTAGGCATTCGTGGGCGGAAGATTGGAAGAGGCCACACTGAAAGGACTTCAAAATTGAAGAAATGGTCTCTCAAGTCAAGCTTAGCTCGATCGTGCATGCTGCTTCATTCTACAGTTTCGTATATGCATGGTGTACGTTTGTTGATTCGATTGAGGCTGGCAGCGTCGCACGACGTACACGATGGTTTCCGAAGTCCTTAATTTGGTTTCTTGGGTTTTTTTTCTTCTGGTAGTCTATGATAAAAAAACTTCCAACCCAAGTGGAAGAAGCATGCGAAGACAATTAAGAAGATGAGGAGATGATTCCCAGCCCAAGTGGCCGAAGAAGGCGACCATGTACATCGGGGCATGCAGGCTCAACTTGCACCGGAACCGTTTGTACACGCCACCAGCGGGAATTTTTAGTAGAAAATAGACATAATACTTCCTCGATCCCAAAATAAGTGTCTCAACTTTGTACTAACTCTAAAACAAAATTATACTAAGCTTAAGATATTTATTTTGAGACGGAAGGAGTACAACGGATATAGGCTTGTTTTCAAATGAGCTGGGTGGCCA
>NC_041380.1:551458513-551527720 GCF_002162155.2 Triticum dicoccoides | reverse complement strand
GGCCTTGCTCCTCTCACGCTAGGGTTACTCTTCGTCTTCCATCGGTATCGGCGCGTAGCCTTTGAGCCACATATGCACGGTGGATCGCAGCATTTGCCGGCGCGTAGCCTTTGAGCCACAAATGCACCATTACCAAAAAAGTCCTTTACCCTGCTTTATATATAATGCAACGAGTCTCATACATCTAAACCATACAACATGACACCCAAAAGCATAGACCCAAAGCAAGATACAAAGGTGTCGAAGATCAGCTAAGCCAACTTGAAGCGAACAACAGATGTACAACAAGCCCCACTTCAAAGATGACAGAGCCCTCCACCGAGAACAAGCCAACGTGAAGAACTAAACTGACCGTCGATGAACCGTGAACTCCAAGGTAGTGCCTTCAGGAAGGACACGACACTGGAGCGCCGCCACCAGCCGGCCCAAAAGGATCAAGATTTTCATCCGGAGCAACACGAAGGATCCGGAGAGACTGCTACAGAGCCTACAAGAAGGGGACGATTCCCTCGGATGCCTCCACTGTCGGCTTGATTACGGTCAGACAAGCTATTCACCCCAGCATATCACTCTGAAAGTGCGTTATATCGACTAAGGGGGGGGGGGTGAATAGGCGATTTTTATGAATTCTTCACTGAGGAATTTGTGGGTGAGGAAATTCCTGAGTGAAGAACTACTTGCAGCGGAATAAGTACTCAGAAGTAAACATAACATAACATGAGCATGGTCTTCATGATGAAATGAAAACAAGCACACAGTACAGAAAGCGTAAACCCATGATAAACGGAATGAAGACAAACAGACTAAAGAAATTGAGCTGAGGAAATAGAGAAAGTCTTCAGTCAAAGTCTTCAAACAGATATGAACAAGCACACAACACAGAGATGAGGAAATAGAAGGGTTGAGGAATTGGAACCAGTTAGCTCGGTGATACGTCCATTTTGCATCATGCTTTTATATCAATATTTATTGCATTATGGACTGTTATTACACATTATGTCACAATACTTATGCCTATTCTCTCTTATTTTACAAGGTTTACATAAAGAGGGAGAATGCCGGCAGCTGGGATTCTGAGCTGGAAAAGGAGCAAATATTAGAGACCTATTCTGCACAGCTCCAAAAGTCATGAAACTTCACGGAAGATGTTTTCCAAATATATAAAAAATACTGAGAGCAAGAACTTCACCAGGGGGGCCACACCCTGCCCACGAGGGTGGGGGCGCACCCTACCCCCCTGGGCGCGCCCCCTACCTCGTGGGCCCCCTGGTGAACCTCCGGTGGCCATCTTCTGCTATATGGAGTCTTTCGATGGAAAAAAATCATAAGCCATCTTCTCGGACGAAACTCCGCCGCCACGAGGCGGAACCTTGGCGGAACCAATCTAGGGCTCCGGCGGAGCTGTTCTGCCGGGGAAACTTCCCTCCCGGAGGGGGAAATCATCACCATCGTCATCACCAATGCTCCTCTCATCGGGATAGGGCACTCTCCATCAACATCTTCATCAGCACCATCTCATCTCAAAACCATAGTTCATCGCTTGTATCCAATTCTTGTCTCCAAGTCCGGAATTGGTGCTAGTAGGTTGCTAGTAGTGTTAATTACTCCTTGTAGTTGATGCTAGTTGGTTTAGTTGGTGGAAGATCATATGTTCAGATCCTATATTCATATTAATAACCCTCTGATTATGAACATGTTTATGCTTTGTGAGTAGTTACTTTTGTTCCTGAGGACATGGGAGAAGTCTTGCTATTAGTAGTCATGTGAATTTGGTATTCGTTCGATATTTTGATGAGATGTATGTTGTCTCTCCTCTAGTGCTGTTATGTGAACGTCGACTACATGACACTTCACCATTATTTGGGCCTAGAGGAAGGCATTGGGAAGTAATAAGTAGATGATGGGTTGCTAGAGTGACAGAAGCTTAAACCCTAGTTTATGCGTTGCTTCGTAAGGGGCTGATTTGGATCCATATGTTTCATGCTATGGTTAGGTTTACCTTAATACTTTTGTTGTAGTTGCGGATGCTTGCAATAGAGGTTAATCATAAGTGGGATGCTTGTCCAAGTAAGGGTAGCACCCAAGCACCGGTCCACCCACATACCAAATTATCAAAGTACCGAATGCGAATCATATGAACATGATGAAAACTAGCTTGAAGATATTCCCATGTGTCCTCGGGAGCGCTTTACATCATATAAGAGTTTGTCCAGGCTTGTCCTTTGCTACAAAAGGATTGGGCCACCTTGTTGCACTTTATTTACTTTTTGTTACTTGTTGCTCGTTACAATTATCCTATCACAAAACTATCTGTTACCACTTATTTCAGTACTTGCAGAGAATACCTTGCTGGAAACCGCTTATCATTTCCTTCTGATCCTTGTTGGTTCGACACTCTTACTTATCAAAAGGACTATGATAGATCCCCTATACTTGTGGGTCATCAAGACTCTTTTGTAGTGCCGTTGCTGGGGAGTGAAGCGCCTTTGGTAGGTGGAATTTGGTAAGGAAAAACTTATATAGTGTGCTGAAATTTACTGTCACTTGTCACCATGGAAGGTAATCCTCTGAGGGGCTTGTTCGGGGTATCTTCACCCCGACCAGTAGAGTAAAGAGTTGCTCCTCAACCTATTGAACCTACTAAAAATGAAAATGAAAATGCTTGCTTTGAAGTTCCTGCGGGTATGATAGAAAAACGGCTAGCTAATCCTTTTTTAGGAGATGGAACAAAACATCCTGATGAACATCTGATATATGTGGATGAAGTTTGTGGATTATTTAAGCTTGCAGGTGTACTCGGAGATGTTGTTAAGAAGAAGGTCTTCCATTTATCTTTGGGGGGGGGGGATGCATCGACATGGTATAGGCTATGTGATGGTATGAGGTCTTGGAATTACAAACAATTGAAATTGGAATTTCATCAGAAGTTTTATCTTATGCATCTTGTTCGTCGTGATCGCAATTACATAAATAATTTTTGGCCTCGCGAAGGACAAAGCATCGCTCAAGCTTGGGGGAGGCTTAAATCAATGTTATATTCATGCCCCAATCATGAGCTCTCAAGAGAAATGATTATTCAAAATTTTTATGCTCGGCTTTCTGGTAACAATCGCACCATGCTTGATACTTCTTGTGCTGGCTCTTTTATGATGAACACTATTGAATTCAAATGGGATTTATTGGAAAGAATTAAACGCAACTCTGAAGATTGGGACCTCGACAATGGTAAGGAGTCAGGTATGACACCTAGTTTTGATTGTGTTAAATCTTTTATGGCCTGGAAACAGCCTCTTACAGAAATGTAGGGAAAGGCTGCGTACAATAGACCCAAAGTGGTCGGACCCTTCCCCAGACCCTGCGCAAGCGGGAGCTACATGCACTGGGGCTGCCCTTTAAATCTTTTATGGATACCGATATTTTTTTGTAAATTTAGCACTAAATATGGACTTGACTCTGAGATAGTAGCTTCTTTATGTGAATCTTTTGCTGCCTACGTTGATATCCCCAAGGAGAAGTGGTTTAAAATCATCCTCCCATAGAAGTAAAAGTAGCTGCACCTATTAAAGTTGAAGAAAAGATTGTCACTTATAATGATCCTATTGTTCCTACTTCTTATGTTGATAAACCACCTTTCCCTGTTAGGATAAAGGATCATGCTAAAGCTTCAACTGTAGTTCGTAAAAGCAATATTAAAACACATACACCTCCTGAGCAAGTTAAAGTTGAACCTAATATTGCTATTGTTAAAGATCTCTTGTCTGATAATATTGATGGGCATGTTATTTATTTCTGTGATGAAACTGCTAGAATTGCTAAACCCTGTGCTAAAGATAAACCTAGACCTGTGGTAGGCATGCCTGTTTATTTCTGTTAAAATAGGAGATCATTGTTATCATGGCTTATGTGATATGGGTGCCAGTGCTAGCGCAATACCTCATTCCTTATACAAAGAAAGTATGCATGAGATTGCACCTGCTGAAATAGAAGATATTGATGTCACAATTAAACTTGCCAATAGAGATACTATTTCACCAATGGGAATTGTTAGAGATGTTGAAGTCTTGTGTGGGAAAACTAAATATCCTGCTGATTTTCTTGTTCTTGGTTCCCCACAAGATAGCTTTTGCCCCATTATATTTGGTAGACCCTTCTTAAACACTGTTAATGCTACCATAGATTGCAAAAGAGATGTTGTTACTATCGGTTTAGATGATATGACTCATGAATTTAATTTCTCTAAATTTAGTAGACAACACCGTGAAGAAGAATTACCTAGTAAGGATGAAATTATTGGTCTTGCTTCTATTGTCGTACCTCCTAGTGATCCTTTAGAACAATATTTGCTAGACCATGAAAATGACATGTTTATGAATGAAAGAAGGGAATTAGATGAAGTATTCTTTAAACAGGAACCTATTCTGAAAAATAATTTACCTGTTGAAATCCTAGGGGATCCTCCTCCACCCAAGGGTGATCCCGTGTTTGAGCTTAAACCGTTACCTGATAATCTTAAATATGCTTATCTTGATGAGAAAAAGATATATCATGTTATTATTAGTGCTAACCTTTCAGAACATGAAGAAGAGAGATTATTGAAAACTCTGAAGAAGCACCGTGCTGCTATTGGGTATACTCTTGATGATCTTAAGGGCATTAGTCCCACTCTATGTCAACATAAAATTAATTTGGAAGAAGATGCTAAACCAGTTCGTGATTATCAACGCCGGCTGAATCCTAAAATGAAAGAAGTGGTAAGAAAGGAGATACTAAAGCTCCTTGAGGAAGGTATAATTTATCCCGTTGCTGATAGTCAGTGGGTAAGCCCTATCCATTGTGTCCCTAAGAAGGGTGGTATTACTGTTGTTCCTAATGATAAAGGTGAATTGATTCCTCAAAGAATTATTACAGGTTATAGGATGGTAATTGATTTCCGCAAATTAAATAAGGCTACTAAAAAAGATCATTACCCCTTACCTTTTATCGGTCAAATGCTAGAAAGATTGTCCAAACATACACATTTTTGCTTTCTAGATGGTTATTCTGGTTTCTCTCAAATACCCGTGTCAGCCAAAGATCAATCAAAGACTACTTTTACATGCCCTTTTGGTACTTTTGCTTATAGACGTATGCCTTTTGGTTTATGTAATGCACCTGCTACCTTTCAAAGATGCATGATGGCTATATTCTCTGACTTTTGTGAAAAGATTTTTGTGAGGTTTTCATGGACGACTTTTCCATCTATGGATCTTCTTTTGATGATTGCTTGAGCAACCTTGATCGAGTTTTGCAGAGATGTGAAGAAAATAATCTTGTCTTGAATTGGGAAAAGTGCCACTTTATGGTTAATGAAGGTATTGTCTTGGGGCATAAAGTTTCTGAAAGAGGTATCAAAGTTGATAAAGCCAAGGTTGATGCTATTGAAAAGATGCCATGTCCCAAGGACATCAAAGGTATAAGAAATTTCCTTGGTCATGCTGGATTTTATAGGAGGTTCATTAAGGACTTCTCAAAAATTTCTCGGCCTCTAGCTAATTTATTACAAAAAGATATACCATTTGTTTTTGATGATGATTGTGTAGAAGCATTTGAAATACTTAAGAAAGCATTGATTTCTGCACTTATTGTTCAGCCACCTGATCGGAATTTACCCTTTGAAATTATGTGTGATGCTAGTGATTATGTTGTAGGTGCTGTTCTAGGTCAAAGAGTTGATAAGAAACTAAATGTTATTCAATATGCTAGTAAAACCCTCGACAATGCTCAAAGAAATTATGCTACCACTGAAAAAGAATTCTTAGTAGTTGTATTTGCTTGTGATAAGTTCAGACCTTATATTGTTGATTCTAAAGTAATTATTCACACTGATCATGCTGCTATTAAATATCTTATGGAAAAGAAAGATGCTAAACCTAGACTTATTAGATGAGTTCTCTTGCTACAAGAATTTGATTTGCATATTGTTGATAGAAAAGGATCTGAGAACCCCGTTGCAGACAACTTGTCTAGGTTAGAAAATGTGCTTGATGACCCACTACCTACTGATGATAGCTTTCCTGATGAGCAATTAAATGTCATAAATGCTTCTCATACTGCTCCATGGTATGCTGATTATGCCAATTACATTGTTGCTAAGTTTATACCACCTAGTTTCACATACCAGCAAAAGAAAAAGTTCTTCTATGATTTGAGAAATTACTTTTGGGATGACCCACATCTTTATAAAGGAGTAGATGGTGTTATTAGACGTTGTGTACCTGAGCATGAACAGGAACAGATCTTACGCAAGTGTCACTCCGAAGCTTATGGAGGACACCATGCTGGAGATAGAACTGCACATAAGGTACCGCAATCCGGTATTTATTGGCCTACTCTCTTCAAGGATGCCCGTAAGTTTGTCTTATCTTGTGATGAATGTCAAAGAATTGGTAATATTAGTAGACGTCAAGAAATGCCTATGAACTATTCACTTGTTATTGAACCATTTGATGTTTGGGGCTTTGACTATATGGGACCTTTTCCTTCCTCTAATGGTTATTGATACGTCTCCGTCGTATCTACTTTTCCAAACACTTTTGCCCTTGTTTTGGATTCTAACTTGTATGATTTGAATGGAACTAACCCGGACTGATGCTGTTTTCAGCAGAATTGCCATGATGTTGTTTTATGTGCAGAAAACAAAAGTTCTCGGAATGACCTGAAACTCCACGGAATATCTTACAATAAATAATAAAAAATCCTCACCAAAGATGAAGACCAAGGAGCCCACACCCTTGCCACGAGGGTGGGGGGCGCGCCCCCTACCTCACGGGCCCCCTGGAGACCTCCCGACTCGAACTCGAACTCTATATAACTGCTTTCTGGGAGAAAAAAAATAGAAGAGAAGAAATCATCGCGTTTTACGATACGGAGCCGCCGCCAAGCCCTAAAACCTCTCAGGAGGGCTGATCTGGAGTCCGTTCGGGGCTCCGGCGAGGGGGATTCGTCGCCGTCGCCATCATCAACCATCCTCCATCACCAATTTCATGATGCTCACCGCCGTGCGTGAGTAATTCCATCGTAGGCTTGCTGGACGGTGATGGGTTGGATGAGATTTATCATGTAATCGAGTTAGTTTTGTTAGGGTTTGATCCCTAGGATCCACTATGTTCTGAGATTGATGTTGCTATGACTTTGCTATGCTTAATGCTTGTCACTAGGGCCCGAGTGCCATGATTTCAGATCTGAACCTATTATGTTTTCACCAATATATGAGAGTTCTAGATCCTATCTTGCAAGTCTATAGTCACCTATTATGTGTTATGATCCGTTAACCCCAAAGTGACAATAATCGAGATACTTACCGGTGATGACCGTAGTTTGAGGAGTTCATGTATTCACTATGTGCTAATGCTTTGTTCTGGTTCTCTATTAAAAGGAGGCCTTAATATCCCTTAGTTTCCATTAGGACCCCGCTGCCACGGGAGGGTAGGACAAAAGATGTCATGCAAGTTCTTTTCCATAAGCACGTATGACTATATTCGGAAGACATGCCTACATTACATTGACGAATTGGAGCTAGTTCTGTGTCACCCTATGTTATGACTGTTACATGATGAACCCCATCCGCCATAATTATCCATCATTGATCCAATGCCCACGAGCTTTCCATATACTGGTTTACGGTTATTTACTTTCCCGTTGCTATTGTTACAATCACTACAAAATACCAAAAACATTACTTTGCTTTCGTTACTCTTTTGTTACCGTTACCATCACTATCATATTACTTTGCTACTAAACACTTTGCTGCATATACTAAGTTTCCAGGTGTGGTTGAATTGACAGCTTAGCTGCTAATACTTGAGAATATTCTTTGGCTCCCCTTGTGTCGAATCAATAAATTTGGGTTGAATACTCTACCCTCGAAAGCTGTTGCGATCCCCTATACTTGTGGGTTATCAAGACTAATTTCTGGCGCCGTTGTCGGGGAGCATAGCTCTATTCTTTGAGTCACTTGGGATTTATATCTGCTGGACACTATGAATAATTTGAAAGACGATAAGACAACAATTTATCCCTCAACTATGAGGGGAGGTAAGGAACTGCCATCTACCTCTGCACTTGATTCACCTTCTGTTTTGAGTAAGCTTGCGACACCCACACCTGCTTCTGCTATTCGTTCTGATATGTTGCATGTTATTGATGATGCTACTTCTGCTATACATGATACTTATGATGAAACTGCCTCTATGCCTGATACTACTATGCCACTTAGTGATTTTCTCGAGGAACGACTTGCTAGGGCTAGAGAGATTGAAAATATTGAATCTGATTATGAGGATGAAAGTGATGATGAAGAATCACTTGTTATTCCTGAGGGTTATTTATTTGATCAAGAAGCTTCTTTAGCTATTTTAGCTTGCAAAGATAGATATGAACTCAAAAGGTTATTAGCTAAATGGAATAAGCAATCTCTAAATGCTAGGATGAGACCTGATCCTGCTTTTGCTACTTCACCTATCTGTGTTACTGATAAGGATTATGAATTCTCTGTTGATCCTGATATAATTACTTTGGTTGAATCTGATCCTTTTCATGGCTATGAATCTGAAACTGTTGTGGCACATCTTACTAAATTAAATGATATAGCCACCCTGTTCACTAGTGATGAGAGATCTCGCTACTTTTATATCCTTAAAATATTTCCGTTCTCATTAAAGGGTGATGCTAAGATATGGTTTAATTCTCTTGATCCTGGTTGTGTGCGTAGTCCCTAGGATATGATCTATTACTTCTCTGCTAAATATTTCCCTGCTCATAAGAAACAAGCCGCTTTAACGGAAATATACAACTTTGTGCAAATTAAAGAAGAGAGTCTCCCACAAGCTTGGGGGAGGCTTCTCAAGTTACTTAATGCTTTGCCTGATCATCCTCTTAAGAAAAATGAAATACTTGATATCTTTTATAATGGACTAACCGATGCCTCCAGAGATTACCTGGATAGTTGTGCTGGTTCTGTTTTCAGGGAAAGAACACCGGATGAAGCTGAAATCTTATTGAATAATATGTTGAGAAATGAAAATAATTGGGCACCTCCTGAGCCAGCTCCTGCTCCAATTAATGATCCTATTCCTAAACCAACTCCGAAGAAGAGAGGTGTTCTATTTCTCAATCTCAAAGATATGCAAGAGGCAAAGAAATCTATGAAAGAAAAAGGTATTAAAGCTGAAGATGTTAAGAATTTACCTCCTATTGAAGAAATACATGGTCTTAATTTACCGCCTATTGAAGAAACATATGATCTTGATCCTTTATTTATTGAAGAACCTCCAGACCCGGATAACCCGACACAGGTAGTAAAGGTAAATTCTCTCTATAGATATGATAAAGCTGAAATCCCATTTACTAAAATTGCTAGCCCATGCTTAGATGAGTTTGATAAATTTATGGCTAAGCAAGAAGACTTTAATGCTTATTTTGGTAGACAATTAAAATACAATTCAAATATGCTTGGACACTTGGGTGATTATATGGCTAATGTCAAAGGTGAACTTAAACTTATTAGTAAACATGCTTCCATGGTTACCACTCAAGTAGAACAAGTACTTAAAGCTCAAAAGGAATTGCTCAATGAGATGAATAGTAAGAAAAATGATTATGCTGTTAAAGTGGCTACTAGAACTGGTAGAATGACTCAGGAACCTTTGTATCCTGAAGGCCACCCTAAGAGAATTGAGCAAGATTCTCAGAGAAATAATATTGATGCACCTAGTTCTTCTAAAAATAAGAAAAAGAAAAATGATAGAACTGTGCAAACTTCTAGTGAACCTATTGCTGAACCACCTGATAATCCAAATGATATCTCTATGTCTGATGCTGAAACACAGTCTGGCAATGAACATGAACCTAATGAAAATGTTAATGATGATGTTCATAATAATGCTCGACCTAGTAATGATAATGATGTAGAAATTGAACCTGCTGTTGATCTTGATAACCCACAATCAAAGAATCAACATTATGATAAGAAAGACTTTGTTGCTAGGAAATATGGTAAAGAAAGAGAGCCTTGGGTTCAGAAACCCATGCCTTTTCCTCCCAAACCATCCAAGAAAAAGGATGATGAGGATTTTGAGCGCTTTGCTGAAATGATTAGACCTATCTTTTTGCGTACGCGATTAACTGATATGCTCAAAACCAATCCTTATGCTAAGTATATGAAAGATATTATTACAAATAAAAGAAAAATACCAGAAGCTGAAATTTCCACCATGCTTGCTAATTATACTTTTAAGGGTGGAATACCTAAGAAACTTGGAGATCCAGGAGTACCTACTATACCATGCTCCATTAAAAGAAACTATGTTAAAACTGCTTTATGTGATCTTGGAGCCGGTGTTAGTGTTATGCCTCTCTCTTTATATCATAGACTTGATTTGAATAAGTTGACACCTACTGAGATATCTTTGCAAATGGCTGATAAATCAACTGCTATACCTATTGGTATTTGTGAGGATGTGCCTGTTGTGGTTGCAAACGTTACTATTTTAACGGACTTTGTTATTCTTGATATTCCCGAGGACGATAGTATGTCTATTATTCTTGGAAGACCTTTTCTTAATACTGCAGGGCTGTTATTGATTGCAACAAAGGCAATGTCACTTTTCATGTTAATGGGAATGAGCATACGATACACTTTCTGAGGAAACAACCTCAAGTTCATAGTATCAATTCTATCGGAAAAATTCCATCAATTATATTTGGAGGTTTTGAATTTCCTCTTCCTACTGTCAAGAAGAAATATGATATTCTTATTATTGGGGATGTGCATATCCCCGTTGAGGTAACCTAGTGTTATTCGAAATTTCTCCGGTTTCATGTTAATCAGAATGAGTTTGTTAACAAGACTTGATCAACCTTGTTAGTGGATTCCTTTTGACGAGCATGAGATGGATGAAACTAGAAGCACAACCTTGTGTACCCTCTCTATACTTTCTGTTATTTAGTTGAAATAAAGTAAAAATAAATAATTTTCTGTCTGTTATCTGATTATCCATGCAATATAAAAATACCTCGAAAATAAAAGTTCTCCAAATGCCCTGAAAATTAAATATGATTTTTTTCTAGAATATTTGAGGATTTATGGAACAAAGAACACACCAGGGGGGCCAACCACCTTGCCACGAGGGTGGAGGGCGCGCCGACCCCCCTAGGGCGCGCCCCTGCCTCCTGGGCCCATGGTGGCCCTCCTCCACTTATTCCTACACCCATCCTCTTCTTCCTCATCACAGTACGATCCCAACAACTATTATTATGGATATCAGTGAAGGAAATATGCCCTAGAGGCAATAATAAAGTTATTTATTTCCTTATATCATGATAAATGTTTATTATTCATGCTAGAATTGTATTAACCGGAAACATAATACATGTGTGAATACATAGACAAACAAAGTGTCACTAGTATGCCTCTACTTGACTAGCTCGTTAATCAAAGATGGTTATGTTTCCTAACCATGGACAAAAGAGTTGTTATTTGATTAACGAGATCACATCATTAGTTGAATGATCTGATTGACATGACCCATTCCATTAGCTTAGCACCCGATCGTTTAGTATGTTGCTATTGCTTTCTTCATGACTTATACATGTTCCTATGACTATGAGATTATGCAACTCCCGTTTGCCGGAGGAACACTTTGGGTGCTACCAAACGTCACAACGTAATTGGGTGATTATAAAGAAGCACTACAGGTGTCTCCAAAGGTACATGTTGGGTTGGCGTATTTCGAGATTAGGATTTGTCACTCCGATTGTCGGAGTGGTATCTCTGGGTCCTCTCGGTAATGCACATCACATAAGCCTTGCAAGCATTACAACTAATATGCTAGTTGTGAGATGATGTATTACGGAACGAGTAAAGAGACTTGCCGGTAACGAGATTGAACTAGGTATTGGATACTGACGATCGAATCTCGTGCAAGTAACATACCAATGACAAAGGGAACAATGTATACTATTATGCGGTCTGACCGATAAAGATCTTCGTAGAATATGTAGGAGCCAATATGGGCATCCAGGTCCCGCTATTGGTTATTGACCGGAGACGTGTCTCGGTCATGTCTACATTGTTCTCGAACCGTAGGGTCCGCACGCTTAAGGTTTCGATGATAGTTATATTATGAGTTTATGAGTTTTGATGTACCGAAGGAGTTCGGAGTCCCGGATGAGATCGGGGACATGACGAGGAGTCTCGAAATGGTCGAGACATAAAAATTGATATATTGGACGACTATATTCGGACATCGGAAAGGTTCCGAGTGATTCGCGTATTTTTCAGAGTACCGGATAGTTACGGGAGAAGCAATGGGCCTTGATGGGCTTTAGTGGGAAGAGGAGAAAGGGCCAAGGGGCTGCTGCGCCCCTCCTCCCCTTTGGTCGAATTGGACTAGGGAAAAGGGGGCCGGCCACCTGTCCTTCTCCTCCACTTCCTTCTCCCTTCCTCCCCTCTTGGTGGACTCCTACTAGGACTTGGAGTCCTAGTAGGACTCCACATCCTGGCCGCACCAAGTGCCTTGGCCGGCCTCCCCCCTTGCTCCTTTATATACGGGGGCAGGGGGCACCCTAGAACACGCAAGTTGATCCTCGTGATCATTCCTTAGCCGTGTGCGGTGCCCCCTCCACCATATTTCACCTCAGTCATATCGTTGTAGTGCTTAGGCGAAGCCTTGCGTCGGTAGAACATCATCATCATCACCATGCCATTGTGCTGACGAAACTCATCCCCCAAGCTTTGCTGGATCGGAGCCCGGGGATCGTCATCGAGCTGAACGTGTGCTAAGAACTCGGAGGTGCCGGAGTAACGGTGCTTGGATCGGTCGGAACGGGAAGACGCACGACTACTTCCTCTACGTTGTGTCAACGCTTCCATTACGATCTACAAGGGTACGTAGATCATACTCTCCCCTCTCATTGCTATGCATCACCATGATCTTGTGTGTGCGTAGGAATTTTTTTGAAATTACTACGAATCCCAACAGTGGCATCCGAGCCTAGGTTTTATATGTTGATGTTATATGCACGAGTAGAACACAAGTGAGTTGTGGGCGATATAAGTCATACTGCTTACCAGCATGTCATACTTTGGTTCGGCGGTATTGTTGGACGAGGCGACCCGGACCGACATTACGCGTACGCTTACGTGAGACCGGTTCTCCTGACGTGCTTTGCACATAGGTGGCTTGCGGGCGACAGTCTCTCCAACTTTAGTTGAACCGAGTGTGGCTACGCCCGGTCCTTGCGAAGGTTAAAACAACACCAACTTGACAAACTATCGTTGTGGTTTTGATGCGTAGGTAAAATTGGTTCTTGCTTAAAGCCCGTAGCAGCCACGTAAAACTTGCAACAACAAAGTAGAGGACGTCTAACTTGTTTTTGCAGGGCATGTTGTGATGTGATATGGTCAAGACATGATGCTAAATTTTATTGTATGAGATGATCATGTTTTGTAACCGAGTTATCGGCAACTGGCAGGAGCCATATGGTTGTCGCTTTATTGTATGCAATGCAATCGCGATGTAATGCTTTACTTTATCACTAAACGGTAGCGATAGTCGTGGAAGCATAAGATTGGCGAGACGACAACAATGCTATGATGGAGATCAAGGTGTCGCGCCGGTGACGATGGTGATCACGACGGTGCTTTGAAGATGGAGATCACAAGCACAAGATGATGATGGCCATATCATATCACTTATATTGATTGCATGTGATGTTTATCTTTTATGCATCTTATCTTGCTTTGATTGACGGTAGCATTATAAGATGATCTCTCACTAAATTATCAAGAAGTGTTCTCCCTGAGTATGCACCGTTGCGAAAGTTCTTCGTGCTGAGACACCACGTGATGATCGGGTGTGATAGGTTCTACGTTCAAATACAACGGGTGCAAAACAGTTGCACACGCGGAATACTTAGGTTATACTTGACGAGCCTAGCATATGCAGATATGGCCTTGGAACATAGAGACCGAAAGGTCGAGCGTGAATCATATAGTAGATATGATCAACATAGTAATGTTCACCGATGAAACTACTCCATCTCACGTGATGATCGGACATGGTTTAGTTGATTTGGATCACGTGACCACTTAGAAGATTAGAGGGATGTCTATCTAAGTGGGAGTTCTTAAGTAATATGATTAATTGAACTTAAATTTATCATGAACTTAGTCCTGGTAGTATTTTGCAAATCATGTTGTAGATCAATAGCTCACGTTGTTGCTTCCCTATGTTTATTTTGATATGTTCCTAGAGAAAATTGTGTTGAAAGATGTTAGTAGCAATGATGCGGATTGGATCCGTGATCTGAGGTTTATCCTCATTGCTGCACAGAAGAATTATGTCCTTGATGCACCGCTAGGTGACAGACCTATTGCAGGAGTAGATGCAGACATTATGAACGTTTGGCTAGCTCAATATGATGACTACTTGATAGTTTAGTGCACCATGCTTAACGACTTAAAATCGGGACTTCAAAGACGTTTTGAACATCATGGAACATATGAGATGTTCCAGGAGTTGAAATTAATATTTCAAGCAAATACCCGAGTTGAGAGATATGAAGTCTCCAACAAGTTCTATAGCTAAAAGATGGAGGAGAATCGCTCAAGCAGTGAGCATGTGCTCAGATTGTCTAGGTACTATAATCGCTTGAATCAAGTGGGAGTTAATCTTCCAGATAAAATAGTGATTGACAGAATTCTCTAGTCACCATCACCAAGTTAGTAGAACTTCGTGATGAACTATAATATGCAAGGGATAATGGAAACGATTCCCAAGCTCTTCATAATGCTGAAATTGACGAAGGTAGAAATCGAGAAAAACATCAAGTGTTGATGGTAGACAAGACCACTAGTTTCAAGAAAAGGGCAGAGGGAAGAAGGGGAACTTCAAGAAGAACAGCAAGCAAGTTGCTGCTCAAGTGAAGAAGCCCAAGTCTGGTCCTAAGCCTGAGACTAAGTGCTTCTACTGCAAAGGGACTGGTCACTGGAAGCGGAACTACCCCAAGTGATTGGCGGATAAGAAGGATGGCAAAGTGAACATAAGTATATTTGATATACATGTTATTGATGTGTACTTTACTAGTGTTTATAGCAACCCCTCAGTATTTGATACTAGTTCAGTTGCTAAGATTAGTAACTCGAAACGGGAGTTGCAGAATAAACAGAGACTAGTTAAGGGTAAAGTGAAGATGTGTGTTGGAAGTGGTTCCAAGATTGATATGATCATCATCGCACACTCCCTATAATTTCGGGATTAGTGTTGAACCTAAATAAGTGTTATTTGATGTTTGCGTTGAGCATGAATATGATTTGATCATGTTTATTGTAATACAGTCATTCATTTAAGTAAGAGAATAAATTTTTGTTCTGTTTACATGAATAAAACCTTATATGGTTACACACCCAATGAAAATAGTTCGTTGGATCTCGATCATAGTGATACACATAATCATAATATTGAAACCAAAAGATGCAAAGTTAATAATGATAGTGCAACTTATTTGTGGCACTGCCGTTTAGGTCATATTGGTGTAAAGCACATGAAGAAACTCCATGCTGATGGGATTTTGGAATCACTTGATTATGAATCACTTGATGCTTGCGAACCATGCCTCATGGGCAAGACGAGTAAGACTCCGTTCTCCGGAGCAAGCAACTGACTTATTGGAAATAATACATACTGATGTATGCGGTCCGATGAGTGTTAAGCCTCACGGCAAGTATCGTTATTTTCTGAACTTCACAGATGATTTGAGCAGAAATGGGTATATCTACTTGATGAAACATAAGTCTGAAACATTTGAAAAGTTCAAAGAATTTCAGAGTAAAGTGGAAAATCATCGTGACAAGAAAATAAAGTTTCTACGATCTGATCGCAGAGATAAATATTTTGAGTTACGAGTTTGGTCTTCAGTTAAAAACAATGTGAAATAGTTTCACTACTCACGCCACCTGGAACACCACAATGTAATGGTGTGTCCGAACATCATAACCGTACTTTATTAGATATGGTGCGACCTATGATGTTTCTTACCGATTTACCACTATCGTTTTGGGGTTATGCATTAAAGACAGCTGCATTCACGTTTAAAAGGGCACCATCTAAGTCCGTTGAGACGACACAATCTGAACTGTGGTTTGGCAAGAAACCAAAGTTGTCGTTTCTTAAAGTTTGGGATTGTGATGCTTATATGAAAAGGTTTCATCCTGATAAGCTCAAAACCAAATCGGAGAAATATGTCTTCATAGGATACCCAAAGGAAACTGTTGGGTACACCTTCTATCACAGATCCGAAGGCAAGACATTCGTTGCTAAGAATGGATCCTTTCCAGAGAAGGAGTTTCTCTCGAAAGAAGTGAGTGGGAGGAAAGTAGAAAACTTGATAAGGTAATTGTACCTTCTCCCTTATTGGAAAGTAGTTCATCACAAAAATCTGTTCTTGTGACTACTACACCAATTAGTAAGGAAGCTAATGATGATGATCATGTAACTTCAGATCAAGTTACTACCGAATCTCGTAGGTAAACCAGAGTGAGATCCGCACCAGAGTGGTACAGTAATCCTGTTCTGGAAGTCATGTTACTAGACCATGACGAACTTGCGAACTATGAGGAAGCGATGATGAGCCCAGATTCCGCAAAATGGTTTGAGGCCATGAAATCTGAGATATGATCCATGTATGAGAACAAAGTTTGGACTTTGGTTTGCCCAATGATCGGCAAGCAATTGAGAATAAATGGATCTTCAAGAGGAAGACGGACGCTGATAGTAGTGTTACTATCTACAAAGCTAGAATTGTCGCAAAAGGTTTTCGACAAGTTCAAGGTGTTGACCACGATGAGAGCTTCTCACTCGTATCTATGCTTGAGTCTGTCCGAATCATGTTAATAATTGCCGCATTTTATGAAATCTGGCAAATGGATAAACAAAACTGCATTCCTTAATGGATTTATTAAAGAAGAGTTGTATATGATGCAACCAGAAGGTTTTGTCAATCCGAAAGGTGCTAACAAAATGTGCAAGCTCCAGCGATCCATCTATGGACTGGTGCAAGAATCTCGGAGTTGGAATATACGCTTTGATGAGTTGATCAAAGCATATAGTTTTATACAGACTTGCGGTGAAGCCTATATTTACAAGAAAGTGAGTGGGAGCACTACATCATTTCTGATAAGTATATGTGAATGACATATTGTTGATCGGAAATAATGTAGAATTATTCTGTAAAGCATAAAGGAGTGTTTGAAAGGAGTTTTTCAAAGAAAGACTTCAGTGAAGCTGCTTACATATTGAGCTTCAAAATCTATAGAGATAGATCAAGATGCTTGATAAGTTTTTTCAATGAGTACATACCTTGACAAGATTTTGAAGTAGTTCAAAATGGAGCAGTCAAAGAAAGAGTTCTTGCCTGTATTACAAGGTGTGAAGTTGAGTAAGACTCAAAGCCCGACCACAGCAGAAGATAGAAAGAGAATGAAAGTCATTCCCTATGCCTTGGCAATAGGTTCTATAAAGTATGTCATGCTGTGTACCAGATCTATTGTATACCCTGCACTGATTTGGCAAGGGAGTACAATAGTGATCTAGGAGTAGATCACTGGACAGCGGTCAGAATTATCCTTAGTAAAATAAAGATATGTTTCTCGATTATGGACGTGACAAAAAGGTTTGTCGTAAAGGGTTACGTCGATGCAAGTTTTTGACACTGATCCAGATGATTCTAAGTCTCAATTTCGATACATATTGAAAGTGGGAGAAATTAGCTAGAGTAGCTCCGTGCAGAGCATTGTAGACATAGAATTTTGCAAAATACATACGGATCTGAATTTGGCAGGCCCGTTGGCTAAATTTCTCTCACAAGCAAAACATGATCACTATTTGGGTGTTAATCACATAGCGATGTGAACTAGATTATTGAATCTAGTAAACCCTTTGGGTGTTAGTCACATGGAGATGTGCACCAATCACATGATGATGTGAACTATCGATGTTAATCACATGGTGATGTGATCTAGATTATTGACTCTAGTGCAAGTGGGAGACTGAAGGAAATATGCCCTAGAGGCAATAATAAAGTTATTTATTTCCTTATATCATGATAAATGTTTATTATTCATGCTAGAATTGTATTAACCGGAAACATAATGCATGTGTGAATACATAGACAAACAGAGTGTCACTAGTATGCCTCTACTTGACTAGCTCGTTAATCAAAGATGGTTATGTTTCCTAACCATGGACAAAAGAGTTGTTATTTGATTAACGAGATCACATCATTAGTTGAATGATCTGATTAACATGACCCATTCCATTAGCTTAGCACCCGATCGTTTAGTATGTTGCTATTGCTTTCTTCATGACTTATACATGTTCCTATGACTATGAGATTATGCAACTCCCGTTTGCCGGAGGAACACTTTGGGTGCTACCAAGCGTCACAACGTAACTGGGTGATTATAAAGGAGCACTACAGGTGTCTCCAAAGGTACATGTTGGGTTGGCGTATTTTGAGATTAGGATTTGTCACTCTGATTGTCGGAGAGGTATCTCTGGGCCCTCTCGGTAATGCTCATCACATAAGCCTTGCAAGCATTACAACTAATATGCTAGTTGTGAGATGATGTATTACGGAACGAGTAAAGAGACTTGCCAGTAACGAGCCAATATGGAACAACGTATACTATTATGCGGTCTGACCGTTAAAGATATTCGTAGAATATGTAGGAGCCAATATGGGCATCCAGGTCCCTCTATTGGTTATTGACCGGAGACGTGTCTCGGTCATGTCTACATTGTTCTCGAACCGTAGGGTCCGCACGCTTAAGGTTTCGATGACAGTTATATTATGAGTTTATGAGTTTTGATGTACCGAAGGAGTTCGGAGTCCCGGATGAGATCGTGGACATGACGAGGAGTCTCGAAATGGTCGAGACGTAAAAATCGATATATTGGACGACTATATTCGGACATCGGAAAGGTTCCGAGTGATTCGAGTATTTTTTGGAGTACCGGGTAGTTACGGGAGAAGCAATGGGCCTTGATGGGCTTTAGTGGGAAGAGGAGAAAGGGCCAAGGGGCTGCTGCGCCCCCCTCCCCTTTGGTCCGAATTGGACTAGGGAAAAGGGGGACGACCACCTCTCCTTCTCCTCCACTTCCTTCTCCCTTCCTCCCCTCTTGGTGGACTCCTACTAGGACTTGGAGTCCTAGTAGGACTCCACATCCTGGCCGCACCAAGTGCCTTGGCCGGCCTCCCCCCTTGATCCTTTATATACGGGGGCAGGGGGGCACCCTAGAACACACAAGTTGATCCTCGTGATCGTTCCTTAGCCGTGTGCGGTGCCCCCCTCCACCATATTCCACCTCGGTCATATCATTGTAGTGCTTAGGCGAAGCCCTGCGTTAGTAGAACATCATCATCGTCACCACACCGTTGTGCTGACGGAACTCATCCCCGAAGCTTTGCTGGATCGGAGCCCGGGGATCGTCATCGAGCTGAACGTGTGCTAAGAACTCGGAGGTGCCGGAGTAACGGTGCTTGGATCGGTCGGATCGGGAAGACGTACGACTACTTCCTCTACATTGTGTCAACGCTTCCGTTGCGATCTACAAGGGTACGTAGATCATACTCTCCCCTCTCGTTGCTATGCATCACCATGATCTTGTGTGTGCGTAGGAATTTTTTTGAAATTACTACGAATCCCAACAATCAGCCAGGCCAACCGTGGCCATAGACCAACTTAGGCCAAAAGCCTAAGCTTGGGGGAGTATGTATTTCTCACCGACATTACATTTATGTTCACACACACTCATTGCTAGATGTCGGTGCTCATAATTTTTCATTGTATCATCCATGCTAGTTTATTTCCTTTTATGCTTTCTTCTTGTGTGTTTAATAAACCTTAAGAAAAAACCAAAAAAATTAGTTGTAACTTTTAATCAGTTTAATTTCCATGCTTGTAGTATTAATTAAAAAGAAAACCCAAAAATATTTCCTGTTCTTCTTTTGCTTGTTGGGAGCTTTCTCGTGTAAATAGTTTTTTCTTTTCTTTTCTTTGGGGGTTAGTAGGAGAAGACCATGGTTAAATTGTTGAAGTGGCTCTTATATGCTTTATTGTTGATTTAACCAAGAGCCCATATTGCTTTGTCTTCTCCTGTTTATTGAATGCTCGCAGATTCCAGCTTAGTCCAATGCATGTGCACTCTTATTATTATTCACATCGTTCGGCCGTGCAAGTGAAAGGCAATTATGATGATATATGATGGACTGACTGAGATGAGAAAAGCTGGTACGAACTCGACCTCTTTTGTTTTTGTAAATATGATGAGTTCATCGTTCTTGATTCAGCTTGTTATGAATAAACATGTTTGCAATGACAATTAGAGATCATAGTTGCTTGTGCCATGCTTGATTAGCTATGAGTTATAATGGTTTACCTTGCGTGCCAACATGCTATTAAAATGGTTATGATGTGGTATGATAAGGTGGTATGCTTCTCTGAATGATTTAAGTGACTTGACTTGGCATATGCTCATGCATGTAGTTGAGACAAATCAACATAGCCTTCACGATATTTATGTTCATGGTGGATTATATCCTACTCATGCTTGCATCCAATGTTTGTTAATTTTAATGCATGTACATTGCTGTTGTCTCTCTCTAGTTGGTCGCTTCCCAGTCTTTTGCTAGCCTTCACCTGTACTAAGTGGGAATACTGCTTGTGCACCCAAACTCCTTAAACCCCAAAGTTATTCCACATGAGTCCACTATACCTTCCTATATGAGGTATCTACCTACCGTTCCAAGTAAATTTGTATGTGCCAAACTCTAAACCTTCAAATAAATATCCTGTTTTGTATGCTCGAATAGCTCATGTATCAACTAGGGCTGTCTGTATCTTCCATGTTAGGCGGGTTATTCTCCAGAGGAGTGGACTCCGCTCCTCACTCACGAGATAAATGGCTGGTCACCGGGATGCCCAGTCCCATGCTTTATGCAAACTAAATCAAAAATAATTGCAAACAAAACTCCCCCTGGGACCTGATGTATGTTGGAGTCACTCGTTGTTTCGAGCAAGCTATGGATTGATGTTTGTTGGTGGAGGGGGAGTATAAACTTTACCATTCTGTTTGGGAACCGCCTATAATGTGTGTAGCATGGAAGATATCGCCATCTCTTGGTTGTTATGTTGACAATGAAAGTATACCGCTCAAAATGTTATTCACCTCTATTTCAGAACCGAGCTCTGGCACCTCTACAAATCCCTGCTTCCCTCTGCGAAGGGCCTATCCATTTACTTTTATGTTGAGTCATCACCCTCTTATTAAAAAGCACTAGCTGGAGAGCACAACTGTCATTTGCATTCATTACTATTAATTTATATTGGGTGTGACTATGATTGGATCTCTTTTACCATGAATTACAATGTCTAGTCAGTCCTTGATCTTTAAAGGTGCTTTGCATTTATGTTTTGCGGTCTCAGAAAGGGCTAGCGAGATACCATCTTGTTATATCATATTATGATTGTTTTGAGAAAGTGTTGTCATCCGAGATTTATTATTATGGCTTGCTAGTTGATTATGCTATTGATATGGGTAATCATGAGACCTGAGAATTATTGCAAATATGGTTAGTTATAATCTTTGCTGAAAACGTGAATGCTAGCTTGACATATTTACAACAACAAGAGCAAACAGAGTTTGTAAAAGTTTTTTTTTATTTCTTTCAGTTTGTCAACTGAATTACTTGAGGACAAGCAAGGGTTTAAGCTTGGGGGAGTTGATACGTCTTCATCGTATCTACTTTTCCAAACATGTTTGCCCTTATTTTGGACTCTAACTTGTATGATTTGAATGGAACTAACCCGGACTGACGCTGTTTTCAGCAGAATTGGCATGATGTTGTTTTATGTGCAGAAAACAAAAGTTCTCGGAATGACCTGAAACTCCACAAAATATCTTACAATAAATAATAAAAAATCATCGCCAAAGATGAAGACCAGGGGGCCCACACCCTTGCCACGAGGGTGGGGGGCGCGCCCCCCTAGGGCGTGCCCCCTACCTCGTGGGCCCCCTGGAGACCTCCCGACTCCAACTCCAACTCTATATAACTGCTTTCGGGGAGAAAAAAATAGAAGAGAAGAAATCATCGCGTTTTACGATACGGAGCCGCCGCCAAGCCCTAAAACCTCTCGGGAGGGCTGATCTGGAGTCCGTTCGGGGCTCCGGAGAGGGGGATTCGTCGCCGTCACAATCATCAACCATCCTCCATCACCAATTTCATGATGCTCACCTCCATGCGTGAGTAATTCCATCGTAGGCTTGCTGGACGGTGATGGGTTGGATGAGATTTATCATGTAATCGAGTTGGTTTTGTTACCTAGTATCCACTATGTTCTGAGATTGATGTTGCTATGACTTTGCTATGCTTAATGCTTGTCACTAGGGCCCGAGCGCCATGATTTCAGATCTGAACCTATTATGTTTTCACTAATATATGAGAGTTCTAGATCCTATCATGCAAGTCTATAGTCACCTATTATGTGTTATGATCCGTTAACCCCGAAGTGACAATAATCGGGATACTTACCAGTGATGACCCTAGTTTGAGGAGTTCATGTATTCACTATGTGCTAATGCTTTGTTCCGGTTCTCTATTAAAAGGAGGCCTTAATATCCCTTAGTTTCCATTAGGACCCCGCTGCCACGGGAGGGTAGGACAAAAGATGCCATGCAAGTTCTTTTCCATAAGCACGTATGACTATATTCGGAATACATGCCTACATTACATTGACGAATTGGAGCTAGTTCTGTGTCACCCTATGTTATGACTGTTACATGATGAACCCCATCCGCCATAATTATCCATCATTGATCCAATGCCTACGAGCTTTCCATATACTGGTTTATGCTTATTTACTTTCCTGTTGCTATTGTTACAATCACTACAAAATACCAAAAACATTACTTTTCTTTCGTTACTCTTTTGTTACCGTTACCATCACTATCATATTACTTTGCTACTAAACACTTTGCTGTAGATACTAAGTTTCCAGGTGTGGTTGAATTGACAACTCAGCTGCTAATACTTGAGAATATTCTTTGGCTCCCCTTGTGTCGAATCAACAAATTTGGGTTGAATACTCTACCCTCGAAAGCTGTTGCGATCCCCTATACTTCTGGGTTATCAGTTATATACATATTTTAGTTGCTATTGATTATGTTACTAAGTGGGTAGAAGCTATTCCAACTAGTAGTGATGATCATAACATTTCTATTAAAATGCTTAAAGAAGTTATTTTTCCAAGATTTGGAGTCTCTAGATATTTAATGACTGATGGTGGTTCACATTTTATTCATGGTGCTTTCCGTAAAATGCTTGCTAAATATGATGTTAATCATAGAATTGCATCTCCTTATCACCCTCAGTCTAGTGGTCAAGTAGAATTGAGTAATAGAGAACTCAAATTAATTTTGCAAAAGACTGTTAATAGGTCTAGAAAGAATTGGTCCAAGAAACTAGATGATGCATTATGGGCCTATAGAACTGCATATAAAAATCCTATGGGTATGTCTCCGTATAAAATGGTCTATGGAAAAACATGTCACTTACCTCTCGAACTAGAATAGAAGGCTTATTGGGCTATTAAAGAACTTAATTTGATTTTAAACTTGCCGGTGAGAAGAGGTTATTTGATATTAGCTCACTTGATGAATGGAGAACCCAAGCCTATGAAAATGCCAAGTTGTTTAAAGAAAAAGTTAAAAGATGGCATGACAAAAGGATACAAAAGCGTGAGTTTAATGTAGGTGATCATGTATTGCTATACAACTCTCATTTAAGATTTTTTTACAGGAAAGCTTCTCTCTAAATGGGAAGGTCCTTACGTTATCGAGGAGGTCTACCGTTCCGGTGCCATAAAAATCAACAACTTCGAAGGCACAAATCCGAAGGTGGTGAACGGTCAAAGAATCAAACACTATATCTCAGGTAATCCCATAAATGTTGAAACCAATGTTATTGAAATCGTAACGCCGGAGGAATACATAAGGGACACTTTCCGGAGCATTTCAGACTCTGAAAAGGAATAGGTATGTGGTATGGTAAGTAAACCGACTCCAAAACATTTTTTAAGGCAATATTTCTCCGTTTTGGAATATTTAGAAAAATAGAAAAATAAGCAGCAGTCCGGGAAGGACACGAGGGCTCCACGAGGGTGGAGGGCGCGCCCTACCCTACTGGGCGCGTCCCCCCTACCTTGTGGGCACCTCGTGTGCTCCCCAGACTCCGTTTTCATACACAACACGTATTTTGGTCGGTAAAAATTCATTATATAATCTCCCAGAGGTTTTGACTCCCGTATCGCGCAAAAATCCCCTGTTTTGTTTCGAGCTATTTTTATGACAGATCCAGGTCGTCATGTCGTCTTCAAGTGCCCCCAAGGACCAGTTCTTCGAGAAGGTCATCAACCCCTACCTCGCAAAAGTGCTGCAACACCCTCAAACCATTGAGATGCGTGAAGGGGTTGTTGCACATCCTCAAGTGTCAGGAGATGGTGGAGTGTGGACTCGATTCCAATCACATTATGATCACAGAGTTCACCAACAACCACAAGATGGACGTCAAGGACATTGGGGAGGCCATGTTCAAGCTTCATGAGAAAAACGAGCACCTCCAAGCCCAGATCTATGACCTGCAAAACCAAAATTGTGAGTATGAATATAGATTCAAGAGGATGAGTTTGGCTACAGATTTGAGGTTTCAGGAGACTCGGTCATCATTCTATGATGGAGAGCCTATGCCTTGGAAGAAGGACGACAAGCCTACGCCATCAACAAAATCACCACCGTCTCCACCAACAAAGAAGAATTGAGTATCTGGTATGGGCACTCCACTTGGCAACTGCCAAGCTTGGGGGAGTGCCCCGGTATCGTATCACCATCACTTTATCTTTACCGTTTTTCTTAGTTCGATCATTTTGGTAATATCTTGATCTAGTAGAATAAAAGTTCTTAGTATGATCTAGTTGTGAGTTTTGCTTTATTATCCTCCTATGTAATCGAGTCCGTGAGCTATATAATAAAGATTAGTGTTGAGTCAAGGGCTTGATTATTTTGCCATGATCCTAAGGGAATAAAGAAAAGAGAAAGAAATAAAAAGAGACAAAGAGATCATGTGAATCTTATGGAGAGTAATGAGCTCACATAGAAAAAGTATGATGAATAAAAGTTGTTGAGAGTTGACAAACATAGTTTTGGTCATCGTTGCAATTAATAGGAAGTAATAAACAAAGAGAGGTCTTCACATATAGATATACTATCTTGGACATCTTTTATGATTGTGAACACTCATTAAAATATGACATGTTAAAGAGTTGACGTTGGACAAGGAAGACAACGTAATGGGTTATGTTTTCTTACATCTGAGATAAATTATATTGTCTTGGATCTTCCAACATGATGAGCTTGCCTTTCCCCATCATGCTAGCCAAATTCATTGCACCAAGTAGAGATACTACTTGTGCTTCCAAATACCCTTAAACCAGTCTTGCCATAAGAGTCCACCATATCTACCTATGGATTGAGTAAGATCCATCAAGTAAGTTGTCATCGGTGCAAGCAATAAAAAAATTGCTCTCTAAATATGTATGATTGATTGGTGTGGAGAAAATAAGCTTTATACGATCGTGTGATATGGAAGTAATAAAAGTGACAGACTGCATAATAAATGTCCATATCACAAGTGGCAATATAAAGTGACGTTCTTTCGCATTAAGATTTTGTGCATCCAACCATAAAAGCGCATGGCAAGCTCTACTTCCCTCTGCAAAGGGCCTATCTTTTACTTTTATCTCCTACATTGCATAAGAGTCGTGGTGATCTTCACCCTTCCTTTTTACATTTTATCCTTTGGCAAGCACAATATGTTGGAAAGATCCTGGTATATATGGCTAATTGGATGTGAGTTTTCATGAACTATTACTGTTGACATTACCCTTGAGGTAAAACGTTCGGAGGCAAAACTATAAGCCCCTATCTTTCACTGCGTCCGATTAAAACTCCATACCCATAAGTATTGCGTGAGTGTCAGCAATTGTGAAAGATTATATGATAGTTGAGTATGTGGACTTGCTGAAAAGCTCTTATACATTGACTCTTTCCTATGTTATAATAAATTGCAATTGCCTCAATGACTGAGATTGTAGTTTGTTAGTTTTCAATGAAGTTTACGATTCATACTTGATATTGTGATTGAATTATTACTCTAGCATTAGAGATTATATGACAAAGAATTATAGGATTTGTTGTTCTAAGAATGATCATGATGCCCTCATGTTCGTATTTTATTTTTATCGACACCTCTATCTCTGAACATGTGGACATATTTTTCGATTTCAGCTTTTCGCTTGAGGACAAGCGAGGTCTAAGCTTGGGGGAGTTGATACGTCCATTTTGCATCATGCTTTTATATCAATATTTATTGCATTATGGGCTGTTATTACACATTATGTCACAATACTTATGCCTATTCTCTCTTATTTTACAAGGTTTACATAAAGAGGGAGAATGCCGACAACTGGGATTTTGGGCTGGAAAAGGAGCAAATATTACAGACCTATTTTGCACAACTCCAAAAGTCCTGAAACTTCACGGAAGATGTTTTCCAAATATATAAAAAATACTGAGAGCAAGAACTTCACCAGGGGGGCCACACCCTGCCCACGAGGGTGGGGGGCGCGCCCCTACCTTGTGGGCCCCCTGGTGGCCCTCCGGTGGCCATCTTCTGCTATATGGAGTCTTTCGATGAAAAAAAAATCATAAGCCATCTTCTCGGACGAAACTCCGCCGCCACGAGGCAGAACCAATCTAGGGCTCTGGTGGAGCTGTTCTGCCGGGGAAACATCCCTCCCGGAGGGGGAAATCATCGCGATTGTCATCACCAACGCTCCTCTCATCGGGATAGGGCAATCTCCATCAACATCTTCATCAGCACCATCTCATCTCAAAACCATAGTTCATCTCTTGTATACAATTCTTGTCTCCAAGTCCGGGATTGGTGCTAGTAGATTGCTAGTAGTGTTAATTACTCCTTTTAGTTGATGCTAGTTGGTTTAATTGGTGGAAGATCATATGTTCATATCCTATATTCATATTAATACCCCTCTGATTATGAACATGTTTATGCTTTGTGAGTAGTTACTTTTGTTCCTGAGGACATGGGAGAAGTCTTGCTATTAGTAGTCATGTGAATTTGGTATTCGTTCGATATTTTGATGAGATGTATGTTGTCTCTCCTCTAGTGGTGTTATGTGAACGTTGACTACATGACACTTCACCATTATTTGTGCCTAGAGGAAGGCATTGGGAAGTAATAAGTAGATGATGGGTTGCTAGAGTGACAGAAGCTTAAACCCTAGTTTATGCGTTGCTTCGTAAGGGGCTGATTTGGATCCATATGTTTCATGCTATGGTTAGGTTTACCTTAATACTTTTGTTGTAGTTGCGAATGCTTGCAATAGAGATTAATCATAAGTGGGATGCTTGTCCGAGTAAGGGCAACATCCAAGCACAGGTCCACCCACATACCAAATTATCAAAGTACCAAACGCGAATCATATGAACGTGATGAAAACTAGCTTGACGATATTCCCATGTGTCCTCGGGAGCGCTTTACATCATATAAGAGTTTGTCCAGGCTTGTCCTTTGCTACAAAAGGATTGGGCCACCTTGCTGCACTTTATTTACTTTTGTTACTTGTTGCTCGTTACAAATTATCCTATCACAAAACTATTTGTTACCACTTATTTCAGTACTTGCAGAGAATACCTTACTGGAAACCGCTTATCATTTCCTTCTGCTTCTCGTTGGGTTCGACACTCTTACTTATCGAAAGGACTACGATAGATCCCCTATACTTGTGGGTCATCACTCAGTGAAGACAATGATTTGGTAGACCAGTTCCAACTGCTGTGACAGTTGTACGTCTGGTTAGGGCGGCTAGGTATTTAAACCTGAGGACACACAGTCCCGGACACCCAGTCCTGAACACGCAGCTCAGGACACTTTGTCCTCACTTTATTCCCCTTGAGCTAGGGTCACACAGACCTCGCCCAATCACTCGTGGTAAGTCTTAAGGTGACTTACAAAGCTTCATAGACTCGGTCACTCGGCGATCCACAATTTCCTCTTGGATGCTCTAGACCATGACGTCTAACCGTCTGGAAAATGCACAGTCTTCAAAGGTAACAAGCGTCGGATCCACGCAGGATCAATCTCTTCGGTGATGCTCAATCACTTTGGGTTTGTAGGTGTTTGGGTTTGGGTTTTCCTCACTTGATGATTTTCACTCAAAGTCCTCGGAGGATGGGATGCTCTCAAATGTCATGTGTCAGTTTCTCTCGGAGCAACCAACCAGCTAGTGGTTGTAGGGGGGCATCTATTTATAGCCCAGGGAGCAGCCCGACATGATAAGACATAAATGCCCTCCAATGATATGACCGTTAGGTGGGTAGATATTTTGGGACAGCTGGCGCATAGCACAACAACGGTCGGAATTTTGATTATCAAATTCCTCAGGGCTATCATGTTCCTCACTGTGTAGGCAATCTGCACTGGCGAATTCCTAACTCCTCAGTCAGAACAAATTCCTCAGAGACCAGAAGAACTTTGTCTCTGTCACTGAAGAAATTTGACTGAACTGTATGAGAATTCCAATGGCTTGACTCGAAGGGATTGGTAGATGTAGGATTTGAGTTGAGCATCACTTGGAAATTTTCCTTAGTATTTCCTCGAACCCCTTTAACAGTACGGTGTTTCCTATGACTCAAGAAAGAGAAAATGAAACTATGAAAACAAAAGTCTTCACGCTTCATGTTCCTCGAATGAATACCAAGTCTTCAGGATCACACCAATTTCTTCACTTTCAAAGTCTTCAGAAATCCAAAGTCTTCAGTCGAAGAACTTCATTTTTCTGGGTCGACTTTCTCTGTAAATATCAAACTCCTCATAGACTTATAGACCTATGTACACTCACAAACGCATCAGTCCCTTAACCTATAAGTCTTCAATACACCAAAATCACTAAGGGGCACTAGATGCACTTGCAATCTCCCCCTTTTTGGTGATTGATGACAATATAGGTTGAGTTTTTAACAGGGATAAACATATGAAGTGTAAATACTGATATTGAGGAATTTGATTGCAAGATATAGAAGAACTCCCGCTGAAGATGTGCATAGTGAGGAATTAGCTGTTGAAGCAATGCACACTTTGAAGAGTAGAATCATGGAGATCTCCCCCTATATCTTGTAATCCATACACACATTTAACATATAATATGAAGAATTTGAAATGCATGATGAAATATGGTGACTGATGTAATTCAGCATGCGTGCATTAACATTAATGAGGAATAAGCCTACAGAAAAACTCAGCAATATCAGACAACCATAGAGTTTAAGTTTACAACTCGATCGAATAAAGTCTCAGAAGAACGAGAGTTGTAACTTTGCAAAAAAAAAAACGCCCATATAGATAGACCCGCTTGAAGACTAACTCAAATTTCTCCCCCTTTGTCATCGAATGACCAAAAGGATCGAAAATGAGGACTAACGCCCCTGAAGAATATCAAGTTGATGGAGGAGCGCTAGCGTTGTTGGGGTAGTTTGTTGTTGTAGGGCCTGCCGCAGTGTCGTCCAAGCCTTCATGCTCATCGGTTGCGCGTGATGAAGAATATGAGCTGGCTACTGCTACCTCTTGAGCTTGCGTTGGATTTCCCCGAAGAGGAAGGGATGATGCAGCAGAGTAGCGTAAGTATTTCCCTCAGTTTTTGAGAACCAAGGTATCAATCCAGTAGGAGGCCACGCTCAAGTCCCTCGTACCTGCACAAGACGATAGCTACTCGCAACCAACGCGATTAGGGGTTGTCAATCCCTTCACGGTCACTTACGAGAGTGAGATCTGATAGATATAATATTTTTCGTATTTTTGGTATAGAAATGCAAAGTAAAAAGTAAAGGCAAAGTAAAAAGCAAAGCAAGATTAAAGTGATGGAGATTGATATGATGAGAATAGACCCGGGGCCATAGGTTTCACTAGTGGCTTCTCTCAAGAGCATAAGTATTCTATGGTGGGTGAACAAATTACTGTTGAGCAATTGACAGAATTGAGCATAGTTATGAGAATATCTAGGCATGATCATGTATATAGGCATCACGTCTGTGACAAGTAGACCGAAACGATTCTGCATCTACTACTATTACTCCACTCATCGACCGCTATCCAGCATGCATCTAGAGTATTAAGTTAAAAACAGAGTAACGCTTTAATCAAGATGACATGATGTAGAGAGATAAATTCATGCAATATGAAATAAACCCCATCTTGTTATCCTCGATGGCAACGATACAATACGTGCCTTGCTGCCCCTTCTATCACTGGGAAAGGACACCGCAAGATCGAACCCAAAGCTAAGCACTTCTCCCATGGCAAGAACTACCAATCAAGTTAGCCAAACCAAACGAATAATTCGAAGAGACTTGCAAAGATAACCAATCATACATAAAAGAATTCAGAGAAGATTCGAATATTATTCATAGATAGACTTGATCATAAACCCACAATTCATCGGTCTCAACAAACACACCACAAAAAGAAGAATATTACATCGAATAGGTCTCCAGGAGAGAGGGGGAGAACTTTGTATTGAGATCCAAAAAGAGAGAAGAAGCCATATAGCTACTAACTATGGACCCGAAGGTCTGAGGTAAACTACTCACACTTCATCAGAGGGGCTATGATGATGTAGAAGCCCTCCATGATGACGTCCCTCTCCGGCGGAGCTCCGGAACAGGCCCCAAGATGGGATCTCGTGGATACAGAAAGTTGCGGCGGTGGAATTAGGTTTTTGGCTCCTGTTCTGATCGTTTTGGGGTACATAGGTATATATAGGAGGAAGGAGTACGTCGGTGGAGCACCGAGGGGCCCACGAGGCAGGGGGCGCGCCCTAGGGGGGCGCCCCCACCCTCATGACCGCCTCTTTGACTCCTTGGAGTAGGGTCAAAGTCTCCTAGATCACGTTCGGTGAGAAAATCACGTTCCCGAAGGTTTTATTCCATTTGGACTCCGTTTGATATTCTGTTTCTCCGAAATACTGAAATAGGCAAAAAAACAACAATTCTGGGGTGGGCCTTCGGTTAATAGGTTAGTCCCAAAAATAATATAAAAGTGGAAAATAAAGCCCAATATAGTCAAAAATAGTAGATTATATAACATGGAGCAATCAAAAATTATAGATACGTTGGAGACGTATCAGGCATCCCCAAGCTTAATTCCTGCTCGTCCTGGAGTAGGTAAATGATAAAAAGAGATTTTTTTATGCGGAGTGCTACTTGGCATAATTTCAATGCAAATCTTCTTAATTGTGGTATGAATATTCAGATTTGGAAGATTCAAGACAAAAGTTCATATTGACATAAAGAATAATAATACTTCAAGCAAACCAACAAAGCAATTACGTTTTCTTAAAGTAGCATGGCCAAAGAAAGTTCATCCCTACAAAATCATATAGTTTAGTCATACTCCATTTTCGACACACAAGAATGCTCTCATCATGCACAACCCCGATGACAAGCCAAGCAATTGTTTCATACCTTAATAATTTCAAACTCATAAACTTTCACGCAATACATGAGCATGAGCCATGGATATAACACTTTGGGTGGAATAGAATATAATGGTGGGGGTTATGTGGAGAAGACAAAAAAGGAGAAAGTCTCACATCAACGAGGCTAATCAATGGGCTATGGAGATGCCCATCAATTGATGTTAATGCAAGGAGTAGGGATTGCCATGCAACGGATGCACTAGAGCTATAAATGTATGAAAGCTCAACAAAAGAAACTAAGTGGGTGTGCATCCAACTTGCTTGCTCACGAAGACCTAGGGCACTTGAGGAGCCCCATTGTTGGTATATACAAGCCAAGTTCTATAATGAAAATTCCCACTAGTATATGAAAGTGATAACTCAAGAGACTCTCTATATGAAGAACATGGTGCTACTTTGAAGCACAAGTGTGGAAAAGGAATAGTAGCATTGCCCCTTTTTATTTATTTTCTCCTTTTTTGGGGCTTTCTTTTTTTCTTTGGCCTTTTTTGGGACAATGCTCTATTAAATGATGATCATCACACTTTTATTTATTTACAACTCAATCATTACAACTCGATTCTAGAACAAAGTATGACTCTATATGGATGCCTCCGGCGGTGTACCGGGATATGCAATGAATCAAGAGTGACAAGTATGAAAAAAAATTATGAACGGTGGCTTTGCCACAAATACTATGTCAACTACATGATCATGCTAAGCAATATGACAATGATGGATGTGTCATGATAAACTAGATGGTGGAAAGTTGCATGGCAATATATCTCGGAATGGCTATGGAAATGCCATAATAGGTAGGTATGGTGGCTGTTTTGAGGAAGATATAAGGAGGTTTATGTGTGAAAGAGCGTATCATATCATGGGGTTTGGATGCACCGGCGAAGTTTGCACCAACTCTCGATGTGAGAAAGGGTAATGCACGGTACCATAGAGGCCAGCAATGATGGAAGGGTGGGAGTGCGTATAATCCATGGACTCAACATTAGTCATAAAGAACTCATATACTTATTGCAAAAATCTACAAGCCATCAAAAACCAAAGTATTACGTGCATGCTCCTAGGGGGATAGATTGGTAGGAAAAGACCACCGCTCGTACCCGACCGCCACTCATAAGGAGGACAATCAAATAACACCTCATGTTTCAAATTTGTTGCATAACGAACGTTTACCATACGTGCATGCTACGGGACTTGCAAATTTTAACTCAAGCACTTCTCAAATTCACAATTACTCTACTAGCATGACTTTGATATTACTACCTCCATATCTCAAAACAATTATCAAGCATCCAAATTTTCTTAGTATTCAACACACTCAAAAGAAAGTTTCACAAATCTTGAATACCAAGCGTGTTATTATTAAGCAAATTACCATGCTATTAAGACTCTCAAAATAATTTAAGTTAAGCATGAGAGATCAATAGTTTCTTTAAAACAAATCCACCACCGTGCTAAAAAAAAATCTAAGTGAAGCACATAGAGCAAAATTACTTAGCTCAAGAAGATATAAGTGAAGCACATAGAGAGAAACTACATAGCTCAAAAGATATAAGTGAAGCACATAGAGTATTCTATCAAATTTTAATTCATGTATGGCTCTCTCAAAAGGTGTGTACAGCAAGGATGATTGTGGCATACTAAAATACAAAGACAAAAATAATACAAGATGCTCCAAGCAAAACACATATCATGTTGGTCAATAAAAATATAGCTCCAAGTAAATTACCGATGGAAGTGGACGAAAGAGGGGATGCCTTCCAGGGCATCCCCAAGCTTTGACTTTTTGGTCTCCTTGGATTATATTTGGGGTGCCATGGGCATCCCCAAGCTTAGGCTCTTGCCACTCCTTGTTCCATAATCCATCAAAAGAATTCACCCAAAACTTGAAAACTTCACAACACAAAACTTAAAGTAGAAAACTCGTGAGCTCCGTTAGCGAAAGAAAACAAAAGACCACTTCAAGGTACTGTAATGAACTCATTCTTTATTTATATTGGTGTTAAACCTACTGTATTCCAACTTCTCTATGGATTATAAACTATTTTACTAGCCATAGATTCATCAAAATAAGCAAACAACACACGAAAAACAGAATCTGTCAAAAACAGAACAGTCTGTAGTAATCTGTAGCTAGCGCAATATCTGGAACCCCAAAAATTCTAAAATAAATTGCTGGACGTGAGGAATTTATCTATTAATCATCTTCAAAAAGAATTAACTAAATATCACTCTCCGAAAAAATGACAGCAGTTCTCGGGAGCGCTAAAGTTTCTGTTTTTTACAGCAAGTTCAATAAGACTTTCCCCAAGTCTTCCCAACGGTTATACTTGGCACAAACACTAATTAAACACAAAAAACACAAACAAAACAGAGGCTAAATAAATTATTTATTACTAAACAGGATCAAAAAGCAAGGAATAAAAATAAAATTGGGTTGCCTCCCAACAGGCGCTATCGTTTAACGCCCCTAGCTAGGCATAAAAGCGAGGATAGATCTAGGTATTGCCATCTTTGGTAGGCAATCCATAAGTGGCTCTCATGATAGTTTCATATGGCAGTTTTATTTTCTTTCTAGGAAAGTGTTCCATGCCCTTTTTTAATGGAAATTTAAATCTAATATTCCCTTCCTTCATATCAATAATCGCACCAACCGTTCTAAGGAAAGGTCTACCAAGAATATTAGGGCAAGAAGGATTGCAATCTATATCAAGAACAATGAAATCTACGGGCATATAATTCCTATTTGCAACAATAAGAACATCATTAATCCTTCCCATAGGTTTCTTAATAGTAGAATCCGCAAGATGCAAGTTTAGAGAGCAATCATCAAAATTACGGAAATCTAGCAAATCACGGGAAGTCTTGGGAATAGTGGAGACACTAGCAACCAAATCACACAAAGCATAAAACTCATGATCTTTAATTTTAATTTTAATAGTTGGTTCCCACTCATCATAGAGTTTTCTAGGGATAGAAACTTTCAACTCAAGTTTTTCTTCATAAGATTGCATCAAGGCATCAACAATATGTTCAGTGAAGGCTTTCTTTTGACTATAAGCATGTGGAGAATTTAGCACAGATTGCAACAAGGAAATACAATCAATTAAAGAACAACTTTCATAGTTAAATTCCTTGAAATCCAATATAGTGGGTTTAGCAACATCTAGATTTTTATTTCTTTCAATCCCACTTTCATCAATTTCATCATAAAGATCTAAATACTCAGGATTTTTAGAACGCCATCTAGGTAAAGGAAGATCATTTCCAGTTTCAAAAAGATTCATATTGCAAAACAAAGATTTAATAGGTGACACATCAATAACTTTTATATCTTCATCTTGATTTTCATATGAATTGGAAGAACACGCTTTAATAAAGGCATCTTTGGAAGCACGCATCCTAGCGGTTCTTTCCTTGCACTCATCAATGGAAATTCTCATGGCTTTGAGAGACTCATTGATATCATGCTTAGGAGGAATAGATCTAAGATTTAAAGAATCAATCTCAAGAGAAATTCTATCAATGTTCCTAGCCAAATCATCAACTTTAAGCAATTTCTCTTCAAGCAAAGCATTAAAATTCTTTTGTGAATTCATAAACTCTTTAACACTATTCTCAAATTCAGAGGGCATCTTATTATAATTTCCATAAGAGTTGTTGTAGGAATTCCCATAATTATTAGAAGGATTACTAGGATATGGCCTAGGATTAAAGTTCCCTCTATAAGCATTGTTACCAAAATTATTCCTACCAACAAAATTCACATCCATAGATTCATTGTTATTCTCAATCAAAGTAGACAAAGGTATATCATTAGGATCAGAAGAAACACTCTTAGTAGCAAATAATTTCATAACTTCATCCACATTTCCACTCAAAACATTGATTTCTTCTATCGCATGCACTTCTTTATTAGAAGATCTTTCAGTATGGCATTGAGAATAATTAACCATAATATTATCTAGGAGTTTAGTAGCATCTCCTAAAGTGATTTCCATAAAAGTGCCTCCCGCGGCCGAATCTAAAAGATTTCTAGAAGCAAAATTCAATCCGGCATAATTTTTTTGTATAATCATCCACAAATTCAAACCATGAGTAGGGCAGTTACGTATCATTAATTTCATTCTCTCCCAAGCTTGTGCAACATGTTCATGATCAAGTTGCTTAAAGTTCATAATATCGTTTCTAAGAGAGATGATCTTAGCGGGAGGGAAATACTTAGAGATAAAAGCATCTTTGCACTTGTTCCAAGAATCAATACTATTTTTAGGAAAAGACGATAACCAAGCTTTAGCACAATCTCTAAGCGAAAAAGGAAATAGCTTCAATTTAACGACATCATTATCGACATCTTTTTTCTTTTGCATATCACATAAATCAATGAAGCTATTCAGATGAGTAGCGGCATCTTCACTAGGAAGGCCGGCGAATTGATCTTTCATAACAAGATTCAACAAAGCAGTATTGATTTCACAAGATTTAGTATTGGCAAGAGGAGCAATCGGAGTGCTAAGGAAATCATTATTATTGGTATTGGTGAAGTCACACAATTTGGTAGTATCTTGAGCCATTGGGACAAACAAGCAATCCAACACACGAGCAAACAAAAGGCAAGCGGGCAAAAAGAGGCAAATAGAGAGGGAGGATAGAGAGAGAGAGGGCGAATAAAATGGCAAGGGTGAAGTGGGGGAGAGGAAAACGAGAGGCAAATGGCAAATAATGTAATGCGAGAGATAGGGATTGTGATGGGTACTTGGTATGTTGACTTTTTGCGTAGCCTCCGCGGCAACAGTGCCATAAATCCTTCTTGCTACCTCTTGAGCTTGCGTTGGATTTCCCCAAAGAGGAAGGGATGATGCAGCAGAGTAGCGTAAGTATTTCCCTCAGTTTTTGAGAACCAAGGTATCAATCCAGTAGGAGGTCACGCTCAAGTCCCTCGTACCTGCACAAAATTATAGCTACTCACAACCAACGCGATTAGGGGTTGTCAATCCCTTCACGGTCAATTACAAGAGTGAGATTTGATAGATATAATATTTTTGGTATTTTTGGTATAGAAATGCAAAGTAAAAAGTAAAGGCAAAGTAAAAAGCAAAGCAAGATTAAAGTGATGGAGATTGATATGATGAGAATAGACCCGGGGGCCATATGTTTCACTAGTGGCTTCTCTCAAGAGCATAAGTATTCTAAGGTGGGTGAACAAATTACTGTTGAGCAATTGACAGAATTGAGTATAGTTATGAGAATATCTACGCATGATCATGTATATAGGCATCACGTCCGTGACAAGTAGACCAAAACGATTCTGCATCTACTACTATTACTCCACTCATTGACCGCTATCCAACATGCATATAGGGTATTAAGTTAAAAACAGAGTAACGCTTTAAGCAAGATGACATGATGTAGAGATATAAATTCATGCAATATGAAATAAACCCCATCTTGTTATCCTCGATGGCAATGATACAATACGTGCCTTGCTGCCCCTTCTGTCACTGGGAAAGGACACCGCAAGATCGAACCCAAAGCTAAGCACTTCTCCCATGGCAAGAACTACCAATCTAGTTGGCCAAACCAAACGGATAATTCGAAGAGACTTGCAAAGATAACCAATCATACATAAAAGAATTCAGAGAAGATTCAAATATTATTCATAGATAGACTTGATCATAAACCCACAATTCATCGGTCTCAACAAATACACCGCAAAAAGAAGAAGATTACATCGAATAGATCTCCACGAGAGAGGGGGAGAACTTTGTATTGAGATCCAAAAAGAGAGAAGAAGCCATCTAGCTACTAACTATGGACCCGAAGGTCTGAGGTAAACTACTCACACTTCATCGGAGGGGCTATGATGATGTAGAAGCCCTCCGTGATGACGGCCCTCTCCGACGGAGCTGCGGAACAGGCCCCAAGATGGGATCTCGTGGATACAGAAAGTTGCGGCGGTGGAATTAGGTTTTTGTTTCCTGTTCTGATCGTTTGGGGGTACGTAGGTATATATAGGAGGAAGGAGTACGTCGGTGGAGCACCGAGGGGCCCAAGAGGCAGGGGGCGCGCCCTAGGGGGGCGCCCCCACCCTCGTGACTGCCTCTTTGACTCCTTGGAGTAGGTTCCAAGTCTCCTGGATCACGTTCGGTGAGAAAATCACGTTCCCGAAGGTTTTATTCCGTTTGGACTCCGTTTGATATTCTGTTTCTCCGAAATACTAAAATAGGCAAAAAAATAGCAATTCTAGGCTGGGCCTCCGATTAATAGGTTAGTCCCAAAAATAATATAAAAGTGGAAAATAAAGCCCAATATAGTCCAAAACAGTAGATAATATAGCATGGAGCAATCAAAAATTATAGATACGTTGGAGACGTATCAGCTACCAAGGGAGGAACTTTGACCTTCTTGAATTTCTTCTGTGGAGGAGCAGACCAGTCAAAATCCTTCTTGAGACCCATTTTCTTAAGATCTTCTTCACCATACAGATGTGATAAGACAGCCCAGGTGCGGGCGAAGACTTCATGGAGGTAGTAATGGGTTTTCTCCAGTGCATTGTGTGTAGCAGTCATGTTGTGAAGAAGAGAACCAAACTGACGCTTAACCCATTTGTGGTTTCGATCCACCTTCTGGTGAAGACTAAGAAGAAGCTCACGGTGAGTCATTACCCTGGGAGCTGTGGCTTGAGGATTTTGCTTAGATGCATTAGCGGCAGAATCATGAGTAGCAGAATAATCATTGGTGGAGTAAGATGCAGCTTTGCGAAAATGACCATCCAATGGACGAATGCCTTCATCAATAATTGCAGTAGCCTTGCCCTTTTCATCAGATGAGGAAAATGTCCGCTTGAGGACTTCTATTGGGGGCAGGTAACTGACATGATTCTGAAAATCAGCCTTGTAGTTGAGTGAAGACCTTGTTATGAGGAATCTCATATTCCAAGGAGCATAAGGCTTCAACTCAAATGGACAGAGGGCAACATTTGCCAGACTCCTCATGAAGAAATCATGGTAGTTGATAGGAATGCCATGTATGATATTGAATAGAAGATTCTCCATGATGCCAACAACTTCTTCATCATTTGAATCATGGCCTTTGATTGGACTCAATGTCTTCGTTAGAATGTGATAGACAGTTCTAGGCACAAACATCAATTTCTTCACGAGGAATTTCGTCCTTGGAGCTTGACCGGGCTTCAAAGGCTTCATTAGCACTTGCACGTAATGGGCAGTGAGTTTAGGTTCATGATAGATGCAACGAGCGCCTTCAAGGGGAGGACTAATAGGCATGGCATGAAGTAATTCAGAGGCCAGTGCTTTATAGTGAGTATTATCGGCCATCTAGTCCAAAACCCAAGAGTTCACATCGTCAGCATCGCCTGTGATATGCATAGTTGCACAAAATTGAAGAATGAGCTCTTCATTCCAATCGCAAATATCTATGCAAAAGTTGAGCAGTCCTGCATCATGAAGCACACTGAGGACTGGGGTGAAGCAAGGCAGTGATTCCATGTCCACGTGAGGAATATGCTCATGGTCGAAGAATTTGTCCTTGTTGAAGAGCAGTGAAGAATAAAAGTTTGCTTGGCTGGCAGTCCAGAAGCGCTTCCTTCTAAGACGAGCAGAGTCATAAGGGTTATAGTCTATGAAGAACACATGTTCGCCAAAGAAGTCATTAGCCTTGAATTTCTGCTTCTTCGAGAAGGGATCAGTTGTCTTGGGCTGAGGGGTATCGGTCAATTGCATCACCACCTCAGGAATCGCAATCTCAGAATCCACTGGCTGAGGAATTTTAGCTTCTTCTTCAGTGACATCCTGGGTCTTCAATTCTTCATTAACATTTTCTTCAACACTAGTGGCTGGAATCTCTTCATGGACAGACGGTGTGGCATGGGGTTGTTTAGATCCCATTTGAACTTCAGTGGTCACAGGGGACTGGGGAATTTGTTGAAGGGGTGTGAACAGAGGAGAATTGGGGTGCTGACTTTCCCAAAAGTCGTTGTTCAACACTGAAGTTGTGCACCCAATGTCCACATCTTCTTCTTCACTCTTTTCCTCAACGTCAGCCTCTTCAGCAGTGAACTGAGACATGGGCGATGAGACTATTGGGGTTGAAGGGATTGCACCCGCTTCAATTTATTCATCCAACTGCTCTGAAGAAGCAGCAGAAGGAATGCCATCATCAGATCCACTTGGGATCTCATATTCTTCATCAAAAGGAACAAGGTCCTTTGATGGCATGGATGAGAAAGGAACAACATCAATTGGATTGTCAAAAGAGCTAGTCAGCGGCTTCATCTTCTTCGGAGCTGAAGAATCTGATGCAGTTGATGCCTTCCTTTTCTTCACAGCTGCACGCTCTGCAGCCTTGGTCTTCTTCACATCTGATGCAGACAGAAGGATCGGAGTTGGGGTAGGTGCAGGAGGAGCAAAGGAATTTGGTTCAATAATTTCAGGCACAACTGGTGCAGTTGCCCCGATGTCTTCAGTTTCTTTAGGCGCAACACTAGTGGTTGCCCTGGCAATTTCTTCAGCGGCTGGAATGCAGTCATCAGCCCTGGTACTCTGAGTATCTTCAATAGCCTGATTTTCATCAGTGGTGCTGGCATGCTCTTTAGTAGGCTAAGCAGATGCCTCAGCCTGATGATTTTCTTGTTGCGTTGGGGCTGCAACATTGGAAGTGAACTTCTTTTATCTTGACAAATCTGACTTTAGCACCAAGCCAGTCAGCATAGTAGCGATCAAATTCATCACTTAGTTGCTTGATCTCAGATTGAAGAGCAACAAGTTCTTCAGGTGAAAGCTTCAGAATGTTTTGCTTCAGAAAGCACTCTTTCTTGTACTGCGCTTTCTTCACCCTCCTTCCATGTTCAAATTTCCATTTTTCCTCATCAATGAAGGCAGTCAAAACATGACTTTTACCAGGAGTGAGGTTCATCTCCGGCAAAGGTGTGTTGGGATCCTTGTGCCATGGGTCGATGAAGTCTAGGATCAACTTCGGATCCAGTATCAATGGCACATTGCTGCCTTTGGCTCTAGCGGCCCTGAGCTGCCTGTCTCTGATGATTTCGGCAAGTTCCTCATCATCAGCTTCGTCATCTTCGGACGGTACTTGAAAGGCGACCTGCTTCTTGTGAGGACGTGGTCGAGAGCCTCGTCCAACAGTGACCTTTTTCTTCAGCAGAGAGGGGCCAGTTGATGAATTGGGTGGAGCTGAAGAACTAGTAGAAGCTCCTGAGGTAATAGAGACACATGTTGTCCTTTGGCATGTGGCGAGATGCACAGGTACTGAGGATTTTGACGGAGGAGCTGGAGCAGCTTAAGGAATTGGCCGTGAGGGCTTTGAAGATTCTGGCCGTGAGGACATTGCTGAGGAACTTGGCCGTGAGGGCATTGGGGGTCAAGCACTTGGCTTATGAGCAGGCTTCTTTGCCATGGCCTTCTTTGGCTTGCTTGTAGAGGCCTCAGCAGTGGCAGCAACAGCAGCAGAGTCTTCATTAAATTTCCTCATTGCTTCCTTAGCTATTTTGGCTAGCTTGGCCTAGCGCTTGGCCCATTCATCAGGATAGTCCTCACCACGCTTGAGGCTGGTGGGATCAGCTTCTTGGCCAGGTGCCAATGGAGGTCTTGGGCATGGAGGATTAAGAGCAAATTTCTTCATATACTTGGGAGTAACATATTTGTACTCCCTCCATTCCCGTGCCCATCTCCTCTCTATCCTTTGTATGCGCACCTTGTGCTGATTTTTGTCCTCCTTGCCAAATTTGGCCTCATCAGGAGTGCAATAATCCTTGTATATGTCATCAGGAATCTCGAAAGCAGTATTGACCTCGGGCCTCTTTCCTCCCTTCTGTGGCTTCTCACCGTCAGCCATTTTCTTCACCTGAGGAATTTGAGCAATGGAATTCTCTGAAGAGGTGTGCAACTTTTCTTCAAGGAATGCTACAAATAAGTTAAGTTGATGAGAACCTAGTGATTCAACAGCAGACATGTGTACCTGTGAATAGAGTATAGTTGCGAGGAATTTGGAGAGGTCATATGCGTTCTCAAAAGGTTTTGCAATAAGAAAAAGTTTGAGGAATTTGACCAGTTGAGTCTTGAAGAATTTCAGTAAGCGTTCTTTGACTTAGGTTCTAGAGTTGTACAGATTGAAAAATCCACACAATTGAGGAATCTTGAAGAAAAATGTTGCTTAGGGAAACAGATCAAGAACAAATGTTATGGGAGGTGTCTAGTGTGTGAAGATTTGAAGAATAAAAACTTTTGGAAGATCTTGTAGAAAACATTTGAATCAAAGAGGGCAGTAAAAGTAACTTTTAATTACCCTGGACGGAGAACACAACGAACTGAGAAGTGTAGATGTCAAGCTCGTCGGTTCAGATCTTCCACGCCCTAACTTGGTAGAGGAAGACAACTACGGCGGCGGCAGAGTGAAGAAATCCGCAGCCGGCGTGAGTACGATGGCGACAAGGTCGAGGCAGTGAAGCTCTTCCTCACCGGCGGCGATGAAGTAGCGGCGGCACTAGGTTTTGGGAAGGTCGAGCGGGAGAGAGGTCGAGCGGAGTAAAAACGAAGTGAGGAAGGGGAGGGGTATTTATAGTCGAAGTGAAAAACTGTTCACCCGAGGAAATTGGACGAACGTGCCCCTGACCCTTCTCATTCACTTGACATGTGTCACCCACGTACTAAGAGGTGATGATCATGTGAGATCATGTGCGAATAGATAAACATTCCACAGAATGCGAACGGTTTGAGCGGAAAAAGCCAAAAATTTAGATAAGTTAAGTTTTAAAGTTTCGTTCGCAGATTCTTCAGCTGACAAGGACACAGTGAAGATTTTGAACGAGTTTCAAATAGAACGCACATGAAGAATTTGTGAATAGACTAGGTTGAGTTTAGCATAGAGGGGAAAGGGTCCGATCACATTCACTTAGCAAAACAAGCAACTTGAAGAACTAGCAATAAGTGAATGCTGTAGAGGACATAAAATCATAAGTGAATGCCAATGAAGAAAAACGATGGAAATGGTGAAGACATTGCAAAGTTGAAGAAATTGAACAACTGAGGAAAAACTCAAATTGAAGATTTTCAACTTTTGGTGGTGGCGTGACCCACCGTATAAGAATGATGATTTCAGACACCGCGCACAATTGTCGTAGGGTTCTGAGAATCAAATTCTTTGTTAATTTCTTCATACTTAGAGGGTTAGTCTTCATTGATTGAAGAAAAACGTTACTTTGTGTGTTGCACATCTAAGTCATCAATTTTGCATAGGTGTTAGGATGTGTGTCCTTTTGAAAGGACATTCGTAGATTCTAAAATATTTAGCTCACACCTCAACTTGCTAAATCTCTTCTCATCCAAGGGCTTAGTGAAGATATCGGCTAGCTGTTCTTCAGTCTTCACATGCTCAATAGAGATGTCGCCCTTCAACACATGATCACGAAGAAAATGATGATGAATCTGAATGTGCTTTGTCTTCGAGTGCTGAACTGGGTTATGAGAAATCTTGATGGCACTCTCATTGTCACACTAGAGTGGCACATTCTCCATGTTGACGCCGTAGCCCTTGAGTGTTTGCTTCATCCATAGCAGTTGAGCACAACAAGAACCAGCAGCAATGTACTCAGCTTCAGCAGTAGACAGTGGTACGCAGTTCTGTTTCTTTGAGGACCAACATACCAAGGATCATCCGAGGAAATGGCATGTGCCATATGTTGACTTAAGGTCCACACGATCACCAGCATAGTCAGAGTCTGAATATCCAATGAGATCAAAAGCCGAGCCCTTGGGGTACCATAATCCAAGTGTTGGCATGTGAGCTAGATATCAAAGAATATGCTTCACAGCCTTATGGTGTGATTCCTTCGGTGTAGCTTGAAATCAGGCACACATGCAAACACTAAGGATAATATCTGGCCTAGATGCACATAAGTACAATAAAGAACCAATCATGGAGCGGTATACCTTTTGATCGAAGTCAATACCATTTTCATCAGTGCATAGATGGCCATTTGTGGGCATAGGGATTTTGACTCCTTTGCAATCTTGCATGCCGAATTTCCTCAATACATCCTTGAGGCATTTCTCCTGAGATATGAATATGCCATTGCGCTGTTGACGAATTTGAAGACCTAAGAAGAATTTCAATTCTCCCGTCATAAACATTTGGTATTCTTCACTCATCATATAGGCAAATTCATCACATGCCCGAGGGGCCTGCTTGGGGCCATAGAGGGCCTTATTGAGTCTAAAGACTTTGTCAGGATGCTTTGGATCTTCAAAACCTGGGGGTTGAGCAACATATACTTCTTCCTCAAGCTTACCATTGAGGAATGCACTTTTCACATCCATTTGATATAAGATGATATCATGATGGTTAGCATAAGCAAGTAATATGCGAATAGCTTCAAGTCTAGCAACAGGTGCAAAAGTTTCATCGAAGTTAATTCCTTCAACCTATGTGTAGCCTTGAGCTACAAGCCGTGCCTTATTCCTCACCACAAGGCCATTTTCATCTTGCTTGTTGCGGCAGATCCACTTTGTGCCAATGATATTATGCTTGCGAGGATCTGGACGTTTGACCGGTTCCCAGACGTTGTTGAGCTCGAATTGATGTAATTCCTCTTGCATAGCTTGAATCCACTCAGGCTCCAGAAATGCTTCATCTACCTTAGTGGGCTCTGTGATAGAGACAAAAGCAAAGTGCCCACAAAAGTTAGATAAATGTGAAGCTATTGAGCGTGTGAGAGGACCTGGAATGTTGATGTCGCTGATGATTTTCTCAATCTGCACTTCGTTTGCAACGCGAGGATGAGCGGGTTGTCGTTGAGGAATTTGATCAACATTTTCTTTAGCACCATTTTCCTCAGGTGCATCAGCATGACGTTCTTCACGTTCTGGAATGACTTCTTCACCAGATTCTTCGGTAGGAATGACATCCTCAGTAGCCTTGAACTTAGTAGATTCCTCAGGGGGTATTTCATCTGTCATAGGAGGTAGGTCCTCTCTTTGCGAGCCATTAGTTTCATCGAACCGCACATCTACAGTTTCAACAACCTTGTGATGATAGGTGTTGAAGACTCTGTAGGTGTGCAAGTCCTTACCATAACCGAGCATAAAACCTTCATGTGCTTTCCGTGCAAATTTAGAACTGTGATGAGGATCTCTAATCCAGCATTTAGCATCGAAGACTTTGAAATAACTCACATTGGGTTTCTTGCTAGTGAGGAGTTCATATGCAGTCTTCCTGAATAATTTGTGAAGATATACCCTATTGATGATGTGGCAAGCAGTATCAATTGCCTCAGGCCAGAAGCGAGTTAGCGTCTTGTACTCATCAAGTATAGTGCGAGCCATCTCAACAAGAGTCATGTTCTTGCGCTCCACGACGCCATTTTGCTGAGGTAAGGAGAAGATAACTCATGAGTAATACCAAGTTCATCAAGATAGTCATCAAGACCAGTGTTCCTGAACTCAGTTCCATTTCACTTCTAATGTGCTTGATCTTCACACCAAAGTTGGTTGAGGCCCTCGAGGAAAATCGTTTGAAGACTTCCTGCACTTCAGTTTTGTAAGTGATGATATGCACCCATGTATATCGAGAATAATTATCAACAATGACAAAGCCATATAAAGATACAACATTAGTAAATGTGGCATAGTGACTAGGGCCAAAGAGATCCATCTGAAGCAATTCAAATGGTCGAGTAGTAGTCATGATAGTCTTCGCTGGATGCTTGGCCTTGGTCATCTTTCCAGCTTCACAGGCTCCACATAAGTGATCCTTGCGGAATTTGACATTCTCAATGCCAATGACATGCTTTTTCTTCGCGAGCGTGTGCAGATTCCTCATGCCAGCATGGCCAAGTCGTCGATGCCATAGCCAGCCTTCTGAAGCTTTTGCAAGTAGACATGTAGCAGGTTGTGGTCCTGTAGATAAATCAACAATATACAAATCTCCTCTCCTAAATCCTTCGAAGACTTTGGAATTGTCAGCTTCCATGATCACAACACAACGATACTTGCCAAAGACAACAACCATACCAAGATCACAAAGCATTGAGACAGACATGAGGTTGAACCCTAAGGACTCGACAAGCATGACTTTGTCCATGTGTCGATCCTTTGAGATTGCAACCTTACCTAGACCCAATACCTTGCTTTTTCCTTTGTCAGCGTAGGTGATATGCTTCAGATGTGATGAAGATAAAGCAGAGTCCATCAATAAGCTCCTGTCACCAGTCATGTGATTTGTACATCCACTATCGAGGACCCACTCAATGGCTTTGGGTTGATCATCCTGCAGATGAATTAGTGCAACTTATGAACTCATATACTTCATTAGTGAAGAATATGGTATCAATTTCATCAGATCAATTTCATCAAGCAATAGAACAGATAAAGCAGTATGAGGACATGAGAAATGAAAATCCATTTCTTCATGATTAGTTTGCGTCCTTTCAAGCATATTCAGGTCTCCAGCAAATTCTCCACACAATTAAATTCGTCTGGAGATCTGACCCTGTATAAGAGATTAGTTCTTTTTTTTCACCACCCACATCTGAAGGGATGACAAAGAGTTCATCATTCTGCAAGCTCCATAAGAGAAAGGTGGCATAGGTGCCAATCCACTTCGTTTCACATAAGAGGGATTAGGGTAAGCAAAAGAGTAAGTAGAGAAATTCTTCGAGGACTTATGAACATAATTATTTGAAGAATAATGCGCATATCCATAATCCTTAGATCTTCCCTGCGAAACAGACGGGTTAGCACGATGATGTTCATATGAAGACTTTGACACTTTTGAGGAATTTGATCCACGTGAGGAGTTTGGTCCATATGAGGACTTTGATCCATATGAAGAATTTGGTCCATATGAAGAATTTGATCTGGGGTTCCTATTCTTCACATGTGGTGTCATGATGACATTCACCTGAAGATTTTCAAGGCACCTTTTGGGAACCCAGATTTTCTTCATAGGAGAACCGTTCCTGTAGTTAGTGCCAACATATCTAGGAAATACTTCACCATTCTGATTTTTGAACAGTTTATAGTTGGAGTCAATTGACTCATCAGAAGAATATGAAGATTCACATGTAAAGCCAGATAAAGTAGATGGATCCACTGAAGGTCCCTTTGCAGCAACCCATGAGGTTTTGGGATACTGCTCAGGTTTCCAGTAGGTCCCATCAGCATTAAGTTTCCTCTCAAAGGGAATACCCTCTTTCCTAGGGTTCATGTTGAGGATCTGCTTTTTAAGCACGTCACAAAGATCCTGATGCCCTTTGAGGCTTTTGTACATGCCTGTCTTATACAATTCCTTCAGCCCTGCATCATTAGTGATACTAGAAATGTCCTCAGATGAGGAATTAGTGATAGCAGAGGCAGTTGAAGAATTTGCAGCAATGGAAGTATTTGAGCATTCAGGTGAAGAATTAGCAGTTTCACGTTCAATGCACTTCAAACATGGAGGAACAAACTCTTCCCGAGTAGCGCTGATCTGTTGAGCAAGTAATGAATCATGCTCCTTCTGAAGATCTTCATAACTCACTCTTAACTGCTCAAGATCTTGCTTTCTTTGAAGAAATTCATACGAAAGCTTCTCATGATCAGATAAGAGAGTGTTATGATGAGTCTGAAGATTATCAAACTTGGACTGGAGTCCCTAAAGACTTTCAGCCAAATCTTTGGAACGATCCATTTCTTCGCCCAACATATCGTCGCTCTCATTTAGCATGTTTTGAACTTTTTCCAAAGCTCTTTGTTGTTTAGTGGCAAGGGAAGCAAGTTTGACATAACTGGGTCCAAATTCATCACCAGATTCATCATCACTGGACCCAGATAAGTAGCATTCAGTTACCTTGGCACCTTTTGCCATTAGGCATGGTGGAGAGGATGATGATTCTGAATTGAAAGTCATAGCCTTGCGCGATTCCTTGAAGTCCTCGAACCAGGGTCAATGGTGAGATCGATGACTTTCATAGACCTCAGAGAGTCGGTCCCAGATGAGTTTCACATGGCTGAGATGCATAACGTTCCTGAATTGGTTTTGTGACAAGCTGGAGCAGATGATGTCCTTCGCCGTGAGGTTGAGTAGCGTGTACTTGTGAATATCATCAGCCTCCGCCATCTTGCATAGATCAGTAAGACCAATTTCGGTGACGGTCCAGAGTTTGCTATTCATCGCCATGAGGCGCTTCTTCATCATGGCCTTCCACTTGGGATAATCATGACCGTCAAAGATGGGGCATGTCACAGTCTTCATTCCTGTGGTCAACATAACTAAAACTCCAGGCGGTTAAACCAAAATCACATAGAACAAGGGAGTACCTTGCTCTGATACCAATTGAAAGTGCGTTATATCGGCTAGAGGGGGGTGAATAGGTGATTTTTATGAATTCTTCACTGAGGAATTTGCGGGTGAGGAAATTCCTGAGTGAAGAACTACTTGCAGCGGAATAAGTACTCAGAAGTAAACATAACAGAACATGAGCATGGTCTTCATGATGAAATGAAAACAAGCACAGAGTACAGAAAGTGTAAACACAAGATAAACAGAATGAAGACAAACAGACTGAAGAAATTGAGATGAGGAAATAGAGAAAGTCTTCAGTCAAAGTCTTCAAACATATATGAACAAGCACAGAACACGGAGATGAGGAAATAGAAGGGTTGAGGAATTGGAACCAGTTAGCTTGGTGAAGATAATGATTTAGTAGACCAGTTCCAACTGCTGTGACAATTGTACGTCTGGTTAGGGCGGCTAGGTATTTAAACCCGAGGACACACAGTCACAGACACCCAGTCCTGAACACGCAGCTCAGGACACTTAGTCCTCACCATATTCCCCTTGAGCTAAGGTCACACAGACCTCGCCCAATCACTCGTGGTAAGTCTTCAGGTGACTTCCAAACCTTCACAGACTCGGACACTCAGTGATCCACAATTTCCTCTTGGATGCTCTAGACCATGACGCCTAACCGTCTGGAAGATGCACAATCTTCAAAGGTAACAAGCGTCGGATCCATGCAGGATCAATCTCTTTAGTGATGCGCAATCACTTTGGGTTTGTAGGTGTTTGGGTTTGGGTTTTCCTCACTTGATGATTTTCACTCAAAGTACTCGGAGGATGGGATGCTCTCAAATGACAAGTGTCAGTTTCTCTCGAAGCAGCCAACTAGCTAGTGGTTGTAGGGGGCGGCTATTTATAGCCTAGGGAGCAGCCCGACATGATAAGACATAAATGCCCTTCAATGATATGACCGTTAGGTGGGTAGATATTTTGGGACAACTGGCGCATAGCACAACAACGATCGGAATTTTGAGTATCAAATTCCTCAGAGCTATCATGTTCCTCACTGTGTAGGCAATCCGCACTGGAGAATTCCTAACTCCTCACTTAGAACAAATTCCTCAGAGACCAGAAGAACTTCGTCTCTGTCACTGAAGAAATTTGACTGAACTGTATGAGATTTCCAATGGCTTCACTCGAAGGGATTGGTAGATGTAGGATTTGAGTTTAGCATCACCTGGAATTTTTCCTTAGTATTTCCTCGACCCCCTTTAACAGTACGGTGTTTCCTATGACTCAAGAAAGAGAAAATGAAACTACGAAAACAAAAGTCTTAATGCTTCATGTTCCTCGAATGAATACCAAGTCTTCAGGATCACACCAATTTCTTCACTTTCAAAGTCTTCAAAAAGTCTTCAGAAATCCAAAGTCTTCAGTCGAAGAATTTCATTTTTAGGGGTCGACTTTCTCTGTAAATATCAAACTCCTCATAGACTTATAGACCTGTGTACACTCACAAACGCATTAGTCCCTTAACCTATAAGTCTTCAATACAACAAAATCACTAAGGGGCACTAGATGCACTTACACACTCTACCTCTGACCAGGGTGCACCCGGTCGGAGAGACCAGCCACACCACCGCCACGGATCGCTGAGCCAGAGCCACCCTGCCACTCATGTGACCAAGGCCGTCAGTCCGCACGTGAGTTGTGAGCTCTGCCGCGAGCACCGCAACTCCCACTGCAGAGCCGCTGCCCCGCCACCCGACACCCCATCTACTGCCCAAATGAACGAAACTCCACCACCAGCAGGCCCCTACCATCGTTGGAGCAGCCAGCATCAACACGCCTCGACAGATTGAGCCGGAGGCAACCATGCTAGGGGAAAGAGGACGGGGCAGAGCGGTGCGAGACCACCCATCCCTCCTGGCAGCCTTCTCACGTTGCCCGCTGCAACGCCCAACCACGACCACCAGTTTAGATCAGCGAGAAGCACGCCGGGCACCCTCCCGACGACGAGGGCACCCGGACGGTCAAGATCTGCCCCGAAGATGGCCACAGGACATGGCACGCTGGGCCTTGCCCACTGGCCATCGGCAGCTATTCGAGCCGCAGTAGACGCACCCGCACCCTACCGGCGAGACACCCCGCACCATCTGAGGCCACTAGGCCGTAGATCGGGTTAAGCTAGACCCAGTCACCACCCTGCCAAGAACGTGCAAGGGTTACTCTTTGTCTTCGATGGAACAGGTTGGCCTTGCTCCTCTCACGCTAGGGTTACTCTTCGTCTTCCATCGGCACCGACACGTAGCCTTTGAGCCACAAATGCACGGTGGATTCCAACATTTGTCGGTGTGTTCATGGAAGGGCTACTGTTAACAAAAAAATACTTTTACCCTGCTTTATATATAATGCAACGATTCTCATACATCTAAACTATACAACACGACACCCAAACGCATACACCCAAAGCAAGATACAAAGGTGTCGAAGATCAGCTAAGCCAACTTGAAGCGAACAACAGATGTACAACAAGCCCCACTTCGACGATGACAGAGCTCTCCACCGAGAGCAAGCCAATGTGAAGAACTCAACTAACCATCAATGAACAATGAGCTCCAAGGTAGTGCCTTCAGGAAGGACATGACACCGAGTGCTGTCACCAGTCGGTCCAAAAGGATCAAGATTTTCATCCGGAGCAACACGGAGGATCCGAAGAGACTACTACAGAGCCTTGCTACCTCTTGAGAACTGCGTTGGTTTTCCCTTGAAGAGAAAACGGTGATGCTGCAAAGTAGCGTAAGTATTTCCCTCGGTTTTTGAGAACCAATGTATCAATCCAGTAGGAGACTACATGCAAGTCCCTCGTACCTACACAAACAAATAAGAACCTCGCAACCAACGCGATAAAGGGCTTGTCAATCCCTTCACGGTCACTTACGAGAGTGAGATCTGATAGAGATAATTATAATAAGATAAATATTTTTGGTATTTTTATGATATAGATTGAAAGTAAAGATTGCAAAATAAACGGTGCCAGAAATAGCTTGTTGACGGGAGATTAATATAAAGGAGAATAGACCCGGGGGCCATAGGTTTCACTAGTGGCTTCTCTCAAGATAGCATAACTATTACGATGGGTGAACAAATTACTATCGAGCAATTGATAGAAAAGTGCATAATTATGAGAATATCTAGGCATGATCATGTATATAGGCATCACGTCCACGACAAGTAGACCGAAATGATTCTGCATCTACTACTATTACTCCACACATCGACCGCTATCCAGCATGCATCTAGAGTATAAGTTCATAAGAACAGAGTAACACATTAGGCAAGATGAAATGATGTAGAGGGATAAACTCAAGCAATATGATATAAACCCCATCTTTTTATCCTCGATGGCAACAATACAATATGTGCCTTGCTGCCCCTGCTGTCACTGGGAAAGGACACCGCAAGATTGAACCCAAATCTAAGAACTTCTCCCATTGCAAGAAATATCACTCTAGTAGGCCAAACCAAAATGATAATTTGAAGAGACTTGCAAAGATAACCAATCATACAAAAAATATTTCAGAGAAGAATCAAATATTGTTCATAGATAAACTTGATCATAAACCCACAATTCATCGGATCTCGACAAACACAACGCAAAAAGAGTTACATTAGATCTCCAAGAAGATAAATGAGAACATTGTATTGAGATCCAAAGAGAGAGAAGAAGCCATCTAGCTAATAACCATGGACCCGAAGGTCTGAAGTAAAGTACTCACACATCATCGGAGGGGCCATGGAGTTGATGTAGAGGCCCTCCGTGATCGGTTCCCCCTCCGGCGGAGCTCCGGAAAAGGCCCCGAGATGGGATCTCTTGGGTACAGAAGGTTGCGGCAGTGGAAATAGGGTTTCGTGGTGCTCCTGGATGTTTTCGGGGTATATTAATATATATAGGAGGAAGAAGTAGGTCGGTGGAGCCATGAGGGGCCATGAGGTTGGAGGGCACGCCCAGGGGGGTAGGCGCGCCCCCCTGCCTCGTGGCCTCCTCGTTAGTTGCTTGACGTCCACTCCAAGTCCCCTGGATCATGTTTGTTCCAAAAATAACTCTCCCGAAGGTTTTATTCCATTTGGATTCCGTTTGATATTCCTTTTCTGCGAAACATTGAAATAGGCAAGAAAACAACAATTTGCACTAGGCCTTGGGTTAGTAGGTTAGTCCCAAAAATAATATAAAAGTGTATAAATAAGCCCATTAACATCAAAAACAGATAATATAATAGCATGGAACAATAAAAAATTATAGATACGTTGGAGACGTGTCAAGCATCCCCAAGCTTAATTCCTGCTCGTCCTCGAGTAGGTAAATGATAAAAACAGAATTTTTGATGTGGAATGCTACCTAGCATAATTCTCAATGTAATTTTCTTTTATTGTGGCATGAATATTCTGATCCGAGAGATTCAAGACAAAAGTTTAATATTGACATAAAAATAATAATATACTTCAAGCATACAAACTAAGCAACCATGTCTTCTCAAAATAACATGGCAAAAGATAGTCCATCACTACAAAATCATATAGTTTGGTCATGCTCCATTTCTGTCACACAAGAATGCTCTCATCTTGCTCAACCCCGATGACAAGCCAAGCAATTGTTTCATACTGTAGTAATCTCAAACTTTTTTCAACTTTCACGCAATACATGAGCGTGAGCCATGGATATAGCACTATGGGTGGAATAGAATAATGATATGGGGTTATGTGGAGAAGACAAAAAAAGGAGAAAGTCTCACATCGATGAGGCTAATCAACAGGCTAGGGAGATTCCCATCAATTGATGTCAATACAAGGAGTAGGGATTGCCATGCAACAGATGCACTAGAGCTATAAATGTATGAAAGCTCAACAAAAGAAACTAAGTGGGTGTGCATCCAACTTGCTTGCTCACGAAGACCTAGGGCATTTGAGGAAGCCCATTGTTAGAATATAAAATCCAAGTTCTATAATGAAAAATTCCCACTAGTATATGAAAGTGACAAAACAAGAGACTCTCTATCATAAAGATCATGGTGCTACTTTGAAGCACAGGCGCGGAAAAAAAGGATAGTAACATTGCCCCTTTTTATTTCTTTTCTTTTTTTCTTTTTTGGGCCTTCCCTTTTTTATTTGGCCTTTCTCTTTTTTTTATTTGGGACAATGCTCTATTTATGATGATCATCACACTTCTATTTATTTACAACTCAATGATTACAACTCGATACTAGAACAAAATATGACTCTATATGAATGCCTCCGGCGGTGTATCGGGAAGGGCAATGAATCAAGAGTGACATGTATGATAAATTATGCATGGTGGCTTTGCCACAAATACGATGTCAACTACATGATCATGAAAAACAATATGACAATGATGAAGCATGTCATAAATGAAACGGTGGAAAGTTGCATGGCAATATATCTCAGAATGGCTATGGAAATGCCATAATAGGTAGGTATGGTGGCTGTTTTGAGGAAGATATAAGGAGGTTTATGTGTGATAGAGCGTATCATATCACGGGGTTTGGATGCACCGGCGAAGTTTGCACCAACTGTCAAGGTGAGAAAGGGCGATGCACGGTACCAAAGAGGCTAGCAATGATGGAAGGGTGAGAGTGCGTATAATCCATGGACTCAACATTAGTCATAAAGAACTCACATACTTATTGCAAAAATCTACAAGTCATCAAAAACCAAGCACTACGCGCATGCTCCTAGGGGGTAGATTGGTAGGAAAAGACCAGCGCGCGTCCCCGACCGCCACTCATAAGGAAGACAATCAAAGAACACCTCGTGTTTCAAATTTGTTACACAATGGTTACCATACATGCATGCTACGGGACTTGCAAACTTCAACACAAGTATTTCTCATATTCACAATTACTCAACTAGCACACTCTAATATCATCACCTTTATATCTCAAAACAATTATCAAGTATCAAACTTCTCATAGTATTCAATGCACTTTCTATGATAGTTTTTATTATACCCATCTTGGATGCCTATCATATTAGGACTAGTTTTATAACCAAAGCAAATTACCATGCTGTTCTAAGGGACTCTCAAAATAATATAAGTGAAGCATGAGATATCAATAATTTCTATAAAATAAAACCACCACCGTGCTCTAAAAGATATAAGTGAAGCACTAGAGCAAAATTATCTAGCTCAAAAAATATAAGTGAAGCACATAGAGTATTCTAACAAATTCCAATTCATGTGTGTCTCTCCCAAAAGGTGTGTAAAGCAAGGATGATTGTGGTAAACTAAAAAGCAAATACTCAAATCATACAACACGCTCCAAGCAAAACACATATCATGTGGTGAATAAAAATATAGCCTCAAGTAAAGTTACCGATAGAAGCAGACGAAAGAGGGGATGCCTTCCAGGGCATCCCCAAGCTTAGGCTATTGGTTGTCCTTGAATTTTACCTTGGGGTGCCTTCGGCATCGCCAAGCTTAGGCTCTTGCCACTCCTTGTTCCATAATCCATCAAATCTTTACCCAAAACGTGAAAACTTCACAACACAAAACTTAAACAGAAAATCTCATAAGCTCCGTTAGTATAAGAAAACAAACCACCACTTAAGGTACTATAATGAACTCATTCTTTATTTATTTTGGTGTTAAACCTACTGTATTCCAACTTCTCTATGGTTCATAACCTCCGATACTAGCCATAGATTCATCAAAATAAGCAAACAACACACGAGAAACAGAATTTGTCAAAAACAGAACAGTCTGTAGTAATCTGTGAGTTTCGAATACTTATATAACCCCAACAATTCTAAAATAAATTTATGGACATGAGGAATTTATCTATTAATCATATTCAAAAAGAATCAACTTAATCACACTCTCCAGTAAAAAAATGGCAGCAAATCTCGTGAGCGCTAAAGTTTCTGTTTTTTTACAGCAAGATCTCAAAGACTTTCCCCAAGTCTTCCCAAAGGTTCTACTTGGCATGAACACTAATTAAAAGCATAAAACCACATCTAAACAGAGGCTAGATGAATTATTTATTACTAAACAGAACCAAAAAGCAAGAAACAAAAATAAAATTGGGTTGCCTCCCAACAAGCGCTATCGTTTAACGCCCCTAGCTAGGCATAAAAGCAAGAATAGACTAGGTATTATCATCTTTGGTATGCAATTCTTCAATGGAACACTTATAACCCTTTGGAGTATCCTTATTTTTATTAATGATCAAACTCCTATGCTAGAAATCAAGAAATTCGTTTGTAGCAAAAGGTTCCTTAATGATATTGAAGAAGTTGAGGGTGAACACTTATTGATTTGAGATCCGCATTTTCCTTACTAGAAGATTCACCCTTATTTTTAGGAACATGCATTAATTTAGCAATCTTGGTAGTAGGAGGATTTGGATTACTTTTAACGGATGAAAAGGTAGACCGTAAATTAGTAATGATATCCTCAAGTTTACCAATTCTTGCAAAATCTTGATCTATTCTTTCGTTAATTATAGGTTCTTTTTCTTTAAAGTTTTTTAGAGTAACCCCTACCTTAGATCCAAATTGAGTTATTATGTTACGGATCTTTTTATCCAAATTTTCAATCAACTCCACAGAGGCAACTTTATTTTCAATAATTTCAAGCCTTTGCATCACATGTTCCAAAGTTAAAACAGTTCCATTAACCAAAAGAGGTGGAGGGCCAAACAAATCTATCATAGCATTATAAGAATCAAAAGTATGGCTACCCAAGAAATTCCCTCCGGTAATGGTATCAAGAATATATCTATTCCAAGGAGTGATGCCTACATAAAAATTACGAAGAAGAACGAAAGTGGACTGCTTCCTAGTAGATCTATTCCGAGCATTGCAAATTCTATGCCAAGCATCTTTTAGATTTTCTCCCTCCCTTTGTTTAAAATTAAGAACTTCATGATCGGGAGTACTAACAATGATAGAAGGACTAGCCATGATGACACACGGCGACACAAGAAGCAAGCGAAAAAAAGACGAGCTAGAAAAGAGAAGGGGAACGGAAAAGAGGGCGAATAAAACGGCAAGAGTGAAGTGGAGGAGAGTAAAATGAGAGGCAAATGGCAAATAATGTAATGCGAGGGATAAGAGTTTGTGATGGGTACTTGGTATGTCTTGACTTGTGCGTAGATCTCCCCGGCAACGGTGCCAGAAATCCTTCTTGCTTCCTCTTGAGCATTGCGTTGGTTTTTCCTTGAAGAGGAAAGGGTGATGCAGCAAAGTAGCGTAAGTATTTCCCTCAGTTTTTGAGAACCAAGGTATCAATCCGGTAGGAGACTACACACAAGTCCCTCGTACCTACACAAACAAATAAGAACCTCGCAACCAACACGATAAAGGGGTTGTCAATCCCTTCACGGTCACTTACGAGAGTGAGATCTGATAGAGATAATGATGATAATATAAATATTTTTGGTATTTTTATGATATAGATTGAAAGTAAAGATTGCAAAATAAACGGTGCCAGAAATAGCTTGTTGACGAGAGATTAATATAAAGGAGAATAGACTCGGGGGCCATAGGTTTCACTAGTGGCTTCTCTCAAGATAGCATAAGTATTACGGTGGGTGAACAAATTACTATCGAGCAATTGATAAAAAAGTGCATAATTATGAGAATATCTAGGCATGATATTGTATATAGGCATCACATCCGTGACAAGTAGACCGAAACGATTCTGCATCTACTACTATTACTCCACACATCGACCGCTATCCAGCATGCATCTAGAGTATTAAGTTCATAAGAACAGAGTAACGCATTAGGCAAGATGACATGATGTAGAGGGATAAACTCAAGCAATATGATATAAACCCCATCTTTTTATCCTCGATGGCAACAATAGAATACGTGCCTTGCTGCCCCTGCTGTCACTTGGAAAGGACACCGCAAGATTGAACCCAAAGCTAAGCACTTCTCCCATTGCAAGAAAGATCAATCTACTAGGCCAAAACAAACTGATAATTCAAAGAGACTTGCAAAGATAACCAATCATACATAAAAGATTTCAGAGAAGAATCAAATATTGTTCTTAGATAAACTTGATCATAAACCCACAATTCATCGGATCTCAACAAACACACCACAAAAAGAGTTACATCAGATCTCCAAGAAGATCGAGGAGAACATTGTATTGAGATCCAAAGAGAGAGAGAAGAAGCCATCTAGCTAATAACTATGGACCCGAAGGTTTGAAGTAAAGTACTCACACATCATCGGAGGGGCCATGGAGTTGATGTAGAGGCCCTCCGTGATCGATTCCCCCTCCGGCGGAACTGCGGTAAAGGACCCAAAATGGGATCTCTTGGGTACAGAAGGTTGCGGCGGTGGAAATAGGGTTTTGTGGTGCTCCTGGATGTTTTAGGGTATATGAATATACATATATTGAAGGAAATATGCCCTAGAGGCAATAATAAAGTTATTATTTATTTCCTTATATCATGATAAATGTTTATTATTCATGCTAGAATTGTATTAACCGGAAACATAATACTTGTGTGAATACATAGACAAACAGAGTGTCACTAGTATGCCTCTACTTGACTTGCTTGTTGATCAAAGATGGTTATGTTTCCTAGCCATAGACATGAGTTGTCATTTGATTAACGGGAACACATCATTAGGAGAATGATGTGATTGACTTGACCCATTCCGTTAGCTTAGCACTTGATCGTTTAGTATGTTGCTATTGCTTTCTTCATGACTTATACATGTTCCTATGACTATGAGATTATGCAACTCCCGTTTACCGGAGGAACACTTTTTGTGCTACCAAACATGACAACGTAACTGGGTGATTATAAAGGTGCTCTACAGGTGTCTCCAAAGGTACATGTTGGGTTGGCGTATTTCGAGATTAGGATTTGTCACTCGGATTGTCGGAGAGGTATCTCTAGGCCCTCTCGGTAATGCACATCACTTTAGACTTGCAAGCATTGCAACTAATGAGTTAGTTGCGGGATGATGTATTACAGAACAAGTAAAGAGACTTGCCGATAACGAGATTGAACTAGGTATTAAGATACCGACGATCGAATCTCGGGCAAGTAACATACCGATGACAAAGGGAACAACGTATGTTGTTATGCGGTCTGACCGATAAAGATCTTCGTAGAATATGTAGGAGCCAATATGAGCATCCAGGTTCCACTATTGGTTAGTGACCGGAGACGTGTCTCGGTCATGTCTACATTGTTCTCGAACCCGTAGGGTCCGCACGCTTAACGTTACGATGACAGTTTCATTATGAGTTTATATGTTTTGATGTACCTAAGGTTGTTCCGAGTCCCGGATGTGATCACGGACATGACGAGGAGTCTCGAAATGGTCGAGACATGAAGATTGATATATTGGAAGCCTATGTTTGGACATCGGAAGTGTTCCGGGTGAAATCGGCATTTTACCGGAGTACCGGGAGGTTACCGGAACCCCCCGGTAACCTAATGGGCCTTAATGGGCCTAGTGGAGAAAGAGGAGAGGAGGCCAAGGGGCAGCCGCGTGCCCCTTCGCCCCAAGTCCGAATTGGACAAGGAGGGGGGTGGCGCCCCCCCCCCTTTCCTTTCCCCTCTCTCTCTCCTCCCCCCCCCCAAGTCCTAGTCCAACATGGAAAAAGGGGGGAGTCCTACTCCTGGTAGGAGCAGGACTCCTCCTGGCGCGCCCCTTGCCTGGCCGCACCTCCTCCCCCTTGCTCCTTTATATACGGGGGCAGGGGGGCACCCCATAGACACAACAATTGATCATTGATCTCTTAGCAGTGTGCGGTGGCCCCCTCCACCATAATCCTCGATAATATTGTGGCGGTGCTTAGGCGAAGCCCTACGACGGTAGAACATCAAGATTTTCACCACGCCGTCTTGCTGACGGAACTCTTCCTTGACATTCTGCTGGATCGGAGTCCAGGGATCGTCATCGAGCTGAACGTGTGCTAGAACTCGGAGGTGCCGTAGTTTCGGTGCTTGATCGGTCAGGCCGTGAAGACGTACGACTACATCAACCGTGTTGTGCAAACGCTTCCGCTTTCGGTCTACAAGGGTACGTGTACAACACTCTCCCCTCTCGTTGCTATGCATCACCATGATCTTGCGTGTGCGTAGGAAAATTTTGAAATTACTACGTTCCCCAATAGTGGTATCAGAGCCAGGTTTTATGCGTAGATGTCATATGCACGAGTAGAACACAAGTGAGTTGTGAGCGGTATAAGTCATATTGCTTACCAGCATGTCATACTTTGGTTCGGCGGTATTGTTGGATGAAGCGGCCCAGACCGACATTACGCGTTCACTAACGTGAGACTGGTTCTACCGACGTGCTTTGCACACAGGTGGCTGGTGGGTGTCAGTTTCTCCAACTTTAGTTGAACCGAGTATGGCTACGCCCGTTCCTTGCGAAGGTTAAAACAACACCAACTTGAAAAACTATCGTTGTGGTTTTGATGCATAGGTAAGAACGGTTCTTGCTCAGCCCGTAGCAGCCACGTAAAACTTGCAACAATAAAGTAGAGGACGTCTAACTTGTTTTTGCAGGGCATGTTGTGATGTGATATGGTCAAGACGTGATGAGATATAAGTTGTTGTATGAGATGATCATGTTTTGTTGAAGTTATCGGCAACTGGCAAAAGCCTTATGGTTATCTCTCTATTGCATAAGATGCAAGCGCCAAATAATTGATTTACTTTATCGCTATGCGATGGCAATAGTTGCAAGAGCAATAGTTGGCGAGACGACCATGTGACGACACATTGATATAGATCAAGATGATGGAGATCATGGTGTCATGCCGGTGACGATGGAAATCATGACGATGCTTTGGAGATGGAGATCAAAGGCACAAGATGATGATGGTCATATCATGCCACATATTTTGATTGCATGTGATGTTTATCTTTTATGCATCTTATTTTGCTTAGTTCGACAATAGCTTTATAAGATGATCTCTCACTAAATTTCAAGATAAGAAGTGCTCTCCCTGAGTTTGCACCGTTACCAAAGTTCGTCATGCCCAGACACCACGTGATGATCGGGTGTGATAAGCTCTACATCCATTTACAACGGGTGCAAGCCAGTTTTGCACACGCAGAATACTCAGGTTAAACTTGGAGCCTAGCATATGCAGATATGGTCTCGGAACACTGAGACCGAAAGGTCGAGCATGAATCATATAGTAGATATGATCAACATAGTGATGTTCACCATTGAAAACTACTCCATTTCACGTGATGATCGGTTATGGTTTAGTTGATTTGGATCACGTGATCACTTAGAAGATTAGAGGGATGTCTTTCTAAGTGGGAGTTCTTAAGTAATATGATTAATTGAACTTAAATTTATCATGAACTTAGTCCTGGTAGTATTAGCATATCTATGTTGTAGATCAATAGCTCGCGTTTAGCTCCCCAATTTTATTTTTGATATGTTCCTAGAGAAAAGTAAGTTGAAAGATGTAAATAGCAATGATGCAGATTGGATCCATGATCTGAGGTTTATCCTCATTGCTGCACAGAAGAATTATGTCCTTGATGCACCGCTAGGTGACAAACCTATTGCAGGAGCAGATGGAGACGTTATGAACGTTTGGCTAACTCAATATGATGACTACTTGATAGTTTAGTGCACCATGCTTAACGGCTTAGAATCGGGGCTTCAAAGACGTTTTGAACGCCATGGAGCATATAAGATGTTCCGAGAGTTGAAACTGGTATTTCATACTCATGCCCGTGTCGAGAGGTATGAGACCTCTGACAGTACTTTGCCTACAAGCTTGAGGAGAATAGCTCAACCAGTGAGCATGTGCTCAGATTGTCTGAGTACTACAATTGCTTGAATCAAGCGGGAGTTAATATTCCAGATAAGAGAGTAATTGACAAAGTTCTCTAGTCACTATCACCGAGTTACTAGAACTTAGTGATGAACTATAATATGCAAGGGATGATAAAACTAATTCCCAAGCTGTTCGTGATGCTGAAATCGACGAAGGTAGAAATCAAGAAAAGCATCAAGTGTTGATGGTTGACAAAGACCACTAGTTTCAAAAAGGGCAAAGGGAAGAAAGGGAACTTCAAGAAGAACGGCAAGCAAGTTGCTGCTCAGGAGAAGAAACCCAAGTATGGACCTAAGCCTGAACTGAGTGCTTCTACTGCAAAGGGACTGGTCACTAGAAGCGGAACTGCCCCAAGTATGTGGCGGATAAGAAGGATGGCAAAGTGAACAAAGGTATATTTGATATACAGATTATTGATGTATATATTACTAGTGTTCGTAGCAACCCCTCGGTATTTGATACTGGTTCAGTTGCTAAGAGTAGTAACTCAAAACGGGAGTTGCAGAATGAACAGAGACTAGTTAAGGATGAAGTGACGATGTGTGTTGGAAGTGGTTCCAAGATTGATATGATCATCATCGCACACTCCCTATACTTTCAGGATTAGTGTTGAACCTAAATAAGTGTTATTTGGTGTTTACGTTGAGCATAAATATGATTTGATCATGTTTATTGCAATATGGTTATTCATTTTTAAGTTAGAGAACAATTGTTGTTCTGTTTACATGAATAGTACCTTCGATGTTCATACACACCAACAAAAATGGTTTGTTGGATCTCGATCGTAGTGATACACATATTCATAATATTCAAGCCAAAAAGATGCAAAGTTAATGATGATAGTGCAACTTATTTATGGCACTGCCGTTTAGGTCATATTGGTGTAAAGCGCATGAAGAAAATCCATGCTGATGGGCTTTTGGAATCACTTGATTATGAATCAGTTGATGCTTGCGAACCATGCCTCCTGGGCAAGATGACTAAGACTCCGTTCTCTGGAACAATGGAGCGAGCAATAGATTTGTTGGAAATCATACATACTGATGTATGTGGTCCGATGAATATTAAAGCTCACAACATGTATCATTATTTTCTGATCTTCACAGATGATTTGAGCAGATATGAGTATATCTACTTGATGAAACAAAAGTCTGAAATATTTGAAAGTTCATATAATTTCAGAGTGAAGAGGAAAATCATCATAACAAGAAAATAAATTTCTACGATCTGATCGTGGAGGAGAATATTTGAGTTACGAGTTTGGCCTTCAGTTAAAACAATGTGAAATAGTTTCACTACTCACGCCACCTGGAACACCACAGTGTAATGGTGTATCCGAACGTCGTAACCGTACTTTATTAGATATGGTGCGATCTATGATGTCTCTTACCGATTTACCACTATCGTTTTGGGGTTATGCATTAGAGACAGCTGCATTCACGTTAAATAGGGCACCATCTAAATCCGTTGAGACAACACAGTATGAACTATGGTTTGGCAAGAAACCTAAGATGTCGTTTCTTAAAGTTTGAGGTTGCAATGTTTATGTGAAATTTTTTTAACCTGATAAGAACAAACCCAAGTCGGAGAAGTGCGTCTTCATAGGATATCCAAAAGAAAATGTTGGGTACACCTTCTATCACATATCCGAAGGCAAGATATTCGTTGCTGAGAATGGATCCTTTCTAGAGAAGGAGTTTCTCTCGAAAGAAGTGAGTGGGAGGAAAGTAGAACTTGATGAGGTAACTGTACCTGCTCCCTTATTGGAAAGTAGTTCATCACAGAAATCTGTTCCTGTGACTACTACACCAATTAGTGAGGAAGCTAATGATGATGATCATGTAACTTCAGATCAAGTTACTACCGAACCTCGTAGGTAAACCAGAGTGAGATCCACACCAGTGTGGTACAATAATCCTATTCTAGAGGTCATGTTACTTGACCATGACGAACCTACGAACTATGAGGAAGCGATGATGAGCCCAGATTCCGCGAAATGGCTTGAGGCCGTGAAATCTGAGATGAGATCCATGTATGAGAACAAAGTATGGACTTTGATTGACTTGCCCATTGATCGGTGAGCCATTGATATTAAATGGATCTTCAAGAGGAAGACGTACGCTGATAGTAGTATCACTATCTACAAAGCTAGAATTGTTGCAAAAAGGTTTTCGACAAGTTCAAGGTGTTGACTACGATGAGAGTTTCTCACTCGTATCTGTGCTTAAGTCTGTCCGAATCATGTTAGAAATTGCCGCATTTTATGAAATCTGGCAAGTGGATAAACAAAACTGCATTCCTTAATGGATATATTAAAGAAGAGTTGTATATGATGCAACCATAAGATTTTGTGAATCCTAAAGGTACTAACAAAATATGCGAGCTCCAGCGATCCATCTATGGACTGGTGCAAGCATCTCGGAGTTGGAATATACGCTTTGATAAGTTGATCAAAGCATATAGTTTTATACATACTTGCGGTGAAGCCTGTATTTACAAGAAAGTGAGTGGGAGCATTACAGCATTTCTGATAAGTATATGTGAATGACATATTGTTGATCGGAGATAATGTAGAATTATTCTGCAAAGCATAGATGAATGTTTGAAAGGAGTTTTTCAAAGAAAGACCTCGGTGAAGTTGCTTACATGTTGAGCATCAAGATCTATAGAGATAGATCAAGATGCTTGATAAGTTTTTCAATGAGTACATACCTTGACAAGATTTTGAAGTAGTTCAAAATGGAACAGTCAAAAAGGAGTTCTTGCATGTGTTACAAGGTATGAAGTTGAGTAAGACTCAAAACCTGACCACGGCAGAAGATAGAGAGAGAATGAAAGTCATTCCCTATGCCTCAGCCATAGGTTCTATAAAGTATGCCATGCCGTGTACCAGACCTATTGTATACCCTGCCCTGAGTTTGGCAAGGGAGTACAATAGTGATCTAGGAGTAGATCACTGGACATTGGTCAAAATTATCCTTAGTGGAATAAGGATATGTTTCTCGATTATGGAGGTGACAAAAGGTTCGTCATAAAGGGTTACGTCGATGCAAGATTTGACACTGATCCAGATGACTCTAAGTCTCAATCTGGATACATATTAAAAGTGGGAGCAATTAGCTAGAGTAGCTCCGTGCAGAGCAATGTTGACATAGAAATTTGCAAAATACGTACGGATCTGAATGTGGCAGGCCCGTTGTCTAAACATCTCTCACAAGCAAAACATGATCACACCTTAGTACTCTTTGGTTTTTAATCACATAGCGATGTGAACTAGATTATTGACTCTAGTAAACCCTTTGGGTGTTGGTCACATGTCGATGTGAACTATGGGTGTTAATCACATGGTGATGTGAACTATTGGTACTAAATCACATGGCGATGTGAACTAGATTATTGACTCTAGTGCAAGTGGGAGACTGAAGGAAATATACCCTAGAGGCAATAATAAAGTTATTATTTATTTCCTTATATCATGATAAATGTTTATTATTCATGCTAGAATTGTATTAACCGGAAACATAATACTTGTGTGAATACATAGACAAACAGAGTGTCACTAGTATGCCTCTACTTGACTAGCTCGTTGATCAATGATGGTTATGTTTCCTAGCCATAGACATGAGTTGTCATTTGATTAACGGGATCACATCATTAGGAGAGTGATGTGATTGACTTGACCCGTTCCGTTAGCTTAGCACTTGATCGTTTAGTATGTTGCTATTGCTTTCTTCATGACTTATACATGTTCCTATGACTATGAGATTATGCAACTCCCGTTTACCGGAGGAACCCTTTGTGTGCTACCAAACGTCACAACCTAACTGGGTGATTATAAAGGTGCTCTACAGGTGTCTCCGATGGTACATGTTGGGTTGGCGTATTTCGAGATTAGGATTTGTCACTCCCATTGTCGGAGAGGTATCTCTGGGCCCTCTCGGTAATGCACATCACTTAAGCCTTGAAAGCATTGCAACTAATGAGTTAGTTGCGGGATGATGTATTACAGAACGAGTAAAGAGACTTGCCGGTAACGAGATTGAACTAGGTATTAAGATACCGATGATCGAATCTCGGGCAAGTAACATACCGATGACAAAGGGAACAACGTAATATGGAGTGCTCTCACTCCCCATATCTATAACCGATGTCGTCGCCGATCCATCCATATAATGTATCGGAACCAACAACCGGTGCAACAGACCTAAAGCATACACCACATGCACACGCTTTAGAAGCCGCCATCATCATCGAACCACTGTCCCATCTTTAGGAGAGACATCCGCATCATCCTTGCCAGTCCGGTCATCCATCGAGGCCACCACGGTGCCTAACGACTCCATCGTCGTGCTCTTGTCCATCCCGACGTGGAGACTCTGGAAGATCTGTCATGCGTAGAACCTGCTGAACAGTCATAACACAGCGTAGCACCTGTCGTCCAGGCATGACTTGACATCTCCAGCGAAGCCCCGTTCAAGACGAAGCTGCACCACCTCCCGCCTCTCTCTTCAGCACTGCTCCACAAACGATACTCCCAAAAGAGAAACGACACCGTAGTGCCGCCATCATCCGATCTGGAAGACAAGATCCTATGGTTTCCCGCGGAGCAACACGAGTGGGTCAACAGTAGTTACACGATGATGCCTTCATCAAGGTAATGATGCAGAACGCCGCCATCGCCTGCCGTCGCCTCAGTTTTCACCGGCAACTATGTCTCCCAACTCGCAGCCTGGACTAGATGACAGATCTCGAGATCCGACCATCCAACCTCAGGCCAACCACCTCCGACGGAGGAGATGACCACCATGGCCGGTTGCATCGGCCAGAACAGAGGTGCCACCGAGCAGTCCACCAGGCCCTCCACGCCGCCGCCGGTCCGAATCTAGATGGCGCGCCGCCGCCTCATAGCGAGCCGCCGTTGCCGGCCGCATCGCTGCCACCCGAATCAGGCAAGCCGCCGCACGATGCCACCCGTGACCGGGCCGCCCGACGCGCCTGCAGCCGTCGTCGCACGAGACAGGGCCGACCACAGCCATCTTTGCCGCTTCGCTAGATCGGTCGCGACTCCACACGTGTAGAGGCCCCGCACCACCCCTGAGACACGAGAGAGAGGGAGTCCCCCACCACAGCCGTCGGCCCGTCGCTCCCCGGGCGTAGCCCGGCGGCGTCCCCCGGCGATGACGAAGGCAGGGGAGGCGGGAGTGCGCGCCCCTGGTGGCTAAGGTTTGGGCGCCATCCGAGTCGCCCTGGCGGGGACGACACGGGGGACAGTTAGACGTGGCATTTTTAATGATTAGATCTGAAGTTTTCCAAAGAAAAACTTGCACCGGATCCAATACAAGATCCGTCCAACAAGTTGGTATGGTACGGTGCAGGAGTGCGTCACAAGTCCAATTCCACAGTATTATGAACGTGGCTGTCTAGTCTCCGTTGGCGTATGTATAGAGAGTTGAATAAACACAATGCAAGTGGCCTGACGTAAAACAAATACAATAAATAGTAGAACTACAGGTACCTCACATCCATCGCGACATTAATTCCATGGACCATGGCTAGATTCGTGATTAGTCTTATAGTCCTCCTTCCACTCATCTCTCTTCTTGCGCTGCGCTCCTGTGCTGCAGCATCGGTAGGACACACGCTGGGCGCCGGGTCATCCCTGTCCGTGGAAGATCACGAGCGGCCCTTCCTGGTGTCGCCGGACGCCACCTTCTCCTGTGGCTTCCTCCCAGCCGGCGAAGTCGACAACGCCTTCTACTTTTCCGTCTGGTTCACCGCGGCCACGGACAGGACCGCCGTCTGGACGGCAAACCCCGGCGCCCCCGTGAACGGCCGGGTTTCCCGTGTATCCTTCGGTGCCGACGGCAAGCTAGCCCTCGCCGACGCCAACGGGACGACTGTGTGGGACAGTAAGGCAGCCAGCAACAACTACTTCACCGTCTCCCTCCTCGACACCGGCAATCTTCGGGTCGTGGACCCGTCCACCGGCCGTCCCGTGTGGCAGAGCTTCGACTGGCCGACGGACACCCTGCTCCCGTCGCAGGCGCTGACCAAGGACAGGAAGCTCGTCGCCGGCTACTACGCCCTCTACTACGACAACGACAACGTGCTGCGGCTCCTCTACGACGGCCCGGAGATCGCCAGCATCTACTGGCCTAACCCGGGCATAAGCGTGTTCGACAACGGCCGGACCAACTACAACAGCTCACGCATCGGCGTCCTCGACGACACCGGCGTGTTCCTCTCCAGCGACAACCTGCGAGTCGAGGCCTCCGACCTGGGCGCCTCCGGGGTCAAGAGGCGGCTAACCATCGAGCAGGACGGAAACGTGAGGATGTACAGCCTCGACGCGGCCGGAGGATGGACTGTCACGTGGGCTGCGGTCAAGCAGCCGTGCTCCGTCCGTGGGCTGTGCGGCAAGAACGCCGTCTGCGAGTACCAGCCGTTCCTCCGGTGCTCCTGCGCGCCGGGGTACGAGATGGTGGACCGCCGGGACTGGAGGAAGGGCTGCAACCCCACCTTCAGCCTACCCACCACCACCGCCACCAACTGCAGCACGTCGGAAAAGCGGTTCACGTTCGTCAAGGTGGCGCACACCGACTTCTACGGCTACGACCTCGGGTTCAACCAGTCCGTCACGTTCCAATACTGCAAGACCATCTGCTTGAGTATGTGCTCCTGCGCCGCCTTCCAATACAGGACGGATGGCAAGGGCGGTTGCTATCCCAAGGGCATCTTGTTCAACGGTTACACGTCGCCCACGCCCGAAGGGACCATATATCTCAAGCTGCCTAGCGACCTCAACGCCCCGGCAACGCCGCCACCCGCGGTACTCGACTGCGATCAAAATGCCGCCATCGTCCCGCCAGCATACGCGGACACGTACGGGACACCAAGCAGCGGCCCAAATTTGTCCTATCTTTTTTGGTTCGCAGCGGTGCTAGGATTTCTCGAGGCCCTCTTCATCGCCACGGCGTGGTGGTTCCTGTCAGGCCAGGAGAGCATGCCCAGTTCGCTGATGGCCGGCTACCGGCTGGTCATGGGGACCCAGTTCAGAAGGTTCACATATCGAGAGCTCAAGAAAGCAACCGGAAACTTCAACGAGGAGCTCGGTCGCGGCGGTTCCGGCGTGGTGTACCGCGGCGTGCTTGACAAGACCACCGTGGTGGCGGTGAAGGAGCTGACAAACGTGGTGCAGGGCGAGGAGGAGTTCTGGGCGGAGATGGCGGTGTTTGGGAGGATCAACCATATCAACCTGGTGAGGATCTGGGGGTTCTGCTCCGAGGGAAAGCACAAGCTGCTGGTGTACGAGTACGTGGAGAACAGGTCGCTGGACAGGCACCTGTTCGGCGAGGACATCGGCAAGGCGCTGGCATGGAGAGAGCGGTTCAAGATCGCACTGGACGCGGCCAAGGGCCTAGCCTACCTCCACCACGAGTGTCTGGAGTGGGTCATCCACTGTGACGTCAAGCCGGAGAACATCCTACTCACTCGAGACCTCGATCCAAAGATCGCCGACTTCGGGCTGTCCAAGCTATCCGGGAGGAAAGCCGTCGCCGACGGCATGCAGCTCTCCCAGATGAGGGGGACGGCAGGGTACATGGCACCCGAGTGGGTGCTGGGGCTACCGATTGACGCAAAGGTCGATGTTTACAGCTATGGCATTGTGCTTCTGGAGATCCTGATGGGAAGCCGGATAACTGAACAGACGACAGTGGACCGCGCTGAGCGGCTGCAGATGAGCCAAATTGTGCAGGCCCTGAAGCAGGTGGTGGCGAGTGGAGACGTCGTGTCGTTGGTGGATAGCAGGCTCAACGGGCTGTTCAACCCTCAACAAGCCATGGAAATGTTGAAGATCTCCTTGTCGTGCATGGAGGAGAGGAGCAGCAGGCCGACCATGGACGACATTTTTAAAGCTCTTATAGCTTGCGATGACGAGGACGAACACCCTGCGTACTTGTCATGACTTAGATTCCTTGCTATATTAATTCGTCAAAAGATTTACCAAAAATGTAGTGAGACGTTGAATATGGTCTTCTAGACGTGAAAAGATAAGATTGCAGTTAGCTGTGCATGCGATTACAATTGATATGTCGTTTGGTTTGCACCTGCCTATGGCACCACTTGTTTTTTTTTACTTCTCTCCGAGCAGAGACCAAGGAGTAAGGCCTTCTTTGGTTTACAGGAATTTTTATAGAAATCTATCTATCATCGTTTTTATAATTACAATTACAATACTTTAATAAAAGAAAAATATGGTTAAAAATATAGAATCATGCTAGAAAATCTCATAAAAATGGGTAACGGTCAATTTGGCATCTCATAAAAGCACAACAATTAGGCAATTACATTTTTT
>NC_041380.1:551430751-551458188 GCF_002162155.2 Triticum dicoccoides | reverse complement strand
GCCATCACGGAAAACATTGTCATCCTCAAAGCCTAATTTAGAAAAAAAATATCCTAAGAGCAGCTACGGCAAATTCGAGCCCTCAAACGCCCGCGGACGCTCGCAGGCGCGTCCACAGGCACTGAACGGTCACGCCTTAAATTTTCCTCCACATCAATGGACCTCATATCCGGCATCCTATATCAATACTACGCATTGATCAATGTGACCTACTCTACGTGATCAACCAACGCACAACGAAATCAACATCAAACGGACAACCAAATGCATATAAATAAATTGTACATTGATACGTCTCCAACATATCTATAATTTTTTATTGTTTCATGCTATATTATATCCTATTTTGTACATTATTGAACTTTATTATACATTTTTATATTATTTTTTGGACTAACCTATTAACCGGAGGTCCAGCCCAGAATTGCTGTTTTTCTGCCTATTTCAGAGTTTCACAGAAAAAGAATATCAAACACAGTCCAAACGGAATGAAACCTTCGGGAACGTGATTTCCGGAACGAACATGATCCAGAGGACTTGGACCCTACGTCAAGAAAGCAACCAGGAGGGCAACGAGGTAGGGGGCGCGCCTACCCCCCACCCCCAGGCGCGCCCTCCACCCTCGTGGGGCCCATGTTGCTCCATCGACGTACTTCTTCCTCCTATATATACCTACGTACCCCCAAACTATCAGATACGGAGCCAAAACCCTAATTTCACCGCCGTAACTTTCTGTACCCGTGAGATCCCATCTTGGGGCCTTTTCCGGAGCTCCGTCGGAGGGGGCATCGATCACGGAGGGCTTCTACATCAACACCATAGCTTCTCCGATGAAGTGTGAGTAGTTTACTTCAGACCTTCGGGTCCATAGTTATTAGCTAGATGGATTCTTCTCTCTTTTTGGATCTCAATACAAAGTTCTCCCCCTCTCTTGTGGAGATCTATTCGATGTAATTTTCTTTTGCGGTGTGTTTGTTGAGACCGATGAATTCTGGGTTTATGATCAAGTTTATCTATGAACAATATTTGAATCTTCTCTTAATTCTTTATGTATGATTGGTTATCTTTGCAAGTCTCTTCGAATTATCAGTTTGGTTTGGCCTACTAGATTGATCTTTCTTACAATGGGAGAAGTGCTTAGCTTTGGGTTCAATCTTGCGGTGTCTTTTCCCAGTGACAGTAGGGGTAGCAAGGCACGTATTGTATTTTTGCCATCAAGGATAACAAGATGGGGTTTATTTCATATCGTATGAGTTTATCCCTCTACATCATGTCATCTTGCTTAAAACGTTACTCTGTTCTTTTGAACTTAATACTCTAGATGCATGCTGGATAGCGGTCGATGTGTGGAGTAATAGTAGTAGATGCAGGCAGGAGTCGGTCTACTTGTCTTGGACGTGATGCCTATATACATGATCATACCTAGATATTCTCATAACTATGCTCAATTCTGTCAATTGCTCAATAGTAATTTGTTTACCTACGGTAATACTTATGCTCTCGAGAGAAGCCACTAGTGAAACCTATGGCCCCCAGGTCTATTTTCCATCATATTAATCTTCCGTCAACAAGCTATTTCCTTTTCCGTTTATTTTGCTTTCTTTACTTTGCATCTTTATCATAAAAATACCAAAAATATTATCTTATCATATCTATCAGATCTCATTTTCATAAGTGACCGTGAAGGGATTGACAACCCCTTTATTGCGTTGGTTGCGAGGATTTTATTTGTTTGTGTAGGTGCGAGGGACTCGTGCGTGGCCTCTTACTGGATTGATACATTGGTTGTCAAAAACTGAGGAAAATACTTACGCTACTTTGCTGCATCACCCTTTCCTCTTCAAGGGAAAACCAACGCAGTTCTCAAGAGGTAGCAAGAAGGATTTCTGGCGCCGTTGCCGGGGAGTCTACGCAAAAGTCAACATACCAAGTACCCATCACAAACCCTTATCTCCCACATTACATTATTTGCCATTTGCCTCTCGTCCCCCCCACTTCACCCTTGCTGTTTTATTCGCCCTCTTTCTCTGTCCTCCTTCTCTTTCTCTATTTGCCTCTTTTTGCCCGTCTCTTGTTTGATTGTGTGTTGGATTGCTTGCTTGTCACGATGGCTCAAGATAATACCAAATTGTGTGAATTTACTAATATCAATGATACGTTTTCGTCGTATCTACTTTTCCAAACACTTTTGCCCTTGTTTTGGACTCTAACTTGCATGATTTGAATGGAACTAACCCGGACTGACGCTGTTTTTAGCAGAATTGCCATGGTGTTATTTATGTGTAGAAAAAAAAGTTCTCGGAATGACCTGAAACTTCACAGAACGTCTTTTTGGAAATAATAAAAAATCCCTGCAAAAGATGAAGACTAGGGGGCCCACACCCTAGCCACGAGGGTGGGGGGGGCCTACCTCGTGGGCCCCCTGGAGCTCCTCCGACCTCAACTCCAACTCTATATATTTGCTTTCGGGGAGAAAAAAAATCAGAGAGAAGGATTCATCGCGTTTTATGATACGGAGCCGCCACCAAGCCCTAAAACCTCTCGGAAGGGCTGGTCTGGAGACCGTTCGGGGCTCCGGAGAGGGGAATCCGTCGCCATCGTCATCATCAACTTTCCTCCATAACCAATTTCATGATGCTCACCGCCGTGCGTGAGTATTTCCATCGTAGGCTTGCTGGAGGGTGATGGGTTGGATGAGATTTATCATGTAATCGAGTTAGTTTTGTTAGGGTTTGATCCCTAGTATCCACTATGTTCTGAGATTGATGTTGCTATGACTTTGCTATGATTAATGCTTGTCACTAGGGCCCGAGTGCCATGATTTCAGATCTGAACCTATTATGTTTTCATCAATATATGAGAGTTCTTGATCCTATCTTGCAAGTCTATAGTCACCTACTATGTGTTATGATCCGGCAACCCCGAAGTGACAATAATCAGGATCACTCCCGGTGATGACCGTAGTTTGAGGAGTTTATGTATTCACTATGTGTTAATATTTTGGTCCGGTACTCTATTAAAAGGAGGCCTTAATATCCCTTAGTTTCCGCTAGGACCCCGCTGCCATGGGAGGGTAGGACAAAAGATGCCATGCAAGTTCTTTTCCATAAGCACATATGACTATATTCGGAATACATGCCTACATTACATTGATGAATTGGAGCTAGTTCTGTGTCACAATTGACTGTTACATGATGAACCGCATCCGGCATAATTCTCATCACTGATCCATTGCCTACGAGCTTTCCGTATATTGTTCTTTGCTTATTTACTTTTTCGTTGCTACTGTTACAATCACTACAAAATACCAAAAACACTACTTTTGTTACCGTTACCTTTTGCTATCGTTACCACTACTATCATATTACTTTGCTACTAAATACTTTGCTGCAAATATTAAGTTTCCAGGTGTGGTTGCATTGACAACTCAGCTGCTAATACTTGAGAATATTCTTTGGCTCCCCTTGTGTCGAATCAATAAATTTGGGTTGAATACTCTTCCCTCAAAAACTGTTGTGATCCCCTATACTTGTGGGTTATCAACCAACAACAATGATTTTATTAGCACTCTGATTGCTCCTCTTACCGATGCTGAATCTTGTGAAATTAATGTTGTTTTGTTGAATCTTGTCATGAAAGATCCGTTTTCCTGCCTTCCTAGTGAAGATGCCACTACCCATCTAAACAACTTTGTTGATTTGTGTGATATGCAAAAGAAGAAAGATGTGGACAATGATATTGTTAAATTGAAGCTATTTCCTTTTTTGCTTAGAGATCGTCCTAAAGCTTGGTTTTCGTCTTTGCCTAAAAATATATTGATTCGTGGTATAAGTGCAAAGATGCTTTTATCTCTAAGTATTTTCCTCCTGCTAAGATCATCTCTCTTAGAAACGATATCATGAATTTTAAGCAACTTGATCATGAACATGTTGCACAATCTTGGGAGAGGATGAAATTAATGGTATGTAATTGCCCTACACATGGTTTGAATTTATGGATGATTATACAAAAAAATTATGCCGGATTGAATTTTGCTTCTAGAAATCTTTTAGATTCGGCCGCGGGAGGCACCTTTATGGAAATCACTTTAGGAGAAGCTACTAAACTCCTAGATAATATTATGGTTAATTATTCTCAATGGCACACTGAAAGATGTACTAATAAGAAAGTGCATGCGATAGAAGAAATTAATGTTTTGAGTGGAAAGATGGATGAACTTATGAAATTATTTGCTAATAAAAGTGTTTCTTCTGATCCTAATGATATGCCTTTGTCTACTTTAATTGAGAATAATAATGAATCTATGGATGTGAATTTTGTTGGTAGGAATAATTTTGGTAACAACGCGTATAGAGGAAACTTTAATCCTGGGCCGTATCCTAGTAATTCCTCTAATAATTATGGTAATTCCTACAACAATTCTTATGAAAATTTTAATAAGATACCCTCTGATTTTGAATCTAATATTAAATAATTTATTACTTCGCAAAAGAATTTCAATGCTTTGATTGAAGAAAAATTGCTTAAGATTGATGAGTTGGCTAGGAACGTTGATAGAATTTCTCTTGATATTGATTCTTTGAAACTTAGATCTATTCCACGTAAGCATGATATCAATGAGTCTCTCAAAGCCATGAGAATTTCCATTGATGAGTGCAAAGAAAGAACCGCTAGGATGCGTGCTAAGAAAGATTGCTTTTATAAAAGCGTGTTCTTCTAGTTTCCATGATAATAAAGATGAAGATCTAAAAGTTATTGATGTGTCCCCTATTAAATCTTTGTATTGCAATATGAATCTTGATAATGATGGGGCTGAATATGATCCACCTTTACCTAGAAGATGTTCCAAAAATTCGGAATCTTTAGATCTTGATGCTAAAATTGTTAAAAGTGGGATTGAAGAAGTCAAAACTTTAAATATCAATGAACCCACTATTTTGGATCTCAAGGAATTTAATTATGATAATTGCTCTTTGATAGATTGTATTTCCTTGTTGCAATCCGTGCTAAATTCTCCTCATGCTTATAGTCAAAATAAAGCCTTTACTAAACATATTGTTGATGCTTTGATGCAATCATATGAAGAAAAACTTGAGTTGGAAGTGTCTATCCCTAGAAAACTTTATGATAAGTGGGAACCTACTATTAAAATTAAAGTTAAAGATCATGAATGCTATGCTTTGTGTGGTTTGGGTGCTAGTGTTTCCACGATTCCAAAGACTTTGTGTGATTTGCTAGGTTTTCGTGATTTTGATGATTGCTCTTTAAACTTGCACCTTGCGGATTCAACTATTAAGAAACCTATGGGAAGAATTAATGATGTTCTTATTGTTGCAAATAGGAATTATGTGCCCGTAGATTTTATTGTTCTTTACATAGATTACAATCCTTCATGTCCTATTATTCTTGGTAGACCTTTCCTTAGAACGATTGGTGCCATTATTGATATGAAGGAAGGGAATATTAGATTTCAATTTCCGTGAAGGAAAGGCACGAAACACTTCCCTAGAAATAAAATTAAATTACCATATGAATCTATTATGAGAGCCACTTATGGATTGCCTACCAAAGATGGCAATACCTAAATCTATCCTTGCTTTTATGCCTACCTAGGGGCGTTAAACGATAGCGCTTGTTGGGAGGCAACCCAATTTTATTTTTATTCCTTGCTTTTTTCTCCTGTTTAGTAATAAATAATTTATCTAGCATCTGTTTAGGTTGTGTTTTTTATGTTTAATTAGTGTTTGTGCCAAGTAGAACCGTTGGGAAGACTTGGGGAAAGTCTTTTTAATCTTGCTGTAAAAAACAGAAACTTTAGCGCTCACGAGAATTGCTGCAATTTTTATTTTGAAAGTGCTATTTAGTTAATTATTTTTGCAGATGATTAATAGATAAATTACTCACGTCCAGCAATTTACTTTAGAATTTTTGGGGTTCCAGAACTTGCGTTAGCTACAGATTACTACAGACTGTTCTGTTTTTGACAGATTCTGTCTTTCGTGTGTTGTTTGCTTATTTTGATGAATCTATGGCTAGTAAAATAGTTTATAAACCATAGAGAAGTTGGAATACAGTAGGTTTAACTCCAACATAAATAAAGGATGAGTTCATTACAGTACCTTGAAGTGGTGTTTTGTTTTCTTTTGCTAACGGAGCTCACGAGATTTTCTACCTTAAGTTTTGTGTTGTGAAGTTTTCAAGTTTTGGGTGAATGTTTGATGGATTATGGAACAAGGAGTGGAAAGAGCCTAAGCTTGGGGATACCCATGGCACCGCAAGGTAATCTAAGGACACCTAAAAGCCAAAGCTTGGGGATGCCCCGGAAGGCATCCCCTCTTTCGTCTACTTCCATCGGTAACTTTATTTGAAGCTATATTTTTATTTACCACATGATATGTGTTTTGCTTGGAGCATCCTGTATTATTTGAGTCTTTATTTGTTAGTTTTCCACAATCATCCTTGCTGTACACATCTTTTGAGAGAGACATACATGATTCGAAAATTGTTAGAATACTCTATGTGCTTCACTTATACCTTTTGAGCTATATAGTTTTGGCTCTAGTGCTTCACTTATATCTTTTAGGGCACGGTGGTGGATTTATTTTATAGAAACTATTGTTCTCTGATGCTTCACTTAGATTATTTTGAGAGTCCTACAAAACAGCGTGGTAATTTGCTTTAATTATGTTAGGCATTCAAGATTAATAAAAAAATTCTTATGAGTGTGTTGAATACTATGAGAAGTTTGATACTTGATAATTGTTTTGAGATATGGAGATTGTGATATTAGAGTCGTGCTAGTTGAGTAGTTGTGAATTTGAGAAATGCTTGTGTTGAAGTTTGTGATTCCCATAGCATGCACGTATGGTGAACCGTTATGTGAAGAAGTTGGAGCATGATTTATTTATTGATTGTCTTCCTTATGAGTGGCGGTCGGGGACGAGCGATGGTCTTTTCCTACCAATCTATCCCCCTAGGAGCATGCACGTAGTACTTTGCTTCGATAACTAATAGATTTTTGCAATAAGTATGCGAGTTCTTTATGACTAATGTTGAGTCCATGGATTATACGCACTCTCATCCTTCCACCATTGATAGCCTCTCTAATACCGCGCACCTTTCACTGGTATCATACACCCACCATATACCTTCCTCAAAACAGCCACCATACCTACCTATCATGGCATTTTCATAGCCATTCCGAGATATATTGCCATGCAACTTTCCACCGTTCCGTTTACTATGACACGCTCCATCATTGTCATATTGCTTTGCATGATCATGTAGTTGACATTTTAGGTGTGGCAAAGTCACTGTTCATAATTCTTTCGTACAAGTCACTCATGCATCATTGCTATCCCGGTATACCGCCGGAGGCATTCATATAGAGTCATACTTTGTTCAAGTATTGAGTTGTAATCATTGAGTTGTAAATAAATAGAAGTGTGATGATCATCATTCATAGAGTATTATCCCAAAAAAAGATAAAGACCAAAAAAGAAGGCCCAAAAAAATAAAAAGGGACAATACTACTATCCTTTTTCCACACTTGTGCTTCAAAATAGCACCATGATCTTCATGATAGAGAGTCTCCTATGTTATCACTTTCATATACTAGTGGGAATTTTTCATCATAGAACTTGGCTTGTATATTTCAATGATGGGCTTTCTCAAAATGCCCTAGGTCTTCGTGAGCAAGCGAGTTGGATGCACACCCACTTAGTTCTTTTTGTTGAGCTTTCATATACTTATAGCTCTAGTGCATCCGTTGCATGGTAATCCCTACTCACTCATATTGATATATATTAATGGGCATCTTCATAGCCCATTGATACGCGTAGTTGATGTGAGACTATGTTCTCCCTTTTTGTCTTCTCCACAACCATCATTCTATTCCACATATAGTGCTATGTCCATGGCTCACGCTCATGTATTGCGTGAAGATTGAAAAAGTTTGAGAACACCAAAAGTATGAAACAATTGCTTGGCTTGTCATAGGGGTAGTGCATGATTTGAATACTTTGTGTGGTGAAGTTGGAGCATAGCCAGACTATATGATTTTGTAGGGATAACTTTCTTTGGCCATGTTATTTTGAAGAGACATAATTGCTTAGTTAGTATGCTTGAAGTATTATTATTTCTATGTCAATATTGAACTTTTGTCTTGAATCTTTCGGATCTAAATATTCATACCACAATTAAGAGAATTACATTGAAATTATGCCAAGTAGCATTCCACATCAAAAATTCAGTTTTTGTCATTTACCTACTCGAGGACGAGCAGGAATTAAGCTTGGGGATGCTTGATACGTCTCCAACGTATCTATAATTTTTTTATTGTTCCATGCTAGATATTATATCCTATTTTGGACATTATTGGGCTTTATTATACACTTTTATATTATTTTTGGGACTAACCTATTAACCGGATGCCCAGCCCAGAATTGCTGTTTTTTTGCCTATTTCAGAGTTCGCAGAAAAAGAATATCAAACGGAGTCCAAACGGAATGAAACCTTCGGGAACGTGATTTTCGGAACGAACATGATCCAGATGACTTGGACCCTATGTCAAGAAAGCAACCAGGAGGGCACGAGGTAGGGGGCGCGCCTACCCCCCCCCCACCCCCAGGCGCGCCCTCCACCCTCGTGGGGCCCATGTTGCTCCACCGACGTACTTCTTCCTACTATATATATACCTATGTACCCCCAAACTACCAGATACGGAGCCAAAACCCTAATTCCACTGCCGTAACTTTCTATACCCGTGAGATCCCATCTTGGGGCCTTTTCCGGAGCTCCGCCGGAGGGGGCATCGATCACGGAGGGCTTCTACATCAACACCATAGCCTCTCCGATGAAGTGTGAGTAGTTTACTTCAGACCTTCGGGTCCATAGTTATTAGCTAGATGGATTCTTCTCTCTTTTTGGATCTCAATACAAAGTTCTCCCCCTCTCTTGTGGAGATCTATTCGATGTAATCTTCTTTTGCGGTGTGTTTGTTGAGACCGATGAATTATGGGTTTATGATCAAGTTTATCTATGAACAATATTTGAATCTTCTCTTAATTCTTTATGTATGATTGGTTATCTTTGCAAGTCTCTTCGAATTATCAGTTTGGTTTGGCCTACTAGATTGATCTTTCTTGCAATGGGAGAAGTGCTTAGCTTTGGGTTCAATCTTGCGGTGTCCTTTCCCAGTGATAGTAGGGGCAGCAAGGCACGTATTTTATTGTTTCCATCGAGGATAACAAGATGGGGTTTATTTCATATTGCATGAGATTATCCCTCTACATCATGTCATCTTGCTTAAAGCGTTACTATGTTCTTTTGAACTTAATACTCTAGATGCATGCTGGATAGCGGTCGCGATGTGTGGAGTTATAGTAGTAGATGCAGGCAGGAGTCGGTCTACTTGTCTCGGACGTGATGCATATATACATGATCATACCTAGATATTCTCATAACTATGCTCAATTCTGTTAATTGCTCAATAGTAATTTGTTTACCCACCGTAATACTTATGCTCTCGAGAGAAGCCACTAGTGAAACCTATGGCCCCCGGGTCTATTTTCCATCATATTAATCTTCCGTCAACAAGCTATTTCCTTTTCCGTTTATTTTGCTTTCTTTACTTTGCATCTTTATCATAAAAATACCAAAAATATTATCTTATCATATCTATCAGATTTCACTTTCGTAAGTGACCGTGAAGGGATTGACAACCCCTTTATTGTGTTGGTTGCGAGGATTTTATTTGTTTGTGTAGGTGCGAGGGACTCGTGCGTGGCCTCCTACTGAATTGATACATTGGTTCTCAAAAACTGAGGGAAATACTTACGCTAGTTTGCTGCATCACCCTTTCCTCTTCAAGGAAAAAACCAATGCAGTGCTCAAGAGGTAGCATACATCATCCAAAAGATCATCGGAGTTCATCACCGGACAAGTTCTTAACTTCAACAACTAAATAACTATAATAAACATAGGAGGAGCTTCTTCAACACTTCATCGTCGGGTCTTTCCCCTTCCGGTCGCCAGCCTAGGCATCCATGGTTGGTGAAGGATCATGGTCGTCGTCGTCGGAGGAGGAGGTGGACCTATGGTCGGCGCCGTCTTCGAAGTCAGAGTCGGAGAGGACGATCAGCCCCTCATCCGGCGGACGGCCCCGTCTTGCTGCTGGTTCAACTTGGCGAGCCCAGCCGCCTCCACCGCTGCCTCCTTCGCCTCATGCTCCGACTGCTTTATGGCAAGCTGGAGCGCCTTCGCGTTCTTCCTTTGTAGGCGGCGAACGCCCGTCTCCGCCGCCGTACGTGAGCAACCGGCGTTAGACCCAAGCAAGAAGCCGCTCGTCCTTGTCGGGCTCCTCTCCCTTGCTCGCTGCCACTCGTAGCGGGCAGCACGCGTCTTCGATTCCAAAGTGCGCGTGCGGGCCTGCGGCGTGGGCACTAGCACCCACCGCTGCCCGCACGGAGCAGCAGCCAATCGGGGAAGGAGACGGCGCGGGGGCGGAGCAGACTGTGCTGCCCTGGCGGAGCTGCACGCGGGCCGGGAGGGGCCAGCTCCGGCGTCTGCGCTGCGGCAACGCTGCAAATCAAAGCTGCCCCTTGTGTCCACCTTGGACCGCTTCAAGGCAATGCGGAGGGCCAGCTCCACGTCAACGTCAAGGTTGGAGCCGGAGTGGCTGTCGGAGCTCGACATTATGTCAGATTAGATCGCAGAGTGGAAAAATGAGAGGACGGAGTGAGAGAGGAGCGTGAGTGAGCTAGGGTTTCGAGCGAGGAGCCAGATTGAATTTTTTTGTGAGACATAGATGAGGTCGGTGGTGAGCCGGGCCTGTCAGCTCCGACATGGCGGACGCCCGGTGGTTACAGGGGCGCATGGGTAGATCTAGAGACCTTTTACAGTACATTAGAATATTTTAAGCCGTTTATTTTTGTGGTTCAACGTTCGAGATATAGCAATACTACACCATAATTCAGGTAGTATATTCAGATGATAGGGGTACTTTTGGCAGTTCATTATTGTAGATCGGGCGGCAGCGAGAGGGAGGCCGCCGGTGCCGCCATTCGTGCCGCTGGCAGGGTGGTGCGGGACCGCAATAGGTCGGGGATGACACGGTGGGTGGGCTGCCGTGGGCGCGGGCCTGGACGGGAGGGAGCGGGAGAACAGGTTGTGCTCTCCTTCGGTCGCGCAGTCGCGCTGCCGAGCACGTCGCCGCTGCAGAGCGCGGGAACAGATTGCTCTCCTTCGGTCGCACAGTCACGTGGCCGAGCACGTCGCCGCTGCAGAGCGCGTGAACATGTTGCTCTCCTTCGGTCCCGCAGTCACACTGCCGAGCACGTCGCCACTGCAGAAGCGCGAGAACATGGTGCTAGTTCTCGCCGTTTTCGTTTCTCATGATTATTTCACAGTTGATAAGGTGCTAGCTTGCTTAAGCTTGGTTTCAGAATTGACGGTGAAACATCACGAGCTAAATTCTTACGCAGTGTGGTTGGGTGAGCAGTTTTTCGTAGTGCTGCAGTTTTGCATGGCAAAGCTCCTGAATTCCAAGTATCTTATTTGTTGGTGTTGATGGAGACGGGGAGCAGCAGCTGGTGTCGTCGTCTGCTTCGTCTACCTTCGGCGACGGCTCAACAGGATGAGCGGCCTGCCTGCGCTTGTCGGCAGCACAACTTGAGACAGTCCCAGGGGAGATGAGGGCGTACAATGGCAATCGATTAATTCTGTTTCCCCTGCTCGATTAATCCTACGCCCTAAATAGATCGTTTGCCGGCGAGAGTCTAAGCACAGATGAACAGTAGGAAATTACCAAGCTATCCTCGAACCAATCTTTGAGTCGAACAATATCAGCCGTTGGATCAACTTAATACTACCTCTTAAATTCGGTAGTATGATGTACCGTAAAAAATCTCTAGATCTACTCGTGCATGGACTGTTAATACGTGTACTCAGCCCGGCGGCTGGCCATCTACTCGCGTTAACTGTTAACGTGTACCCTGCCCGGCGGCCAGCGGGCCGGCGTTCTACTCGCGTAGTATGTATGCACCTAGCATCCTAGCCGATGTCTACAACGACCTAGCGCGGGCATGCAGATCCATGGTCAGTTCATGCCAGCACACTACAGGACGTACGATCGGTGGACGACAGCAGCCAAGTTCCTATGGTACGTCCCTCCCTCATACTCACGTCCTTATGGTCCGTTGATAACCATCACACAGATGATACCATGCACCTCAGCTTCATATATGAGAAAATCGGCCGTCAAATTATGTTGATGGGCTTAATTCTTCGTGCACGTAAGCATTGCCATTGTCATTTGGCGGTTAAACAAAGATACGCCGGTGCCAACAATCATCCATGCACGTCGGCAGGATCGGGCAGGTGTGCAAGATGACTTCTGGCTTGCGCGGGCACGCGTTGAGCCTCTTGCAGTCACAGCGCATAGCAAGCTAGCCCGTGTCTCCAGTCTCTAGTTTCTTTGGTGATCTTGCGGGATCTGAGCACGTACCTGAAAACCTTATCGGGCCAAGTAGTATGGTTACTGCTGTTGCTGGATTAACACATCAATCCGCTGGTTCTGGACTAGCACGTTTCATGTTATCTAGCACCTTCATATTATCTTTGTTTTTATGTCCTGATCTCTATCTTCCCCATCAGAAAATCTCACATGTTGTACTCATTTTATTTTTTACACATTATCTTTCCAATATACATAGTTTTACGGGACAATAAGACAACAGGTGATCTACCTTTGATAAACTAGTAGAATGTCCGTGCGTTGCAACTGGCAGCGATGGCGACTTCTTTTCTATCGTTAGCAAAGTGCTCTGCTTTTCTTCCTTTTGTCCCTGACCCAGATAAAAATGTTTATCGAAGTGATTTGTGAATTGATAAATTTACAGCCATAATAAAATATCAAGTGCTAAAAACATATTTATAGAAGAAAATTTCTACAACACATTCGACATGAAAGTTGTCTGACAGATTGCCAACAAACACAATGGCGACTTGCTACCAAATCCCATTTATATTTTTAACGTGGTTGTCCTACCGATGTGTACCTACAAGATCTCTCTCCCTCTTCCTCCCTCCCTCCATTGGTCTCTCCCTCACTCTCTCAAATCTCTCTTGATCTCGAAAAGGCTTCAGCGCTCTAGTAGCCGTCTTGTGAGATGGTCATCATTGTTGCTATTGGTGGCGGCACTGGCGACGAGGAGGAGGAACACCGCAAGAGGTTGCTGATGTTCTAAATTTCTGATCTCTTCCCCGTGGTATACGGAATGTGTTACAAAAATGCCATCTTGTGTTTAAAACCATAGAAACAGAGATATTTAATAAGGCCATGAGAAGACATGTAGAAAGCAATATAGTAGTAGTAGTAATGTGACTATGCTTCCCCACAGATCCAAGACAAGAAATTCAAACTATAGTAATTTGCTCGTACACATTATGTGTAATTTAGACATAGATCTCTCACCGTTTGAAAGATTTGTTGTTTATAGAAAAAAACAAATATAACATGGTTCTTTATAAAAAGTAGAACTATTGCATCCAAATATGACTCCCTCAGTATGAAAATCAATCTGAAGTTGCCTTCAAGTAACTATAATGAACATGTGCTTTCAACCAAGAACCAGAATTTGGTTGACTACCCACAAAAGTTAGAACCATTCTTTACCACTTCCTAAAAAGCTACATTTAATCCAAAATAATTACGAAGAGAGGTTAGTAAGTAAATACAGAAAGTGCATATAAATACCTTGATATAAGCAATAAAATGCTTTGAAAGAGGAATATGGATTATTTCATTGTACAATCAGTTTCATTTGTGAGAATGAAACTGAGACACAAATATTTTCATTGTATAATCAGTTCTGCCAAAAGCCCCTAATATATAAACATAGAAGTTTGTACCGCCTATTTTTCTAGCACTAATATAGAGTTAGGATATTTTATATTGATGCTTGGTAAGTACTGATCAATGTTGTTAGTCGAAGTGAGAATGCTTATTTCTACAGAAAAGATGCACCTTTGGAGGATGCAATTGAGCGGCAAAATCATTACGTAGAATTGAAAGAAAAATGAAGAATTAGTCGAATTAAGGTTAAAAAAGAACATATACCTTTCAAACAAACTTGGAATTGCTTTTTTCTTCTCCTAAACGAATTCAGTGTAGATGTTCATCAAAAGTATACATTTATAATTGATCTATAGCCAAGTAACTGCAACCACATTGAGAGATAGTGCAAAACGAATTAGCAAATAATTTGGCTGCTGATATTTAGTTGCAGAACATGACTTTCAAACAAATTTTGGCTAACTTTTATGACCATCAGCCGTAAATTTATTCCAATCCCACTGATCATGATAACAAGTGAGGCGGCTTATTCACTGCAAGGAATCAGACCACTAATTAGACTTCTCCCATAGAGACTGCAGTAACAATAAATAAATGGAATGCAACAATTAGATAACAAACTTGCATAGTGAAAGTATTAATCAAAACATAATTGTAACTAAAACAAGCTGATACGTATCCAGTGAAAAAATTCTTCATGAGTCATTAGATCTATAACAAACGACACAGATCAAATGTTTGTATTTGTAAATATATGTCAGCTAAAATGTCTGCGATACAAAATTTAGCTAGAACCAACAATATATGAAACTTTTTCTCAAAAAAGAAGCTTTACTGTGACCTTCAAATATATTGCATGAGATATTCAACATTTCATATACGAATGGTCTAAAACAAACAAATCTTAGATTAGTTCTATCCATACAATCTAGTCTTGCATGATAATGGAAATATCTTCGGCGCAAATTTTAAAATTACACGTATATGTGATGCATCCTAGAAAACATGTGGCTGGCAGGTTATAATTATCAACTTGTCAAGCATTTTATCAAGCATATAATGTACTGATAAGAACATCATAGTTGAAGCATGAGTAAAATTTGAGACCTACCTTTAAGGCTGATTTTGGCTCAAAATTACCCGTCTCCAAATCACGTCCAGCTACCCTGGAAAATACCGCAATGGTGTAAATCCACAATGCTTCGGCACCTAGAGGGGAACATGTATGTTCCTATGCTCTACACACGCTCAAAACCAAAAATATCATGGGCTGAATCAGTAGCGTCAACAACAACAAATGGCACACAAGATCAGCGAAGGATGCTCATGCCATCGAGCCCGTGCCTTTCGACTGAATTGTGATAGCTCTTGCATGACCACTTGCTCTTTCTAAAAGCAGCCACAGTTCACATTGTAACCTAATTCACGTTACTTGAAAGTTAAAGAACCATATAATTCAAATCGATAGTCTACAAAATAAAATGCCTTCTGTGTTAAAACCATTTTCCTCGGTAGATGGCTGTTCCTGAATTTTCCTTTGACCAAATATTTGTCGCACTGTAACAGTTTAAACCATATTTTTTGTGGAACGTCGAACCGATTTTAAACATCACTTGTTGACAACGGTAACAAAAAGATGCAACAGTTGGATTGGAATGCAAGTGTTTATATTGCACTAACCTCACGTACTTTCAGGTTCGTATATGAGAGATTTGAGCAAAACCAAGGACATAGCACATCTGAACCATACACCATACAAAGAAAAATGGTGAAATAGTGAATATTATATCGTCAAGAGCAGTTGAAGCCTAAAGGGAAATCAAGGAGAATGCAATCTCCCCAGCTAACCATTGTGGGTTAGTAAGATAGTAACTTCTTAGCAAATGTTGTAATATCATCTAGGGCCAAATCATCCATACACCGAGAAGAAATAATAGATAGGTGTTGTGATTCTAACAAACAATAAAGAGAGGGGATCAATTAGTATAAGACGAGTTTGTGAAATACTGGTTCTATCTGAAGATATTGAGTAACCTGCAGCCGTAAGTCAAAAGATGTTTCCCTATATCTTCTGCAACAATTACCTATAGTACAAAGTTTACATGGGGTTCTATATGTGATAACTGACAAGAAACAATTTGTGCCTGGGCTCGAATTACCCTTGATTCAAGATTCTTCACACATGTCAGTTCATTCTCTGTCACTGAATACATGCAAACCAAATCATGTTTTAGAACATGCAGCTCCAGTGATTACTCTCAAAGGTTGGAATGGCTCATGCCTTGTCTATGCATTGCGGTAGCAATCAATTCTTGCACCATGACATCAAGAGCATTCGAAACAAAATCTGGTGGCTGTAGTATTAAGAAAGGCAAAGTCCGCCTCATAGCAAGATAACATAGCAGGAAAAGGAGAAAATTTTCAATCTATGAAACCTATATGAGAAAAGTCCACTTTTCAACCCTGAACTAATTAACCACTTGGTCTGATTTACAACCTTCATCTTTAAAACCGAACATATTGCACCCTCAACTTACAACAAAGTTCAAAAGACAACCCTGGTGGCCTGGTCTTGTTTTTCGTCTGGTCAACCGGTTTTGACCAAAGTCATGCTTACTCCACGCTGACTCGGCGCTGACTCAGCAGCCAACTCACGCATGCAGCAACTAAACCTACTCCCTCCTCTGTCTCGATTAGTCCACCACGAACCCCTGCCGCCGCCGCCTGGGACGCCTCCACGTCTCCACCGCCGTCGCCACCACCACCTCCGCCGCCGGCCACCGGAGACCGGCGCCGCCGCCACACCGCCCCCACACGTTTTACCCGCGAGCCATCTCTAGCCCCGAGCCGCTCCACACCACCAGAGCCGACCCAGCCTCGAGAGAGCTGCAGGAGTAGGCCGTGGGAGAGCATGCTAGAGGGGGCGCGTCCGAGGAAGCAAGCACGGGATGCTAGGGTTGCGGGAGCTGCGCCGGCGAGGACTCACGGCGGAGCAAGGCCAGGGAGACCCACAGGGCAGGGGAAACTCTGGAAAAAGTGGGAAAGACCAGCTGCTCAGCTAGACCACGTCGGCATGGTCTGCGATGCAGGGGGAACTCGGGACGAGGACATGGTTGACCAGGGCGGCTCCGAGCACACAGCCACACACAGCAAGCCGATCACGTATGGGCACACGCAGCACTGATGGTTCCAAGTCCAACTTCCAAGAAGCAAGCATCGCACCCAGCGGCACACACTGCACGCATGCATGTATGTACCTCATTGTTGTTTCGTTGGAGCCGGGGGAACTGCCCACGGGCCACGGTCTTTGCGCCTGCTCACGAGCTGACTTCGAGGCCGTATGGGCCGCCGCGACGCAGCTGGTGCCGCTCGACACACGGGAATGTGCGCAAGCGAGCGCCGTATCTCGGCCCAGGTGAGAGCTCGTCCAGCGCAAGAGCCGGAGGACGCCGATGCAGGCGCCGCGCGTGGGGTTGTTGTGGCGGAGCCACCGGTCTCCGGTAGCCGGTGTCAGTGGTGCTGCTGGGGGCGGAGCTGGTTGGCGGTCGGAGCGTCCTGGCGACGGCGGTGGAGACTGCGGTCGGGACTGAATGGAGGGAGAGAGGGGTAAGTTCAGAGATGCTGCAGCATGCGTGAGTTGGCTACTCAGTGAACGCGGAGTAAGTTTTGACTTCGGTCAAAACCGGTTGACTAAACCAAAAACATAGACCAGGGTTGTCATTTGAACTTTGTCTTAAGTTGAGGGTGTAAGGGCATCTACAATGGAGAGACTCTTGTATGGGCGCTTAGATAATATAAACAATTAATTTTGAAGATTGCGTCGATGTAAGAATCTGAAGGGCCAATGCATGGGCGCCTATTTAAGCGCTAACAAGCAGATTTTTTCTCGTACGTAGGACAGAAAAAGGAAAGAGGCGCCCGACGACTAGGCTGGTATCGATGCTAGCGAGAATCCCAGAATCGGACGGGATTAAACCAAAACGGCCAGGAATGGAACCCTGGCATCGGGCCTAAGCGCCCCCGTTGTACATGCCCTAATATGTCCGGTTTCAAAGATGAGGGCTCTAAATCAAACCGACTGGTTAGTTCGGAGTTGAAATGTGGACTTTTCTCAACCTATATTGATGTACAGAGAAAACACATGCAATTGAACATAATAGAACAAACCTGGATCCAAATAACAGCAGGAAAGCGTTAACAAAGTAACAGCTTGGTAGTATGCAGCGCTGCAAATTAACTAATAGGCTTGGCTTATTAGCTTGATTTCCCATGCTTCTTTCCGCGTCAGTGACGTAGGATCTGTACAAGGTAGTGTTAGCCGGCATAAACTTGTTGAGCGCCACTGGGGGCGGAGATGGGGTTCACATGTAGGTTACCACCATGCCGGCGAGGGCGGGGCGAGCGTAGCCACAGGATGGGAGAGATCGACGAATGACATGGGCGAGGGTGAAGGTGGCCATGTAGGGTTGGGGCCGACACTAACCATAGTGCGTTAGTTCCAGGTCAGGATGGGAGTAGGCGTGGGATGTGTTTGTATTTCTTCTTCCGTGTGGTGAGAGAGCGATGCGGTGGACTGGCGCATGAACTTTCTTGACGACGACGGCCCCAACGTCGGAGATCATTGCCGTTGCCGACCTCCCTGACGGTGAGTGCGACGATGGCGGGCGGAGATGGCATGGATGTAGCTTACCACGGTCCAGGGACACCTTCTCGAGTGGGCGAATGTCCTATGCCTCCTCTGCTGCAGCCACGGTGGGCTAGCGCGGCTTGGAGTGGATAAGACTTTGGAGAGTGGGGCCTTCACCGTGCCACGAGTTCCTGGATGTATGCCACCAAGGACGCGGCCGGCGGGCATGTGGTGACTGGTGAGGCCGGCGTTGGAGACATGGAGTGCAGAGAGGCCGGCGGCCGATGGGCATGGAGGCGGTGTGCATCCTCCTCTCCCTCCTCTCCTCCTCCCTCGATCGTGCGCCATCTAGATCGGGGCTCAAAAAGATATGTGGGGCGAGAGGAGAGACGTGCGGTGGCTAGGGTTTGCGGTAGAAGGGGACGGGCGCGGCCCCGTGGGTTCCATGAGCGTTTTTTCTTCCCTGGCTTTTTTGTTATATTCGCGTGCAGGGTGGGGCATCGGTTTAAACAGAAAAATGTGGACCGGTGAGGCAGTTTATAAGAGAGAGGGGAGGTCAAATGAATGAACGACGTAGGAACTCCTCCTTTAGGATTTAGGAAATAGAGATTGACAGACCATCGATGAACAAGACGTGCATGCACGTTGTGTATGCATGGTTAATCAAGACTCAAGATCCATGTGGTCGACAATAAGTTATGTCTAGACAAGTAATTGCAAGTTTTACCGTGGACACATCCAAAACAATAAGGTGTGCATCATAAGCACCTCCTTGCAACATCTACGTCTCCCTTTTATTGTGTCAAGGTAAAATAGGAAATGCTACATTTACGGACTGTTTTGGCACGGAAGGGATTACGGGCTGAAGTGTAAATCTATGGTTTGCTAGTGGTGAGGCCCTCAACGAAATTCAAGGGGAGAGAGATTAACAACGAGTAGACACATTAGCCCGTAGCCTCTTTCCCGTGGTGTATGCCCCGTAAGTGTAGGATTATTGAGGTAAAACCGTCTCGCGATAACACCTCCACCAGCTAAAAAACAATTTCCTTCCTTTTTCTACGAAGCTAACCTGCCTCGTTGCTCGTCCTCCAGATCTCTCTCCTCCATGTCATCCCTCTCCTCCACATTCCCCTCTTTTTCTCTCTCCATGGCCGCCGTCGGGTCGTGCCCCTGCCACCAACACGCGCGCGCGGATGCAGGCAGGAGGAGGCACTTGGCTTGAGCAGGGATGGTTTTCGCCGCGCTGGTGCTCCGTCGGCATGGGTTGTCGTGGTGCTCCCCTCCTCTGCGGGCCGTCACCTGAAGGTCGCTGTTGCCGGCGACGAGGACCAATGGGAGGTCGGCGCCGCCACGGATCTGCTCCCCATTCCCCTCGACAGTCGGTCTCCTACTCCACTCCTCTCCCTGATCCCCTTCCCTCTCGTGCACGCCGCCTCAACTGATGATTAGATGCGCCTTCTCTCCTTCGTGTTTGGTCTGAGCAGTGGATTGCAGCACTCGTGATTTAGCTTGTTTCGGGGATGGAATGAATTGGGCATCAGCATCTAACACACACACACACAGGATGATTATGTTTATTACGTCAACCATGTAGTAGAAACCAGAGAGAACTAAACAGCCCACCCTCTAGGTTTGACATGTGCTGAAGAAAATACAGTTCTGGTTTTCAGGGATGTCATTCGCTGTCCGCTTAAAATCTCTTGTATTGTGATAGCGCCATGCAACTACTACCTTGCTATTAAGCTAGAGCGGAATGTCATGATCAAGAGTTCAAGACTGAGATATTCTACTGAAAACCAGCTGGCGTCTTTTAGATGTTGGGCGCCACGATGAAAATTGGATTTGTTTAGTGTCCACAACTCTAGACATGGATCTCATCTACCTCGTTTATATGGTAATGGTTCAAGGGTTAAATTTTTGTTCTTGGTAATTTGTTGAGTATGTCTATCTAATGAGCATTGAAGTTGTAGGTTTTTTGTATTCTGATTCGGTTAAGATAATTAAAGAGTGATTGTTACTTCGCCTACTAATGTGTGGTTCAGTGTAGGGGTATATATGGTACAGTGACAAGTTTGTAGGTGCCGAATCAGGATGGATTATAATGGCGCATATGCATTTTCAGTTTCCTCTCGCTTTTGTGTTCAATCTTCTGCATTTTTTACCTACTAGGACTGATTGAGGTCTATGAGATACTTTTTTTGCAGATCATCAGAAAGGCCTCCCGGTTCCATTATCATGAAACCACCAAGTTACAGAAGTTCAAGGATTACAGCAAAAAGAAGCAAACTAGAGTTCAGATAGCAGGGGAATGAAAAGCTACAGGTCCAAGGCCTGGCCAAAAACACAAAGCCAGTAACAATGAGATATGGTTGCGGGCATATGAGTATTTTTTTTAGAAAAGGAGGATGACCCCTGGCCTCTGCATCTGGGTGATGCATACGGCCACTTTATTAATTATTTTCACAAGACCTTACAAAGTCATACAACAGTAAGACTAAAGCCACCGTCTAAGCAACAAATGTCGCTACACCTATCCAGTTGATGAAGGGGTGCAGATAGCCTGGCCTAATATCAAACAGACATCGCAGCCAAGCCTAACATCTAAGACCTGAGACCCCAACCTAGCCACTTGCCGGGTCTTGGGCACTCACTGGTCCGGCGTGCTCTTAGAGGCCGCCGCCGCCAACTGCCACCGCTCCTTCTTCAGAACTGTACTGACGCATCAACCTTGCTTGGTCTAGCTATCGTCGACGCCACCACGGCGCCCAACGGCACCTCCTCCCTGCGCGCAAACAGCTGAGCACGTCGCGGTCGCCACTGATACACCTCAGCTCCATGCTGCCAAGTACCACCAGCCGACACAGCTTGAAGTCCTTGGAAGATCTGTCGTGCGTAGCACCTGCCGACCAGGCATGACAAGGCGTAGCACCTGTCGGTCAGGCATGACTTGACATCTCCACCGAAGCTCCGTGCAAGACGAAGCCGCTCCACCTCCTTCCTCTGACTTCCAGCGCTGCTCCACAAACGATGCTCTCAAGAGAGAAACGACACCGCAGTGCCGCCATCGTTCGATCTGGAACATTAGATCCTAGGGTTTCCCCCGGAGCAGCACGAGTGGGTCAACAGTAGTTACAAGACGATGCCTTCATCAAGGTAACAGTGTAGAACGCCGCCATCGCCTGCCGTCGGCTCGGTTTTCACCGGCAACCATGTCTCCCCAACTCGCAGCCGGGACTAGATGATGGATCTTGAGATCCCATCACCAAGCTTCTGGCCGGCCACCGCCAACGAAGAAGATGACCACCACCACTGGCTACACCGGCCAGAACAGATCTGCCATGGGTGCCGCCAAGCAGTCCACCAGGCCCTCGACGCCGCTGCTGATCTAAAGCCAGATGACATGCCGTCGAAGACCGCATCGCGCCGCCGCCCGATCCAGGCCAACCGCCGCAGCCGCCGCCCGTGGCCCGAGGCAGGGCCGACCGCCGCCGCCGTCGAACCCAACGTCGTCACTTCTAGATCGGCCGCACCTCCACGCATGTTGGGGCCCCGCCACCCCTGAGACGCGGGAAGGAGGAAGAGCCCCCGCCACCGCCGTCGGCCTCCGGGCGCAAGCCGGCGGCGTCCTCCGACGGCGGCTAGGGTTGGGGAGCCCCCGAGTCGCCCGAGAGGGGGGCGAGCGGGGGTCAAAAGGTCTTACCAATCAGTCCTCTGGCATATGAGTATTAAAACCTTATTATGTTTCTCTGATTATTTAGAACAGTTACATATGTTTTCAGGGATGAGATTTGATGTAATTTTGTGATCAATCTCGTAGTTCTGAAATGACCAATCATATTCTTCAACTTGCAGTTTGGGTACGAACTACATTTTAATTTCTTTGGAAAGTGCTTTCACTGCTTCGAATACCTAATTCCAAAAGAAAGGTATGTGTCTCCAACTACTGTTGTTTCTTGATGTGGTTTCCTAAACTGAAGCACGAGTCGGGTTGGTAGATGGCGGGGTGCCATCCAACTAGGGGCAAAGACATGGGCACCAGTTCCATCATTTTTTTCCTTTTCCTTTTACCTCTTGTTAATCCTTTACCAGCAGGAATCGCAGATTTAACACAGTGTTCCTTCCTTGATGTCTATTGTTTTGTAGGCACTGATCTCAGTATGAATTGCCGCATAGGGTCACCGGTGGTGGATGTTTGTTAACAAGTACATGACTTTTCTTATTCTTCATGTCTTTCTATTTGTAGAAGAATCAAGTCCATTGACACAACATGAAATGGAGCAGCAAGGAACAAATGGTTGCTTGATGTTCCCAGATTAGCTACATAGTTGTGGATGTCGCTGATGTGTGCTAATTCTTCATGCGCTTGATCCTATTGAACTGTTGTGTTGATATGTTAATTTACTTATATAAACTATGTGATAAGATTTCTCATGGTGTGTGTATTTTGAAGTTACCTCATCAATATCGGATACTCATATTTGTGCACTTAGGTGTTGTAGTCACTGAGTCAGCATTTACCGACGTGCTCTAAACTGTTAACAAATTTATTCTATGGAGAAAAGTGACAAGTCTAAAACAGAGAATGATCCTTTTGGGTACAAGAGAGTTCTTGTGGATGAAACTCATCTGGTTTCTATTGGTCGCCTTCCAGTTATGGTTAATTCAAATTTATGTTGGTTGCATGAACTCAGGGAAAGTGACTGCCTTTTTTTTATTCTGGTGGACACTTTTTGTCAGGGGAATGGAGAAGGTATTATTCTACTGCTCTCTCTTAATTTAATTAATGTATCATGTAAGGATGTTGCATTATCAAATGTTTTAAACACTTCTTTTGTCACTAATATGGAGTACAGAGCTGTGAGATTTCTTAGTTTTGAATTGAACTTTATATATATATGTCACTAAGCCCAAATGCCCTTATAAAGCATTAGTGCAAATGCTTCGGGAATTATTATGAGCAATTCTAATACATACGCACGGAGTGCTAACAAAAGAGTAGACTGGTACCCTAGAAAAAAGAGTTTACATGAGTTCTGTGTGAATTGGTCTACTTCCATATGTTGAACTCTTGTGTGTTATCCCTGTTATGCAAATATGATCCCAGTAAGCTACAATATGTTATTATAACCACATGATAAAATTCTGCCGAACTAGCTAAATAGTACTTCCTCTGTAAACTAATATAAGAGTGTTTAGATTACTATTTTAGTGATCTAAAAGCTCTTATATTAGTTTACAGAGGGAGTACCTTTTTGCTGGTTCATATAAAGTCTATTTTATTGTCAGTTGTGACAGTTCAAACATATACATGTATTATTTATTTAGTTGGATCTGGCTTAGCAGCATATGTGTTGCAGCAATGAGGGATCGTGAAAAGCATAAATGGTGCAGACAATGTTATACAAATATGCATGCATTGGAAGGCTGGTTAGCGACAGATCTGTAGTAGTACTGATTGCTCTCTGTTTGAGATATCAAACATTTCATTCCTCGTGTTGTTTTGATGCCGATGCTTGACTTATGTGGTTGCATATCGACTTGCGATATGTTGAGCAGATCACTGTCTCAAGGAATGATCAATTAGACAAGTGTGTTTCCACCAAAAGTAAGTTGAGATTTATTTCTGTTCATCTTGGTTGTATTTAAAATAAGATTTTGGCGACAATACGCAGTATCTCCAAGTGAGGTATTAGTTAATGATCAATAAATAATCAGTTTGATTTTATTTTAACAAATAAAGGCATTCAACTTTATATATATTCTGAAGCAGAAAAGCAAGAGTTGAGTTATCAATATGCCTAAGGTTCAAGGTCACAATAATTCTTATTTACATGAGAATAGAAGACATGAGATATTTACCATAACTCTAGACCTTTCCCACAAGTAATAATAATGGTGTAATACTGCATAGGAGGAAGCCGTTTGGGCCTTTTACTGATGGATATATTTCTTACTTTTGATCCTCACCAATAATCTCAGGAGAGGCAAGGGTCGCTCGACTAGATCATGATACCTCCAGGCTGTACAAAATGAAGGGGACCCTGTGAGGAACTATACCTCCACTTTTGACCCTGTGAGGAACTATACCTCCACTTTTGATCCTCACCACTAAAGTAGGTCGAATCCCTCAATAGTAACCCAAATCATTAGAGCTGAAAGCAGATTCAATTTAGGTTTAACCAGCTATACAACTGATTGCTACTTCTCCAAATTGAATCTGCTTTCAGCTCTAATGATTTAGGTTACTATTGAGGGATTCGACCTACTTTATGATCATTGATTAACAAGGTCCTTAGTTATACATGCATGTGTGGTAGCAAATAGAGAAAAATACAGCCAAAGGGGCGCTTGCAACCTGGCACCGCACATATTCCACTCAGGAGGCGCGGCAGGCCGCGCCCCAACAACTAGTGTATAAGCATTATATGGCGATGCAGAGTTCATCACTGGTGAGGAGCTTGCCCGGCTTAGGTTGTTTATTGAAAAACAGTAAAACTGAGCCACCTAGGAGCCTCCACGAGGATTTTGACTCAGTCAGCCGTCCGATGCTCATGGACGCTCTGGATCAGTTGGTCCTCCCAGCACTCCACATTGTTACGCTAATTACGCATCACACGTAGAGCGCACCGTTTCGCGGCTGCTACCAAAAATGCTACACACACGGAATAAATTCACAGGCTGTTACGGATCAGCTGATTTGTCCTTTTTAATTGGGCTAATTAACCTTCTCTCCTAATTAACCGGGCCCCCTGATTCTAACTGGTGGGGGTGGGCGCCAAATCCCGTAAAGCCCCGTATTAGTCCGTTGATGTAGCAAAGTCGGGCCGCTACTCCGTAGAATGAGCTGCGGTTTCCGTCCGTTGTCGGGTCGTAAGGTAGAAGGCTCAGTCCAGTACCATATCCTGATTCGTCCAGGTTTCCGGTCGGCGACGCAATCCCCATCCCCGAGCTGCGAACTGCTCCTATGTTCCTCAACCCCGGCCGCCGCCGTCCTCCGTCTCGGCGTCGAGCTAGGTTTGCTTCTGCCTTTGTTCCCTCCACTCCCCCTCTGCAGGTCCCCACGGTGGCTCTCTTCTTTAGTTATTTACCTCTTTTTTAATGTCGCATCCTGCAGCGTTCTTCCATGGCGGCTGCAGCGGTAGGGTATAAAGCGTAAAGCGGCTTGTCCAAAACCGACGCTGAGAGCCGGGATTTGGTATTTGTCCCGTAGTGAATTTACAAAATAATATGATTATATTAGCAACTTAGCGTAGTATTATAATAGTATTAGACAATTGCGTATAAGGTCTAGTTCAGTATATATGGTAGTAGAAGTTGGGCTAAATGATCTTTTTTGCTCATTGTGTCATTATATGTTGTTTGGTGGTTGAGCTACAAAGCATCTATATAAGCCTATAGTAAAAGGGCGACGCTAGGCGCCGGCGCACCGGCCCAACAGTTGGGCCGGTCCAGCCCTGGCCACCCGATGCAGCGATTAATAACCGTCAGATCTGTCCCTCGCTTCGTCCTCCTCACGAGTCATTTTTCCAAAAAAAAATTGCAATGGCCCGAGCGCCGCCGACAGCACGCCATATCCCCGCGAGAAAGCGGCCGAGCTTGAAGCACCACTGTGGCGTTCCACGTCGCCGATGGGCGCCCTCGCCAGCCGTCTGTGCTTGCCCGAGATCCGCGCTCGCCATGGATGCAGCTCCGCCGTCCGCGCTTGTCAGAGATCTGTGCTCACCATGGATGCAGCTCCGCCGCCCGCGCTTGCCATGGATGCAGCTTCGTCGCCCATGCTCGTCATGGATGGATCCTGCCCTCGCCGCCCGCGCACGCCATGGATGCAGCTCCGCCTCGCTGGTGATTGACTGGTTCCAGCAAATAGAATTGCCCGTTGTAGCATTTTTCGTTGTTTGTCGTAGCAAAATGGAGACACGGTTGCAGCAAAAAAGAAATGTCGTCTTTTTCGCTGGTTGTAGCTCGCCGTTGCAGGTAGCAACATTTGCATAATGAACGGATGTAACAAAACCCGTTGCCGGATGTAGCAAAAACCTACGACGCTTGCAGCAAAAATGTCATCGTCGCCGTCGAGCCTCGCAGCTTAGCCGTGATGGATGTCGCAAAATGTTATGCCAGTTGTAGCGAAAAGTGATGGTAGTGGTAGCAAAATGCAACGCCGGCTATGTGTTGTAGCAAAATGTGACGTCGGTTGTAGCAAAATCTATGCCGGTTGAAGTATGTAGCAAAACTGCAGCGTTTTATCATCTTCTTCCACCTCCAGCCGTCGCTGGTTGAAGCTTTCTTATTTTCATAGTGTCTAGTTGTAACTTTCTCTCTCAATGGTTGGAGCTTTTTCCAACAACCGTTGAAGCTTTTCTATCAAAAGTTGTAGCTATTTTCTTTTTAGCAGCGCTTGGTCAAGGCTTTTTGTGTCGTTTTGGTTAAAGCTTTTCTCATCGAAGGTTGTAGCATTTCATGTCAACGGTTGTAGCTTTTCGGCGATGGCGTTGACCGCTTGTAGCTTTCTCTACATCCTGTTGAAGCCTTTCATCTAGGGGGATGAAGCTTTTTTTTAAACGGTTGCAACATGAGGGGGTGCGGCGGTTCTCGCAGAAGCCTCCGGTGTCGCCCATCATCGCCCGGCTCGTCGGCGGCGAGGCAGAAGCATGAGGCACGTGGGAGTTGCAATCGACGGGAATGAGATTGGTCAACGGCCTTGCTGCATCCAATGGCGAGCGGGGCTGCAAGCGTGGCGGGGTGAGATCTGCATCTATGGCCGGCGGGGATTCGATCTTCCATGGCCGAGATGAGGATGGGGCAAGATCTACGGAGTTGGATTGTATTACTCTCACACATTGTATTACAAAGCCTCGATGGGCTTATATAGGGTACATCAGTAGAGCACAGAGAGGTGGGGTGAGAGGTTGGATCGGCATGCCTAGCATGCAGGACGTGCAGGCGCACGTTGAGCGA
>NC_041380.1:551401328-551430498 GCF_002162155.2 Triticum dicoccoides | reverse complement strand
TGGACGTGGGGGCTCGCCAATGTTGAGGCTGGAACGAAAGTCGATGAAGATGCGCGTCGGCAGCCCTTTCGTGAAGATGTCCGCGAACTGGGAGCTTGTGGGCACATGAAGAACTCGGATCTCGCCCAGTGCAACACGCTCCCGTACAAAGTGGAGATCGATCTCAATGTGCTTCGTACATTGGTGTTGCACCGGGTTGCTGGACATGTAGACGGCGCTGACGTTGTTGCAGTAGACCACGGTAGCTCGTGAGGGGTGTTGGTGAAGTTCTCCAAGAAGCTGGCGTAGCCACACTGCCTCTGCGACGGCATTGGCAACCGCGCGGTACTCGGCCTCGGCGTTGGACCGAGAGACAGTGCTCTGGCGCTTCGACGACCAAGTGAGGAGGTTGCTGCCGAGGAAGACACAAAAGCCCGAGGTGGACTTCCGTGTGTCGGGGCAGCCGGCCCAGTCGGCATCGGGGTAGGCAGTGAGCTTGGTGGAGGCGTCGCGGTGGATCTGAATACCGAGGTGTGTCGTCCCGCGAACGTACCGGAGAATCCGTTTGACAAGCTGGTAGTGGCAATCCCGCGGTGCATGCATGAATAGACAACACTGTTGTACCGCGTAGGAGAGGTCCGGACGCGTCAACGTCAGGTACTGGAGAGCACCGGCCAAGCTGCGGTAGAGGGATGGGTCGTGGAAGAGCGGCCCATCGTCGGTGAAGAGCTTGGCGAGTGTGTCGACCGGCGTGGTGAGCGGCTTACAGTTGAGCATCCCGGCGCGATCGAGGATCTCCAAGGCATATTGTTCCTGGGAGAGGAAGAGACCGCGAGCCATGGTGGTGACGTTGATCCCGAGGAAGTGATGAAGCGCGCCGAGGTCCGTCATCGCGAACTCTCGATGGAGTGCCTGAATCACGGAGTGGAGGACGGCACCCGAGCTGGCGGTGAGGATGATGTCGTCCACGTACAGCAGCAGGTAGGCGAGCTGCTCACCACGGCGGAGGACGAACAGTGAAGAGGCCACCTTCGACGCGACGAAGCCGAGGGTATGGAGGTGCGTGGTGAAGCGGGTGAACCACGCCCGCGGTGCCTGCTTGAGGCCGTAGAGAGAGCGGTTCAGCCGGCACATGTGCGAGGGCGAGGAAGAGTCGATGAAGCCGGAAGGTTGAGCGCTGTAGACGGTCTCGGCGAGGTGGCCATGAAGAAAGGCGTTCTTGACGTCGAGTTGGTGAATAGGCCACCCGCGCCCCGCCGCAAGACTGAGCACGGTGCGGATGGTCGCCGGCTTGATGACAGGGTTGAACGTCTCATCGTAGTCGACGTCGGCCTGTTGTGTGAAGCCGCGCAAGACCCACCGCGCTTTGTAGCGAGCGAGGGAGCCGTCGGAGTTGTACTTGTGCCGGAATATCCACTTCCCTGTGACGACGTTGGTACCTGCAGGACGTGACACTAAACTCCAAGTGTTATTCCGCATCAGTGCATCATATTCTTCTCGCATAGCGTTGGCCCAGTTGGGATCTTTGAGGGCAACACGGTAAGAGGAAGGGATGGGGCTGATAGCGGAGGACACAGAAGCTAGAGAGGAAGTGGTGAGAGCTTTGGGTTGGGCGAAGCCGGATTTGGCATGGGTACGCATGCCGTGGAGGTTGGCAGGGGGTACTACGGCGACGGCCCGAGGAGGAAGGGCGGACGTAGCAGGGGGCGCGCGTGCATGGGAGCTACATGGCGGGGTGATCCCGAGGGACGTGGGGGAGGCGCAGGGCACGGGCGTGCATGCAGAGTCACAAGCGGGGGATGGGTGTGGTGGGGTCGCGGCTGGCGAGCAGCTGCGTGCGCGCGCGGATTGGGTGGGAGTGGGGGACATAGGGGATCCAGGAGGGCGCGCGGATTGGCTGGTTGCGTCGGGCGAGTGGGGATTGGTTGTTGGGATCGCGCGTGGAGTGGGCGGTGGGTGCTGCATGGCGGGGGGCGGAGAGACCGAGGCGGGGCCCTGGCGAGGCAGGTACGAGGTAGGTGCGCAGAGTTCGGGGGGATCCCAAGGCCCGGATTTTCTGTGGTCGTACGAGTGCGTGGTGGTGGCGTGTCGCCGGATGAGTAGGGAAAAACTGTTTCGTCGAATGTGACGTGACGAGAGATGATGACCTTGCGGGTAGTGAGGTCTAAGCACCGATAGCTCTTGTGCTCTAAGGGGTAGCCGAGGAAGACGCGGCGAGTGGAGCGCGGGGAGAGTTTGTGCGGGCCGGTGGCGATGGTGTTTGGAAAGCAGAGGCTGCCGAACACGCGCATATGGTCATAAGTGGGGTGTTTACCTAGAAGGCGAAAAAAAGGTGTCTCAGAGGCGATGGATGAGCATGGGCGGCGGTTGAGTATATATGTGGCGGTGTGAAGAGCTTCGACCCAGAATGGCGGCGGGAGGTTGGCATGGATGAGGAGCACTCGTAGGATGTCGTTTGTAGTGCGGATAAGGCGCTCGGCCTTACCGTTTTGGGGCGAGGTGTGGGGGCAGGAGAGGCGAAGAGAGGCGCCATACCGAGAGAAAAGGTCGCGAAGAGAGGTGGTGAGGAATTCTCCTCCGTTATCACACTGCATACACTGGATGGCAACGTGGAACTAAGTAAGTACGCAAGCGTGAAAGCCGTGAATAACGTCAACGGTGTCGGACGTGTGGCGCAAAGGGAAAGTCCAAGAGTAGTGAGAGTAGTCGTCAAGAATCACTAAATAATATTGAAAACCAAAAAAACTACAAGTGGGGGAAGTCCACAAATCACAGTGGATGAGTTGGAATGGCGCACTAGTAGCAGAAGTAGAATTGGGAAAAGGCAGCCGGGGCTGCTTGCCTAATTGGCATGCCGTACAAACAGAAGTCTTAGACACACCATTATTACATGTTGGAAGGAAAGTGCGAGATAAAATGGAAACATTCTTATTGCTAGGATGCCCCAATCGCTGGTGCCACACGTCGCCACCAACGACGGTGAGGAGAGCTTGGACGGCGGTGTTGGTGAAGAAAGGATACAAGTCCCCGTGACTATTGGATCTTAGGATGATCTTGCGGGTGGCTAAGTCCTTCACGGAAAAACCGAACGGGTCAAATTCTATACTGCAATGGTTATCAATGGTGAAACGACGTACATAAATTAGATTTTTGATGATAGTAGGTGATACTAAGACGTCGTTAAGTGAGAAAGATGAAACGGAGGTGGAACCAACAGCAGTAATAGGTAAACGTGATCCGTCACCAACAACTATTCTAGAAGAATGATGCAACAATGGGGAAGAAAACTGGGAGAGAGTGGACGTCATACCAGTCACGTGGGAAGAAGCCCCGGTGTCCAAGAACCACTCCTGGCCGCCGCCGCCATGGTGCTGCATGGACGGGTTCTGAAGCGCGGCGTAGAGCTGGTGGTACTGCTCCCATGTGGGGCCGCCGGCCGGCGGCGCGGTAGCCATCGGGTACGCCTGATGAGGAGGCGGAGGGCGTCGCCCCAGCACCCCCGCAGCGTTGGGCGCCGCCCAGGCGGGACAAGGCGGAGACGGCCCGGGCAGGAGCGTGCCGTAGGGGGCGAAGAACCCAGAGAGCGGCGAGCCAACAGTGGGAGGGACGGCGCCGCGCCCAGTCGAGGAGCTGCCCCGCGGTAGGGGAGCCGCGTCCACGACCGCGGCCGCGGACGCGCCCACGCCCGCGCGCATTGGTGTCGGTGCCGGAGGACGCCGCGCCCTTGCCCTTGTCGTGCGAAGCCCGGTCGATGGAGGAGCCAGGTCCGGGCGATCGGCGGGGGAGCCGGCATCGGCGGTGCCGATGGTGAGCGTCGTGGCGCCCCTCGAGGCGAGCGCGTTCGTTGGCCGGGATTTCTTCCATGAGGAGACGCGAGCGCGCCTGCGCGAACGTGGGGAAGGGCGACTGCATCAGAAGGAGAGTCGCCATGACGTGGAACTTGCGGTTCAGCCCACGGATCAGCTGCAGGGTCAGGGTCTGGTCGGTGACACGCTCGCCGACCTCGGAGAGCTCGGTGGCGAGGGTCCGGAGGCGCCGACAATACTCGGCGACGGAGAGATACCCCTGCACCAAGTTGCGGAACTCGGCGCTGAGGATCATGGCGCGACCTGCTTGGTTGTCGCGGAAGATCAGGTGCAGCTGGGACCAGATGTCGAAGGCGGTGCTCGCCGGGGAAGCGGCGACGTCCATCAGCTCGTCGGCGACGACCCCATAGAACCACAAGACTATGGTTAGGTCATCATTGCGCCAGACGGCGCTCTCATGCAGCGGGATGGCGGCCTCGTCGAGATGATGCTGCACGTTGTGTTTACAACAGATGACATAAAAAAGATGACGCAACTTTGTGTAGTTACCGGACTCTAAGTCCAGTTTGGACTGGAGGTTATACGCGATCGAAGACGGCAGGCCGGCGGGAGCGAAGGAAGAGCCGGCGTCGGGCGTGGAGAGGTGCGGGATCATGGCGTCGTGGGAGACGGGGACGCTGCCCGCGAGTCGAAGAGAGCCCACGGGAGGGGCCGTGGGTGGCGCCGGGGCCGCAGTGGTCGAGGAAGAGGGAGCGGCCTCGGGGACGGGCTCCTTGCCGCGGACGACGTCCGGCGCGAGCCGGGCTGGACGGGCCGCGGGGACCGCGGCGGGGTTGGGGACGGCCGCGACGGGAGCGTGGACGGCCACGGGGGACGCGGTGGTCAGGGGAACCGCGGCGAAGGGGCGCGTAGGTGCCGCCGGTGAGTCGAAGTCGGCGGAGCGAGAGCGACGGAGAAGGCGGTTCATGGCGGAAGAGAGGGAGGTGGATCGGAAGATGCGTCTGATACCAAGTTGGATTGTATTACTCTCACACATTGTATTACAAGGCCTCGATGGGCTTATATAGGGTACATCAGTAAAGTACAGAGAGGTGGGGTGAGAGGTTGGATCGGCATGCCTAGCATGCAGGCGCACGTTGAGCGAGAGAGAGGGGCTGGCCGTTTAGCCCAGCAGCAGACCCGGTAAGGTGGTTCAGCCACCTGATGACTGGAGAGTGCGTGCAGTCGAACACACGGAGCTGGAAGACGGGGATGGGGTGGGATCCGCGGGAGGTTGAAGAAAAGCAGTGATTTGGATGGCCCGCATCATACGTGTCGCTTGGTGGATGGCTGGGGCGGAGCGCGCGTGGACGCGACCCGCGCTGTTGCCAAACATTTACCATAGTAAAAATGAAAGAAAGTTTCAGTTTTATGTCTATTCCGCCGGAAAACCCATTCTGTTTCTATTTTCGTTTCCGCATAAAATAATTTCATTTTCATTTTCGTTTTGCAACCATTTTCATTTTTTTTCTTAAAAAGTGGAAAGTTTGCACTCCATTTTCATCTTACAGCAATGATTATGTAAACTATACAAGTAGGTGTAGCAAAGCTCGTAAGAAGGTGATGAGATGATTCCCAGCCCAAGTGGCTGAAATTAATAATTGAATTAAAGCAAGAAGAGACGTGTGCATCGGGGCTCTGCAGGCTCAACTTGCACCGGGGCAGACTCAACTTGCACTGTATAGCCAATGCAAGCTCTGTCGTACAAGCTGCCATGGTATGATCCATTACACAGTAGGAGTATGAAACGAACGTAGTAGCAGTCTAGTCTCCGCTCCGCTCCGCTAGCGTATACACACATAGAGTTGGTTTAAGGAACACAAGTGGCCTCACGTAAAACAAATATAAATAGGAGTAGTGGAACTACATACAGGTAGTATGAATGCATGCTTGACTGGCGATTGCTTCCAATGCCGACCAGCTAAAATACCTCGCACCCATCACAGCATCCACTTCATGCATCATGGCCACATTCGTTAGTCTTCTTCTTCTTCTTCTTGGTCCGCTGCTGCGCTCCTGTGCAGCAGCATCGGCGGGAGTAGGACACACGCTGGGCGCCGGGTCATCCCTGTCCGTGGAGGACCACGAGCGGCCCTTCCTGGTGTCGCCGGACGCCACCTTCTCCTGCGGCTTCCTCCCAGCCGTCCATGTCGACAACGCCTTCTATTTCTCCGTCTGGTTCACCGCGGCCACGGACCGGACCGCCGTCTGGACGGCCAACCCCGGCGCCCCCGTGAACGGCCGGGTCTCCCGTGTATCCTTCGGCGACGACGGCAAGCTGGGCCTCGCCGACGCCAACGGGACGACCGTGTGGGACAGCAGGAACGCCGGCAGCAAGCACTTCACCGTCTCCCTCCTCGACACCGGCAATCTTCGGGTCCTGGATCCGTCCACCGGCCGTGCCGTGTGGCAGAGCTTCGACTGGCCCACGGACACCCTGCTCCCGTCGCAGCCGCTGACCAAGGACACGAAGCTCGTCGCCGGCTACTACTCCCTCTACTACGACAACGACAACGTGCTGCGGCTCTTGTATGACGGCCCGCAGATCGCCAGCATCTACTGGCCTGACCGGGATATAGGCGTGTTCGGGAGCGGCCGGACCAACTACAACAGCTCACGTGTCGCCGTCCTCGACGACACCGGCCTGTTCCTCTCCAGCGACAACCTCCGAGTCGAGGCCTCCGACCTGGGCGCCGCCGGCGTCAAGAGGCGGCTAACCATCGAGCAGGACGGAAGCGTGAGGATGTACAGCCTGGATGCCGCCGGCGGATGGGCGGTCACGTGGGCTGCCGTGAAGCAGCCGTGCTCCGTCCATGGGCTGTGCGGCAAGAACGCCATATGTGAATACCAACCCTCCTTCCGGTGCTCCTGCGCGCCGGGGTACGAGATGGTGGACCGCCGGGACTGGAGGAAGGGCTGCAACCCGACCTTCAGCCTCCCCACCACCAACTGCAGCGCGTCGTCGGAGAAGCAGTTCACGTTCGTCAAGGTGGCGTCCACCGACTTCTACGGCTACGACGTCGGGTACAACAGCTCCGTCACGTTCCAATACTGCAAGAGCCTCTGCTTGAGAATGTGCTCGTGCGCCGCCTTCGCCTACAAGAAGGATGGCACGGGCCAGTGCTACACGAAAGGGGTCCTCTTCAATGGTTACACGTCGCCCACCGCCCCCGGAAACATATATCTCAAGGTGCCTAGCGACATCAACGCCGAGGCACCGCCGCCGTCCATGGCCCTCGACTGCAGTCTTAATGTCTCTGATGCGGCCATCGACCCGCCAACCTACGTCGACAGGTATGGGGCACTAAGAAGCGGCCCCAACTTGTCCTACCTCTTCTGGTTCGCCGCGGTGCTGGGATTTCTCGAGCTACTCTTCGCCGCCACGGCATGGTGGTTCATGTCTGGCCAGGAGAGCATGCCCAGCTCGATGGAGGCGGGCTACCGGCTCGTCATGGGGACCCAGTTCAGGAGGTTCACGTATCGAGAGCTCAAGAAAGTCACTGGGGACTTCAACGAGGTGCTCGGCCGCGGCGGCTCCGGCGTGGTGTACCGCGGCGTGCTTGACAAGACCACTGTGGTGGCAGTGAAGGAGCTGACAAACGTGATGCAGGGTGAGGAGGAGTTTTGGGCGGAGATGACGGTGTTTGGGAGGATCAACCATATCAACCTGGTGAGGATCTGGGGGTTCTGCTCCGAGGGCAAGCACAAGCTGCTGGTGTACGAGTACGTGGAGAACGGGTCGCTGGACAGGCACCTGTTCGGTGAGGACATCGGCAAGGCGCTAGCATGGAGAGAGCGGTTCAAGATCGCTTTGGGCACGGCGAGAGGCCTAGCCTACCTCCACCACGAGTGCCTCGAGTGGGTAATCCACTGCGACGTCAAGCCGGAGAACATCCTGCTCACTCGAGACCTCGACCCAAAGATCGCCGACTTCGGGTTGTCCAAGCTGTCCGGGAGGAAAGCCATCGCCGACGGCATGCAGCTCTCCCAGATGAGGGGGACGACAGGGTACATGGCACCCGAGTGGGTGTTGGGCCTGCCGATCGACGCCAAGGTCGACGTGTACAGCTATGGTGTTGTGCTTCTAGAGATCCTGATGGGAAGCAGGATAACAGAACAGAGGACTGTGGACGGCAAGGAGCGGCTACAGATGAGCCAGATCGTGCAGGCGCTGAAGCAGGTGGTGGCAAGCGGAGACGTCATGTCATTGGTGGATAGCAGGCTGAACGGGCAGTTCAACCCTCGACAGGCCATGGAAATGCTCAAGATCTCTTTATCGTGCATCATGGAGGAGAGGGGCAGCAGGCCGGCCATGGATGACATCTTCAAGGCCCTCATAGCGTGCGATGATGAGGATGAACACCCTGCGTACTTGCTGTGACTTGGATTCCCTGCCATACTATTTATTAATTCGTTTATTTGAATGAATGCTGAACATAAAATGTACTCCCTCTGTTCCGAATTACTTGTCTTAAATTTGTCTAGATATGGAGATATCTAGCATTAAAATGGGTTTAGATACATCAGTATCTGGACAAATCCAAGACAAGTAATTCGGAACGAAGGGAGTACTAGTGAGATGCTGAATATGGCCGTCCACATGCGTGATGTGGAAAGGAAAGATTTCAGCTAGTTAGCCGTGCACTAATTCGAAATGAAGCCCTTTATTTTTGAAAAATTCAAAATTCAAATTTTTTGACTTCAAAAAATTCTGAAAATAAATATGCAACTATACACGGATGAAATGTATGTGTGTGTAAAAATTCAAAATGAAATACTTCGAAATGCGACCTTCATAAAAAAGACAAATTTCTGGACTTTGAGAATGAATAGTAACATGTGTGTTATACCTTCATGTATATCTGTAATTTTTTTCAGATTTTTTTGAATTGTAAAAATATGAATTTTCATGAATTTTGTGTTTTTCAAGAACCGGCCTCCATGAAGGCCGAGCTCCAAAAGGCATTTTCGTGCACTACTTGACTACAATTGACGTATCGTTTGCACCTACCTATAGCACCACTTGTTTACTTTAGTTATTTTTCGCGAAGCAGAGACCAATGATACGGTACGGAGTAGTATTTAATTTGACTAGGACACACAAATGTTGCCCGTCCGTGTCATGCGAGCATTTGTTTTTAACGAGTCTCGCTTGGTAGGCGGTGGCACGGAACGGACTCGATGGGGACGTGCCTACAAAGTAGTTTAACACGTACGGTGGGTCTGGGTTTGGGCACGAGGCATGAAGAGCAGGCCTTCCTTGTACACGCCTTGGCTCTTTCGTGACCGCGATGTTGGACTTCTTTTCTCTTCTTTCTTCTAGTTAGCACATGTGCCCGTGCGTTGCAACGGGGAGAAAATAAATAGTTATATATTTAAATAAGGCCTCCCGCTCAGCCAACACCGTTTCAGTGAAGTGGGCATGGGCTTAGTCCATGGTGAAACCCACATGGACCAGAGAGGAGGGTGGCATTGACTCGTCATTGGTCGCATCCTCTATTGGGATGTTCGTAACGTCGACCTCCGCCTGCCTGCCAGACTGCTAGCCGCCTCCCACTCGGCCAATACCGCTTCGGTGTAGTGAGCATGGGCCTAACCCATGATGATATCCACATGGACCAGCGAGTAGGGTGGCATCGACTCGTCATCGGTTGTGTCCTCTATTGGGATGTCAGTGCGGTCGGCGCCGCTTCAATGCTAGAGTGCCAATGAGAGTCGTCGATCTGAGCCTGCATGGTGCTCTGGAGCGGCGCTGACCACTTCTGGTGGAATTGACAAGGGTGGGCCATGGCAGTCATAATTGAGCATGGCAGCAATCCGTACGCCTGATAAGCCCCCAGTTTGTTTTCAGATTGCGGAAAATAAGAAGTCCGGACCGATCGACGGAACGATACATGCCGGCGTTAGATGGTAAACATGTTCGGCCGTGCGGCCCAGACGGTTGCAAGCATTTCAAGGGTTGGCGTTGGATACTCTTTGAGAGTTTATTATCAAAAGATTCAAACTCTAATGATTTTTATTACGTAGCTTTTTAATGGAAGGTTTCTTTTATTTGAAAGATTATATTACATTTCCAATGTTTTTTTCACTGGCCCAAACGCAAGAAAATATTATAACTCCCGTGTACGTTAAAAACAAAGTTGGGGCTGAGCCAGCAGCACGTACACGTTAAAAACAAAGTTGGGGCCGAGAGGGTGGCACGTACACCCATCAGGCCATCACGTGTCCTCCACCGCTTTGCCTCAAAAAGAAAACGGGTCCTCCACAGCTAGTTTATTATCCATTCGTCTCCACCGATGCATCTGCATCTTGCTCCCTTCTCTCACTCCATATGCGCACACTGATATCATTGCTTCAACGCTGCAGCCAGCGGGATTAGTAGGACGCCGTCGGGTAGTTGGAGCCGTCAACAGGCGGCAGCAGCAGCACCCCGGCGCCCATGAAGACGCCGCGCAGCAGCCGCAGCACGTGCCACTCGTCGTTGGACAGGAGCCGTCGCCGCACGCTGCGGCTGTCGCTCTCCGGCGCCAGCTTCAAGGTCCCGTGGCCATCCCCTGTGCAGCGCCGCCGCCAGCATGGGCATCTCGATGAGGAACGCCGTCGGCGCCCGCGTGTCCTCATGGATGGCCAGGCTCAGCCGGCTGCGGGGGTGCCCAAAGAGCGTCACCGCCGGCGCGTGCTCCGCAAGGATGGCCCCGCTGCCGAGTGCGAGTACGGGTGCGCGAGGGCAAGGAGCATGGCCCCACCGCCACCCCGCGGCGAGCGTGCGCGTTAGGAGGAGGTGGAGGACGAAGGCGGCGGCCGCCTCCACCACGACCACCCGCGCGCCGGCGCACATGGCCTCGCCCAGCAGGTCCCCCCTTCCCCATCCATCCCACTCCGTACTCCTCCATCCCCGCCTCGCCCAGCCCCCCAGAAACCGCGACCAACAGACTGCGGCGGCGGGGGCGCACGGGCATGGCCGTCTTGCAGCCCGTGCTAGTGTTGAGCATCGGCACCACCTAGAACATCTTGAAGAACCCCACGCCGACGCTCTCGGTGTTGCCGTGCTTGGTCCGACGCCTCAAGAGAGCACGCCGGCCGCCTTACCGGCCTCCGTGGCAACGCCTCGGCCCATTCCCCATTCATGGTCTTAGGGAGATGGCCGCGAACGCACGTCCGCCGCGACGGCTCGCCCCATTCCTGGTATCGGGCGACGCGGACGGCCGCCGGGACGCATCACCCCGTCCTTCGCTCCTGCGGCGTAGACGCCGGCGGCAAGCGGGCGGTGCGTGCATGGCGGAGGACAATGCAAATGGATAAGGCGCGGTGGTGAACCAGTCTAATTAAGGATCGCAGGGGTGTTCTCATAAAAACGAAGCGTTTCCTCAGATAGAATAGGAGTGCGGGTTGATTTCTTAGGAACAGAGGGGTTTTTGTGCAAAAACGCCGACGACGGACGACAGAAACCCAATTTTAGTATCACCTCGTTTATTTCACACATAATATAAAAGCAGAAGCGGGACGAAACCAAGAATATCACCTTGCTTTAATAGTAGGTAATAGAAATAGATATAGATATAGATATAGATATAGATATAGATATAGATTAGAAGAGAAGAGAAGACGCAATGTTGGACTTCTAGTATATCGATCCTTGATGATGTGACAAACAGGTCACATATCTTCTCAACGAAACTCGGCCTCCTCATCGCGTCATACCTTTTGGATCGGCTTACAACTCTACAGCCGAGTCCCGATCGATCAAGAAGAAGACTTATTGTGGCACGATCAGATCAGGGCGCCGGTTCGTAACAGTCCGGTACTTGCAACACGGGCAGGCCGTGCAAATATAATGAGGTGGAAAAGATAACAGAAACAGCCCTCACGCAAAAGGTAGGCGCAGATATATACTCCGATCGATCGAACCGTGGATGGCACACGTGGCGAGCCGGGCGAACACGATGGAGGGGTTGCCGGACGAGGTCGTCGTCCAGATCCTGTTGCGTGTGCCGGACGTCCCGGACCTCTTGCGCTGCGCGGGCACGTGCAAGCGATGGCACCGCATCCTAGGCGACCCTTCGTTCCTCCTCCGCCGCTAGCCGGCCGGTGGGCGTGCGCCGCCCGTCCATGGCTTCTTCCACGAGCAACGGCCCCATGCATGACGGACGGCAACGTACGGCAAGACGTATGGACTGGACGGCCTTCTTCATGTCCCGCTTGGCGCCTAGTAGCACCATCGAGCCAACTAGATTGGGAGGAGCCATGTTGGACTTTTTTTAAGAAAGCTATATGTTGGACTCTTTTTTGACAAACATATGTTGGACTCCTGTTGGGAAGAATTGTCGAGTTAGTGGGTGTTTGGTTCAGGGATTTTTTAGTTCCAGAGACTAGAAAAAGTCTCTAAAAAATCTCTAGGAACCAAACGAGAGGGACTTTTTCTACAAGGATTAGAAAAAGATTTTATTGGAGAGTCTTTTTTAATTAGTCCCTGGGACTAGAAAAAGTCCTAAGACTTTTTGAAACATACATCCCCTTAGTTGTTTTTGGGCCAAATTGCTGAGTTGTGCAGTGCCTCGGAAGAGCTACCGAAGTCTTCAAGCTTTGTGTGTGAGAAAAGCTTTGGGAAAATTTATATTTTGGTTCACCCAAGTTACAGAAGTTGACATCTAGTTGCCCAAATTTGTAGCCTGACATTTTGTCCCCCGTTTTCTAAAAGCAATGTGTTTTATATCTATATCTAATATCTATATCTATACCTACTAATACTAGTTCAATGCCCGTGTGTTGCCACGGGTTCATAAAATATATGTACAATGAGAAATCCTAAACCCCGTGTCGCCTCCCTGCGGGCGACCCGGGCGCCCAACCCTAGCCGCCGCCGAACCCAACCCCCACCTCCTTCCTCTCCTCCCGCCGCCGCCGGCGGGCGCCGCCGGGCAAAGCCCGCGCGGTGCCGGCGACGGCGGGATCTCGTTTGACCTTGCCTGGAACAGGGGCCGCGGGGTGCTGCTTCTTCGGGTGTGGAGGCGGAGCTCGGCGGCTGACGCGTTGGGTGGCGCACGCTGGTGGTCGGTGCGGGGCGGCGCGGCCTGCTGTCTGGTGGCGGCACGTCACGATGGAGCGCGCGGGCCGGTGGCGGCGCAGTGTTCTTCGCGGCGGTGCTTGTTCTGGTCAGATCCGTGCTGGCTGATCTGAGGCGGCGGCCTCGCTGGGGCGGACGGCGCTCCCCCGGCGACGGGGAGTGCTCGTCGGTGAGGTAGACCGGATCTCCTCGGCTGCGCAGGCAGCGAGGTCCCGGTGGGCGCTGGTCATGGCGCGGGGAGGCCCCGGGCTCCCCTCGTCAGATCGGAGGCGATCTGGTCCGCTGGTGTTGCATGACCTCCGGCCAGCCTGGACCTCCGGCGTGCACGCGCCTGCTGATGTTGTGTCTGGTTTGGAGGTGGCGGCAGGGTGCTTGGCTGGGGGAAACCCTTGGCCGCCGGTGGCGGTCACGGCGTCGATGGCGTCCCGGACACCATTCCCTCCTTGGTGGCGGCGCCGAGGCTAAACCTCCCCTGCCTCTCCCCTTCCCCTGCGCCCGGGTGAAAACCCTAGCCCCGATGGCTAAGCGGCGGCGGCGCCACAGCGTCGTCACCTTCTTGAAGGCGCCGACTTGGGCATGGGGATGCTGGGTGTGCATGGCGAGCTTATCTGGTTCCTGGTGGCGGCCTGTCTAATCTACCGCGTCGCTGCTCCGGGCATGTCTCATGACTGCGATGCTTATCTTCCAGCCTTGTTTCCGATGGCGACCTCGCCCTTCCTCACCTTGTACTTGCCGTGGTGGAGCGCTTCTTCATCTCACTCATTGATGGCGGTGGAGATCGGCGGCATGGCGCTGTCGAGGCTCGGCGTCCGATGCGCGGAGATGGACTCGCGTAGGAGGAGGTAGCTGTCTGGCGTCATGGTGACGTCGATGGCAGAAGTGGCCTTCACAAAGTAGAAGACTCAATATAATCTGAAGACGGACTTGTGGCAGATGGCGGCGACGACACAAGAGTGTGTCTGACCGGATTGTGCCTCAGACTCGGTATGTGGCTCGGCTGGGGCTTCCGGCTTTTGATGTTAGGTTTAGGTGAGTGGTTTGGGTAGTGGCCCAGCTAGCATCCCTTCATCATATGGATAAGAGTAGAGGCATATACTGCCAAGATGGTGGATTCGGGTATATTATTTCTAATACTTTGTAAGGTCCTTGAGAATAATTAATAAAGTGGCCGTATACATCTCCCAGATGCAGAGGTCGGGGCTCATCCTCCTTTTCTAAAAAAAATGTACAATGAGAAATATGCTAACAAGGATGTATATACAAAGAGAAATGTCGTGTGATATAGGAGTCATAGACTATTTACATGTGATGATATTTCATGCTCAGTAGCTAAATGTATCTCCTTGTCATCTTTCTCTACCCCTCCCTCTCCCACAATCCTTTGTATTGAGTGGCTTGTCCAACTTCAAAAAAATTCTCCAATTGGCCATCCTTTTAAATCACTACTTAATGATCTAAAAGAACTTTTATAGAGGGATCGGAGAGGATAACTTATATGTGCCCCAGAAAAGAATATCAAATGTTGTGTGAGAGATAAGAATTCATGGTGATATATGTCTATGCAATCAGTTTTCAAGATAAACTTTTTGTAGCAAGATTTTGACACATTCATATTCCATGGAATAAACATGCGATGCTGATTGCAAACTTGATTAACTATCGAGAAATGCCTATGATTAAAAAAAGTTTACTCAAAACACATTTTTCTAAGAAAGGAATATAAATTGTTTAAAGTAAAAAAAACATAGATTTGGGTACATCTTGAATTATCACATATATTAGGGAATACATTTCATCAGCTCATGATCTAAAATAAATGACTTCTTATTAGCGGCATAGAGTCATGAAAAACCCATGTTATATGCACTTCATGATGCCAAAGTGCTATTATGTGCTAGAGCACAAGTGTGCTCGTTATCCCTGCCATGAAGTCGCCCCGAGATTCACATCCGAACACACAAAGTCGCAGGTATAATCTATGTATCCTTCTTTTGAGTAGTGAATATGGCCCACATCAGATGTCCATCAAACATGACTCCTTCAGACACTTTCGCACCGGCTCGGATGCCAGTCCATGATATGGGCCGCCCAAGATGAGATTTTGGAGTAACAGAGTCGTTCTGTCGGGCCGATGCAGGTAGCTTCCCTTCCCCTACATGAATCGAGCTCATCCCTCACCGACTAAACCCAACTACACCTAGATATGTCATTGCCCTGCAGTCAATTCTTCCACATCAGCCATTTCTGAAGGGATCTTGCCGCTCATTCCCGGCTTAGATTCCGGTGAGCAGATCATCACATGGATTGCCCATGGTGGGGTGAATACCGGCAATCTTCCCTTAGTCACCTGCAACCACAAGAGCCCTTTCAGTCTGAATCTGATTCACACATAACCATTTGCAGCAATCCTGTCCTCCAATCCAAGACAGCAAGACCATCCCAATTCTAGGGTACAAAGCATAATCATTAATATGAATTTTGGAAGCACATTTCTCTCAAATCAGTATTAATAGATCAGGCACTAACAAAACGATGATTCTATTAGTGCAAAGCAGAGCAAATGACATGGTACACACACCAATCTATTCAGGAGTGTTGCATTAGTCAGACAATTTGTTCAGCGCATGGTATCTATACAAATAATCCAGATATCATTCATGTTGACGGAAATTAGCAATGCTCACAGCTGCATATGAAATTGGTGAGGGACAATTTTCTAGAATCTTTCTATTTTTACACAGTAGTGCATGCCGAGTTTCCAAAGATTGAACTTCTTAATAATGACATACCTTCGCGTATGCAGGGGCTTTAGGGCCGGTCTAGGCAATAGATTTCTCTGATGTTGGCGACAGATCTTCCATTCAAGCTTCCGTTGCCACTCCGCCGCACAGATCTGGCAATAAAAAAAAATCTTCGCTTTGTCCACGATTTTCATATGAATCATCATGCATGAATAAACAGAAGCACAATAAAAGTATCACCATCTGAAAATCTTTGGATAAGGGAAGGAAGCAATACATCCTTGGATCCCTACTCGGGGTCACTAACGAAGGCGCCTATTCCTTCGAGCAGGAGAAAGAGGAATCGTATGTGCTCAGCAACCGGGACGATGGGAGAAATGAAAACCTCAAACCCTACAATTTGAAGAGCAGGTGATATATCTAGGCACTCACACAGATCATCACCGGAGGTCGTGCTCGTGCACAGATGCAAGTAGGTGGCGGCACCATTGTTTCGGCTCGGTTGTCCAAGCAAGAAATAATTTACTGACCACCGAAAACTTGCAAATGGAAGTGTTTTCAACTTTGCACATTATACATATAGCAAAGGATTGAACATGGGAGTTTATTCTGAACCATTTGTGAAACACACACTCGCAAGCAATTCATTGAGTAGACACCTTGAAATAAAATTATATTGTGAAGAATCCTATTTATTAAACAGGTGAAACAAACTAATCAGATGCATCTCGGAGAGCAAAGAAAAAGGCAGAGCAAAATCTATAGGAAATGAGACATACTCCCTCCGTTCCAAATTACTCGTCGCAGAAATGGATGTATCTAGAACTAAAATACATCTAGATACATCCATACCCGCGACAAGTAATTTGGAACGGGGGGAGTATATACGTTATAATACCTTCATTTTCTTCCAGAGATTGAACATTGGTTTGTGGACTATAAACTCAGAGATTTTTCTTACATAAATGTGTATGTGTAATGAGTAATGCAGCAAACATGCACATTACTGAGAAAGAACACATGTCCAATGCATACAGCTATAAACAATAATACTTATATAATTTCCCTGTAGATAAGTATATTAGTCCTTTTAAAAAAAGATAAGTATATTAGTTTATGAAAGCAAGCACTGTCGTTCGTGATTTTAACACATATGACTAATGCCATGTCACAATGTTGCCTACTGGCATTCCCATGACACGGCTAGAGTCTGTCACCTCATCACCTCAGTCTTTGTAATCTCATCCACTCCGGTGATCCACATCTTGCAATGTTGTGACTTGTGAGTAGATGACAGGTAGGATATGGCTAGCGTATAATGTATGGCTTCAAGCTACAGGTGGAAACGTTCCCATAATGATCAATGGAATTAGGGGTGGATCAGCAACCTGAGCTGACATTCGCAGGGAGGTGCTACGCCACTTCCCATCCCTGGAGGGGGCATGGAGGGCTCCTCTCGCGGCCATCACCTTGTCGCTCGACCGACGAGACGTGCCATAGGTGGATCCTCGCCTGCGTCATGCCACGTGCATGACCGCAGCTGCCACAGCCTTAGGCCTCTCCTGCAAGTAAAATAGACGGCCTTGTGTAAACACAGTCAACACAAAAGCGCACCAAATCAAGCCGAGAAGCAAGAGTGTGAGGGATTCATCCTACATGCTCGGCGGAGGTCGAGCCGCAATAGTAAATCCCACCAGCTGTCTTCGTAGGCTCACTTACCTCGATGACAAGCCTTTTTACAACATAATTAATTTACTTGGGACTAAAATAATTGTGCATTATGATTTCATGCAGAATATGTTGAACATATCCAAGAAAGAATTTGCTAAGATTGCCATTAATGGCATCTAATTTTTGGATGTCAAGACTAACTTGAAGACCAAGAGTCTCGGTTCTACCATAATCACATTGGTTAAGTGGGCTCTGTGCTATAGTTGATATAGCAAAGTATGTTGTTTTACACTTCATCTGACACCACCTGCACCATGTTCTCAAAATAGAGTGTGTGATGAAGGAGAATTCTCCAACACTCTGGAACTTCTTAAATGGAGTGATATGACCAGCAGAGGGTGGTAATTATACATGAAGTGTATACGAAATGGACACTCGTCTGATTTCATGACTTTGCGTCAGTGGCAACATACAACTCTAATGTGCATCAAATCAACTAAGAGTAGAGATTCCGCAATTGTGCGGTTTCAGATGCCAATCTCATCGATGAAATGTATTCCACTTTCAATCATTTTATGAGTATTTTTGACTGAATAGTTTCGTCAATGGTGAAGGAAAGTGGAGACATGATGAGAAGCAGATATGAATGGAGCACAAAATGGCAAAAGTCATTTCTTGGAGAATGACAAAGCTAGCTAGCAGCTCTGAAGGTTTCTATGGTGTGGTCATATGACTAACATTGAAAGGAAATCTGATACTTCAAGCATTTGGTGGGTCTGGAAGTGCAATCAATTGGCACGAGCAACACGGCTCATGGGAAAATAAATGTTGGAAGCCATGCCCAGACTCAGCAAAACGAAGATCCACTGCTTAGTATCGATGACATGCTAGTGGACTTCGCTACCAGTGATATACAATGTATGTATTTCTATATGAGCTTAATCATATCTTGAAATTGGTTTCTTTCTCTATAGAAGCCTATTGGAATAATCCAATTGAGAAGAAAATGTATTACTAGCAACTGGGTCTACTAACATGATACTAAGGGAGATTAAGTATTCCAGACTCTTGAGAAGAGTAGTGGAAACATCATAACAATTGTTGGTCATGATGGCGTAATTGTTGGTTCTGGTCAAGCCATAATTGCACTCCCTAGGGGTACTATATGATAATCATGGATGCATTCTTGCATCAAGATTCTACTCGTACCTTGTTGAGTTATAAGGATGTCCACAATGGTTTCTGTGTTGAAACTTGTATAGTGAGTGAAGTTGAAAGCCTACTCATGACTCAACAAAAAGGATTTGAATGAAATCCTAGAGTAAAGGTCTTCTCTATCTTTTGGATTAATATACTATTCATACATTAAATTGGATACTTATTTGGCGTACAAGATAATTTTCTAGAATCTTGATAAGTTCAAGATATGGCATGGTTGCCTGAGTCTCCGTGGTATTGGGATGATAAGAAAAATTATTGATGGTTCTACTACACACAACCTAATGCTGTGAATTTTTCAAATTCATTGAATTATGTATGCACGATACGTGTAGACTGGAAAATTGATCACAAGGCCATCATATCTAAAGATAAAGGATGAGCCAGTAGATTTCCTTGTACAGGAGATGCATGTGATCCAATTCAACCATTTTATGGAATATTGAGATATTTCATAATGCTTTTGGATGCATCGGCGAGATGGTCCAATGTGTGTCTTACTTCTGCAAGGAACCATGTTTTTACAAAGCTTATTGCTCAAATTATTAATTTGAGAGCAAATCTTCCAGAACACGGGATAAAATCCACCAGAATGGATAATGCTGCGAAATTTAGTTCGTGAGCATTTGATGATTACTGCATATATTGAGGCATAACTGTGGAGCATATTGGTATTTTGTGTACATACCCATATTAGTTTTGCGGAATCACTTGTCAAGAGGATAAGTTGATAGCAAGATTGCTCCTAAAGAATTGTAATCTCCCAACATTTAGTTGGGGACATTGCAATTTTACGTACTGCATATACAAATTCGATGAACTGCATATTATATGGTCTCCTCGTTGCAGTTAGCACATGAAAATGAGTAAGTATTTCCCATCTGCGATAATCAATTGTGTTGGATACATACCGATTTCACCACCGCAACGTATATATATGGGCCCTCATAGAGAAATGGGGATCTATGTGAGGTACGATTCTCCGTCAATCATAAAGTACCTGAAGTCCTTAGAAGGGGACTTGTTTATGGCCCAGTACACTGGTTGTATTTTGATGAGGACATTTTTTTCGGCATTACGGAGAGATAATAACCACATTGAATGCCGAGAAATAGAATGAGATGTGAATAGACATCTAGTCCTTAGGTCCATGTACTAATGAGTCTGAACTAGAGGTCTAGAAGATTATCAATTTGCAAAGTACTGCAAATAATCTGCCAATTGCATTTACTAAGTATATAGGTGTCACAAAGTAAAATGTTCCAATAGTGAATGTGTCAGAGAGAGTAGATGTGGCCTATAGGTCCACTCGGCCACCGATGAGGGGGAGGAATCTGGACACAAGAGGACAATGCTTCATGGAAGCGTCCAAGGGGAATGAGGAATCCTCATACAGTAAATGCGGGTCAACTTCATGTTAATATTCAACCAAGGGTTGAAGGACACCTGAAGGATGTTGGACACATCCAGGACCCAGCACGAGTGTGCACACAAATTTTGTGCTGGGACATCGGAACACCTTGACTCAACTGTTGTGGGAAATCACAAAGAGTCAAAAGATAATGATGAAATCTCCACTATGGATATGTATTCGGAATAATCATGTAATAAAGACTACATAATGTCAACATTTATTTATCCTCATGAATTTCAAAAGACCTTGGATTGGATCTAGAACCTAACTCCATGCATTGATGAGTGTCTAAAACACTCTGGTTGATCCAAAGGAAGGCAACAATAGAGGATGCGTTCGCTCTCAAGAAGAGGGGGTATTGACCTGATCAGTAATACCCACTCCTCTGAATTTCTTCCCAGGGGGAGCAAATGGGTTTTTGTTCATGTGAGGAACGAAAACAATGAGGTGGTGAGACATGAAGCGAGGCTTGTAGCACAGGGGCTTCACGCAGAGACCTGTCATCATTTATGATGAAATATGTTATCCTATTATGAGTGAAATAACGTTCCGATATTTGATATCACTGGCAGTGAATAATGAATTTGTATATCCAACTAATGGATGGTGTGACTACATAGTTGTGTTGGAAATATGCCCTAGAGGCAATAATAAAATGGTTATTATTATATTTCCTTGTTCATGATAATTGTCTATTGTCCATGCTATAATTGTATTATCCGGAAATCGTAATACATGTGTGAATACATAGACCACAACATGTCCCTAGTGAGCCTCTAGTTGACTAGCTCGTTGATCAATAGATGGTTACGGTTTCCTGACCATGGACATTGGACGTCATTGACAACGGGATAACATCATTAGGAGAATGATGTGATGGACAAGACCCAATCCTAAGCATAACGCAAGATCGTGTAGTTCGTCTGCTAAAGCTTTTCTAATGTCAAGTATCTTTTCCTTAGACCATGAGATTGTGCAACTCCCGAATACTGTAGGAATACTTTGGGTGTGCCAAATGTCACAACGTAACTGGGTGACTATAAAGGTGCACTACGGGTATCTCTGAAAGTGTTTGTTGGGTTGGCACGAATCGAGACTGGGATTTGTCACTCCGTATGACGGAGAGGTATCTCTGGGCCCACTCGGTAAGACATCATCGTAATGAGCTCAATGTGACTAAGGGTTGGTCACGGGATGATGTGTTACGCAATGAGTAAAGTGACTTGCCGGTAACAAGATTGAACGAGGTATTGGGATACTGACGATCGAATTTCGGGCAAGTAACGTACCGATTGACAAAGGGAATTGTATACGGGATTGCTTGAATCCTCGACATCGTGGTTCATCCGATGAGATCATCATGGAACATCTGGGAGCCAACATGGGTATCCAGATCCCGCTGTTGGTTATTGGCCGGAGAGTTGTCTCGGTCATGTCTGCATGGTTCCCGAACCCAGGGTCTACACACTTAAGTTTCGATGACGCTAGGGTTATTAGGAAGATTTGTATGTGATTACCGAATGTTGTTCGGAGTCCCGGATGAGATCCCGGACATCATGAGGAGTTCCGGAATAGTCCAGAGGTGAAGATTTATATATGGGAAGTCATCATACGGTCATCGGACATATTCGGGGGTATACCGGTATTGTACCGGGACCACCGGAGGGGTTCCGGGGGTCCACCGGGAGGGTCCATCTGCCCCAGAGGGCCTTATGGGCTGTAGGTGGAAGGGAACCAGCCCCTAGTGGGCTGGGCGCCATTCCCCCCTAGGGCCCATGCGCCTAGGGTTTGGGGGGAACCCTAAAGGGGGGCGCCCCCCTTGCTTGGGGGGCAAGCCCCCTCCCCCTGGGCCGCCGCCCCCCTCTAGATCTCATCTAGAGGGGCCGGCCCCCTTCCCCCTTCTCCTTATAAATTGAGGGGCGAGGGGAGGGCTACAGCACCACATCCAAGGCGCAGCCCCTCCCCTCCCCAACACCTCTCCTCCTCCACGTGAGCTTGGCGAAGCCCTGCCAGAGAACTGCCACTCCATCACCACCACGCCGTCGTGCTGATGTTGGAGCCTTCTTCCTCAACCTCTCCCTCCTCCTTGCTAGATCAAGGCGCGGGAGACGTCACCGGGCTGCACGTGTGTTGAACGCGAAGGCACCGTTGTTCGGTGCTTAGATCAGATTCGGCCGCGATCTGAAACGCTATGTGTACGACTCCTCCAACTGCGTTCTTGCAACGCTTCCGACTCGCGATCTTCAAGGGTATGAAGATGCACTCCCCTCTCGTTGCTAGTTACTCCATAGATTGATCTTGGTGATGCATAATTTTTTTTAATTTCTGCAACGATCCCCAACAAGTTGTATGAGTCATTTGATTCGGATATCTTTATGATAGTTCCTGGGGGGGGGGGGGAGATTCCGAGTTTAATCGCAACATGTGTTGCGTAAATCTTCAGAAGTCATTATGACTTGAAGTAGTCGGCAATGATGTGGTAGAACCGACTAAGTGACTTCCTTTATTAGAAGGTTACTCAAACATTGATGATTGTTCATGTATGTTCATCAAGAAATCCAAAGAGGGATTTTGTACAATTTTTGTGTATGTTGATGATCTAGTATCATTGGAGCTACACAAGAGATACATGGTATAGTCTATCATCTTAAGACGGAGTGTAAGATGTAGGATTTAGTTGAGACCAAACTTTTCTTGAGTTTGGAACTTGAGCATATTCCTTCAGGAATACTTGTTCATCAGTCTACATTTATTCAAAAGATTGTTGAAATTTCAACATGGATAAGTCATATCCATTAAAGAACTATGGTTTTGAGATCTCTGGATCACTAGAGATAAGAACCCATTAAGGCCTAATGGCAATGATGAAGAGATATTTGGACTTAAGTTTCCATATCGTGGTGCAATGAGAGCACGGATGTATCTAGCAAACTGGGCCAGGCCTGGTATTTCATTAGCAGTAAATTTATTGGCTAGATATAGTGCATCACTGATTAAAAGGCATTGGGTTGGTGTGAAGAATATTTTCATATAGCTTCTAGACAGGAGATATCTTGGTTTGCTCTATGAGGGGAAAAAATCAAGATATGACCATGGTTTGATATTGAGATGCTATGTATATATTAGATCCCCGTAATCCTAGATCACAAATTGATTTTTGTCTCCTCGAATGAAGGTGTGACCTTCTCTGAGAAGTCGAGAAGACATAGTTTCGTAGCTGCATCCACTAATTGTTGCTTTGTATGAAGCATCACATGAATGTATGTGACTTTACAGAATGATGAACTTTGTTGAAAGTTTAAGTCGGATTGGTTGGTAGGAACCACCCACCATTATCTATGAAGATAATGTTGTCTGTATTATATAGATGCAGACAGGTTATAAAGAGCAATATTACAAAGTATATTACTCTGAAAGTATTTTCTTCCTCATGAGCTGAAAAGTTGGAAGATGAATATTTGGGAAGCAAAGTCATATGTGATCTTTGTGATATGTTCACAAAATCTTTACCATGTTCTTCATTCTTGAAAGATGTTAATCATGTGGTACAAGATGACTTTTGCAAGCTTCAGGGGGAGTGCGCTTATGAATGATAACCTGTTCGAGATCCTCGAATCCTTGATATTGCACTCTTTTCCTTTATGAGTTTTTTTTTCCTATGTGGTTTCTCATAGAAGGTTTTTAATGAGGCAATAGTAATATAAAACATTGTGATGCGTCGGGGCTTTTTGGTTCCAGCCACATCTTGCCACACTTTGCCATATCTAACCTTAGGCAAATTTGACCAAGTTAGGTATGTGTTTGGTTCTAGCCACACCTAAGGCAATGATTTTTTTATGAGTAGTGAACCCCACATGTCATAGACATAAAAAATGTGGCTAGATTTCCTTAGGCAAGCCAAAGTGTGGCTAACAATTTGAGCAACTCAACTAAGGCAAGTATAACAAATGTGGCAAAAATCATGTGGCAATATATGGCAAAGATAGTCATAATCCAAACAGCCTCCTCATTTTCTTCTTATTTTCCCACTGGGGTTTTTGAAGGAGTTTTTGATGACATATTACATGTATCTCCTCATATTTTTCCCGCGGGATTTTTGAAGGAGACTTTAAACAAGAAGTATGATAACAAGAATAGACAGTGATTAGGAGGAGTGTCGAGAATTAATTATATTAATTAATTATGGCTTTAATCTCTGCCTAATCACCAACCGACGACGGCGGTTGCTATTGTTAAACATCGTGTCGTATGTGAACAGATGCCTGTTCATGCATGCCCTTTGGGTTGTATAAATAGCAGGCTTCAATCAATAAAGAGAACACTGACTCATTTGTCTCGTTTGTTTCTTTACAAGAGGAACATCTTAAAAAGAGCATTTGTAACTTCTTCCTCCGTGTACGCCGTCCCCAGGAGGACATGCATACCAGATTTTTAGCTTTATTCTAAATTTAATCCCAACCCTTCAATCCTTTTCCTTTTGCTCCTATAGATCCCTGCTAGCATTGAAGACCAAGACTACAGTGGCATTGAGACATCACTCATCGTTCTTTGCCATCAGCATTGTGTGGCGGCTGAGAGGCGTGTAGCATTTGAAGCATTTAACACGAGCATGAGGTTCTTAGTCTGTCCTAAGAGTGTAAGATTCTGTACAAATCTCTGTGTTAATTGTATTGTTTAATCTAGCCATGTGCATAGAATTGTCCAGTGCATAGAATTCATGTTGTTTAATCTAGCCATGTGCTGATGCACATTGTTTAATCAGTACTCTTGTTTAATTGGCTAGCTGTGATGGTCATTTTGTAGCCATTTAGTACTACTGATGCTAATCATTGGATTAGAAAATGTGTTGATGCTTTCCATGTATATTTAATTTGGCCAGTAATTTTATAATTGGTCAACAGCTTAGTTTGCAGTGCAGATGATCATTGTTTAGTTCACAAGAGTACTCAATTTGCCAATTATTTGATTGTTTAATGTCAGAGAGATTCAATGTCAGAAGCTCAAAATTCAGTGAGTGTTTAGTGTCAGAGGTTCATTCTTTAATTGGCTAGATTATTAAAGTTGTTTATCAAAGATGCTTAAAGTTGATGCTTAAAGTTCATTATTTAATTCAGTGGCAGATGCTTAAAGTTGATTTGATTTGTATTTCATTGTTTAAAGTTAGATGCTCAAAGTTCAGTTATTATTTAAAGCCAGTTGCTCAAAGTTTATTGCTTAAATAATTTGCCTAGGAGATTGATTTTGCACATGCTATGTTTGTTCATATTGCAGGAAGATGACAACTGTGGTATTGTTCTCTGGGTTGACCCAGAGTGGTCTCCTACATTGAAGAATGCCTTGTTGAAGGTATGGGAAATGTATCATGACAGCAAGAGTGATAGGAGGAAGGATAACCTGGAGAGTTCACTCACTATTCACCATTGACTGAAGAAAAAAATAATCTAGAGGCCAACTATGACAAATTGGTTGAAGATGTGCACCAACTGTTCAATGCTCAAGAGGATAGGATGGTAGATTTTAGCTATTTGCAGGCTAAGATGCAGAATGTGCATGTTTCTAATTCAGTTGTATCTGACATGAAGACAGAGATGGGGAAGAAAGATGCAGAGATCTTCAAGCTGCAGGAGAAGTATAAAGTACTGATGAACCTGACAAAATCACAAGGCACTTGCATCCCGAACTTGAAGTTCAATCATCTAAAAGAGAAGGAAGTGCTTAGTACATCCACCAGGAACCTGCAATTCTAGGTTGATGAACTCAAAAAATCCGAGGAAAATCTCACCCAGGAGAACACCCAGCTGCTCCTTCACATGGGTGATCTCAAGAAGGGGCATGACAAGCTCACGGCAAGGAGGGATGTAACGCCCTCGATGCGGCTATATCTCCTACGTGTGGAAGCACGACTTAGAGGCATAACCGCATTGAAAGCAATATCGCAAGTAAGGCAATCTTCACAACATCCCATGTAAATAGATAATAAAAGGGGAAGGAACATAGTTGGCTTACACTCGCCACATCAATCAAAGTACATAAATAGCATTACATCATCCAATCACTCATGGCCCGACTACGGCGCCAAAATAAAAGATCAACCCAATATGCGACACGGTCCCGATCACCCCAACTGGGCACCACTACTGATCATCAGGGAAAGACACATAGTAACGGCGTGAGTCCTCGTCGAACTCCCACTTGAGCTCAAGCGCGTCATCTAGAACGGAGTCGTCTGGCCCTGCATCTGGTTTGGAAGTAATCTGTGAGCCATAGGGACTTGGCAATCTCGCACCCTCGCGATCAAGACTATTTAAGCTTATAGGTAAGGCAAGGTAAAGTATGTGGAGCTGCAGCAAGCGACTAGCATATATGGTGGCTAACCTGTTCGCAAAAGAGAGCGAGAAGAGGAAAGGCAAAGCGCGAACGAGTAACTAGAGAACAACCTGCAGCAAGCATTACTCCAACACCGTGTTCACTTCCCGGACTCCGCCGAGAAGAGACCATCACGGTAACACACACAGTTGATTCATTTTAATTATGTTAAGGTTCAAGTTATCTGCAACCGGACATTAACAAATTCCCATCTGCCCATAACCGCGGGCACGACTTTCGAAAGTTTAAATCCCTGCAGGGGAGTCCCAACTTAGCCCATGACAAGCTCTCACGGTCAACGAAGCAATATACCTCCTCCCGAGACATTTCGATCAGACTCGGTATCCCGGTTCTACAAGACACTTCGACAAGTTAAAACAAATCCAGCAACACCGCCCGAATGTGCTGACAAATCCCGATAGGAGCTGCACATATCTCGTTCTCAGGGCACACTCAGATTGTCCTAGGTACAGGTAGGCCAGCCCAGAGATGCCCCTAGTGGCCACCAGCAGCTGACAGGTGGACCAACACTCAGAGGAGCACTGGCCCGGGGGGTTTAAAATAAGATGACCCTCGGGCTCCGGAAACCCAAGGGAAAAAGAGGCTAGATGGCAAATGGTAAAATCAAGGTTGGGCATTGCTGGAAAAGCTTTATTCAAGGCGAACTATTAAGGGGTTCCCATTATCACCCAACCGCGTAAGGAACGCAAAATCCGGGTACATAACACCGATATGACGAAAACTAGGGCGGCAAGAGTGGAACAAAACACTAGGCAAAAAGCCGAGCCTTCCACCCTTTACCAAGTATATAGATGCATTAAGATAACAAGGCAATATAATGGTATCCCCACAAATAAGTAATGTTCCAACAAGGAACGGTCTCCAATCTTCACCTGCAACTAGCAACGCTATAAGATGGGCTGAGCAAAGCAGTAACATAGCCAATCAACGGTTTGCTAGGAAATGGTGGGTTAGAGGTTTGACATGGCAATTTGGGAGGCATGATAAGCAAGTAGTAGGCATCATAGCATAGGCATAGCAAAAGAGCGAGCATCTAGCAAAGCAAAGATAGTAGTGATTTCGAGGGTGTGATCATCTTGGCTGCAAAGTTGTCAGAGTTGACTGGATCCTCGAAAGCAAACTCAACGGGCTCCTCGTTAGCGAACTCGTCTCCCGGCTCTACCCAAACAAGACAAACAAGCAACAAGGACACAATCAACCACGTGCAAGGCTCAAACAACATGATGCAAACATGGTATGCTATGCGGGATGCGATATGTGATGCATATGCAAGATTTGACAAGGAATGAAATGAACTTGGCCTCAACTTGGAAATCCAAGTGTGCCACTGGAAAGGTGAGATAATTTTGATTGAAAACGATATAAAGAACGCCGGAATCGGAGTCACGGTTTGGAAATGGCAAGCAATTTAAATATGGCACCGGTCTGCGATATACAGCAAGTAGCCATCTAAATGCAACAAGTTAAACATGCTACAGCACCCAAACATGACAACGAAATACATGGCAGGGATCCAATCATGATGCTTAACAAAAGATGAACACTGCGTTACGGCCAATTCATCCATTAACAGGTTCAAACAAGCATGGCAAAAGTGCATTTAGTAAACAGATTTCAGACTTAGTGAAATTAACACTTGTCTGGAATTTCAGATCAGGTAGCACACTTTGGAGCATGAAAACTATATGCTACAGGGTCTGAACATGGAAAAGTAAAGCATGGCATGGAGATACTCAAAGAGCTTAACAAAAGTCCCTTAGTTACCTTGAGCCAAAAGGGATCATAAAGTACATTTGCAAGCATGTGAACATGGCAAAAACATAATCAGATCACAGACTTAGTGAAAAACTGGAGCATGCAAATCAGATATCACGTAGGCATGTTTACGAGCTCGATGCACTCACTACAGAGCGAGTCATGACCATCTAAGTATACACCCATCAAGAATACACATTATACAAGCTAGACATGGCAAGAACAATAGCATAGCATGCACAGATCAACTACAACATCCTCGGCAAAATCGCTAACAAGTAGACAATCTGCCCAGATTCACGAAATAGCAAAAGTAGAGCTCGATTGACTCAAGCTAGGGTGCTCCATAATTGCAAACAAAGACATGGATGGATAGAGCACTACAAGATTAACAAAACATCCTTACTGATCATCCTCAAAAGAGGCACGGATCACTAGGGAACAACATGAACATATGGCATATTGAAATAAACAGATCAAGGACTTGGTGGAATTGCTAAGTCCCTGAAAGCAGCGTTAACGAATGCACCACTTTGCAAGCTTGTGCTAGTCACCACACACATCACAAAAATGCATGGGTTGCACCTCTGGATAGATGGCAAAACATATAACAAAACACATGTAGAGCTCAGGGGCATATCATGCACACATTAATCATGGCAAAAATGACAATTAGCTATTTGGAGCAGCAGATCCGACAATTATCTCAATTAGCGCTCTTCCAACAGCATTTCAGGCATCAAGTTAACTCAAATGAAAAAGATGCAATGAGATGAAATGATGTGCTCTCTAAGACGAACATTTTGATATGCTATATGTCCAAAACGGAGCTACGGATGCGGAGATACAACATGATGAAAAAGCAAAAAGTTAGGGTTTTGGGGCAAAAGTCAACCGTCCCAAATAGATCTAGATCTGGCCCGGAAGCACTGTAGCAGTGGCGCAGCTGCCGAGGATGGCCGGATTCGTCGCCGGACTTGACGAAGGCGACGGCGGCCGGCGGATCCGGGCAAGGAGGAGGGCGGCGGGCGGCCGGAGAGGGCCGGACGACGAGGAGGAGCTCGCCGGGGCGTGTGGCGGCGCGGCCGCGGCGTCG